>NC_041230.1:12593177-12656712 GCF_002837175.3 Physeter macrocephalus
TGAGGTTTTAGCAATTAGAGCAGCGCCTGCCGGTAGACCTGTCCCGGGAGCCCCGTGAACTTCAGGGCTTGGTCCTGCCTGGGGGGCTCCCCTAGCCCCAGCGTTCAGGCAGTTGGATTCGGTCTACCTTCTAGTGGGATCCAGGCCACAAAAGTCGCCTCAGCTGAGGCTGCACTCAGGCCAGGCCAGTCCCACCAGGGTGCCCTTCCCCAGGTGCAGGCCCTGCACTCAGGAGCGGGCTTGGACTAGTTGTGTGCTTTGCCTGAGCGCCGAAACACAACTCATCCTTCTCCTGTTTGTAAAGAAAGTAACACGCTGCACTAAAATGGTAAACAGTAACCCCAAAAGGTAAGGATTATGATTTTAAATACCAAAGATAGAATTTGAAATTTTCTCTCTAATCTTTTTTTTTTGGGGCGGGGGGGGCGGTACGCGGGCCTCTCACTGCTGTGGCCTCTCCCGCTGCGGAGCACAGGCTCCGGACGCACAGGCTCAGCGCCCATGGCTCACGGGCCCAGCCGCTCCGCGGCACGTGGGATCTTCCCGGACCGGGGCACGAACCCGCGTCCCCTGCGTCGGCAGGCGGACTCTCAACCACTGCGCCACCAGGGAAGCCCTCTCTAATCTTTAAGTGCTGTAAATTCCAATTGAATTTACCCTCTTCCTATTACATTGTTTTACTCCTGTTTGAAAACATTTTGTAATTTCCAGGCATCTTCCAAGTAGAGAGAGTGAGGAACCCTCCGTGTTCTTACCTAGCTGTAGCTGTCACCATTTTTCCATCCTTGTTTCTTCTGTCCCCTTGATTTTTTTTTTTTTTTTTTTTTTTTGCGGTATGCGGGCCTCCCTCTGTTGTGGCCTCTCCCGTTGCGGAGCACAGGCTCCGGACGCGCAGGCTCATTGGCCATGGCCCACGGGCCCAGCCGCTCCGCGGCATGTGGGATCCTCCCAGACCGGGGCGCGAACCCGGTTCCCCTGCATCGGCGGACGGACGCGCAACCACTGCGCCACCAGGGAAGCCTCTGTCCCCTTGATTTTTTTTTTCCTTTTTGCTGGAGCGTGTTAAAGCAGGTCCCAGACAGCTTACCAGCTAGTAATAATAATAAAAATCATATTCATAAGGATTGTTTTTTTGCATCTCCACAATGCTGTCATCACTCTTAACACAGTTAACAGTAGTTCTTAGTATCACCGAATAGCCAGAATCACATCCAGCCTGGCAAAGTATTTAAAAATAAGCCACAGGCATTTTAGCGTTACACACGTGAGCATATTCTTTGTGTGGATGTGTGAATGGCCCGGGTGGGACAGGCAGCCACTGGGGGATGACGGGTGTGGGGGGGAGCTGAGCTGTCCCCTTGACCCTTTCAGATGACAAGGACAAGATGAGCAGCAAGCACCAGCTCCTCACCTTCGTCTCCCTGCTGGAGACCAACAGACCGTACCTGGTGAGCTGTGTCCGCATCCCCGCTCTGCAGGTGTGTCCTTGCCCCAGCCTCCCTGCCTCCCAACTCCCGGTGCCATGGCTGTGTCCCAGGGCAGGGGGTCCCGGGTGGCCTGGAGGAGCCGCCTTCCCCCAGGCTGGCTGCTGTCATTCATTACTCGCTGAGTGCCTGCCCGGTGCCAGGACCTGTGGAAGGTGCACAAGGCAAGACCCGGTTCCTGCTCTCCAGGAGCTCACATCTATCGGGGGGTGGGGGGGCGGGCAGTAGCACTAAACGCAGTGCAGCACTAACTGATAGGGTAGAGGGCGGTAAGCGTTTGGGGAAAATAAAAAGAACAGGTAAGGGGATTGGGGAGGGGTGGGTTGAGCGGGGAGGGGAGGGGACAGGTTCTAGTATGGAATTAGGCGATCCGGGTGGGCCTCACTGAGAAGGTGCAGCCAAGTAAAGACCTGAGGGAGGGAGGGAGGGAGGGAGGGAGGGAGCCGTAGGGACCTCTGCGGGAAGAGTGTCCTGGGCAGCGCGAAGAGCAAGTGCAAAGGCCCTGAGGCACCACATGCCTGGTGTGGACAGGGAACAGCTGGAGCAGAGTCAGTGAGGGGGAGCGAGGCTGGAGCAGAGGTCAGGGAGGCAGGTGAGACTGGATCCCCCTCCCCCCCCCCACCAGAGGGTTCTGAGCAGAGCTGGGACAGGGTCTGACACGGGGCAGAGGCCAGGAGCCCAGCAAGGAGGCGACTGCGGTCGTAGGGCAGGAGCAGATGATGCTGGAGGCTGAGGACGTGCTCAGATTGCAGATATATGTGCGTCTATGTGTCTGCAGCCAGGAAGGCGGGGTTCCTGACAGCAGTAGCTGCCACACCTGTGTGCCCACTGTGGCCACCCTGTGGTTCCAGGCCCGGCCACAATTCTCACTTTATAGGGGAGAAGATGGGGCTGGGGCAGGGGGCGGTGAGGAGGAGGGCTTGTCCCTTGACTAAGCCACACGGTGAGCAAGTGGCTGAGCCTGAGCTCAGGGTCACAGGCCGCACCTAAAGCCTCCCCCTATCAGGTGGGTGTCCCCGTTACCCCGACCCCCTCGCTTCCCTCCCAGGGAACATAGAGCGCAGAGAGAAACCCTTCCTAGAGCCCTGGGAGGTGCTGGCGCTGATTTCCACTGGCACCAAGAAGGCGAACTGATCCGCTCCGTTACGTCTTCGTTCAGACGTGTACTGAGTGGCCACCCGACACCAGCCGCTAAGCACTCTTCCGGGTGCTGGGAATGCAGTCGTGGCCAGAATGGACAAGAGTCCCTGTGTTCGTGGGGCTCATGTATAAGTGGGGGAGGCAGATGGTAAAGAGAAGCACAAATGTAAGAGACCACACCAGATGCCGTACCAGTGCCGGACGGGGAGTGAAGTGGGGCGAGGGCCGGAGTATCGGTGATCAGCCGGACCTCAGGACGGAAACACGGCTTTGCTGGCTGAGGTGCTGCCTGATATTTCACCCCCCCACCCTGCCCCTGCCCCGTACGGTTTCTGGTGACGGAGAATTTTAAACATGCACAAAAGTAGACAGAATAGCACACTGAACTCTCATATTCTATCACCAGCCCCTCAGACCCAGGGCCCGTGGCGAGTCCTGCCCTATCCACTCACCCCCGCCCCATCCCATAGAATTTTCCCCAACGTGTTATCTTGACAGTTTTCGAAGAGAAGAGTTGAAGTGTAGAGTGAACACTCAGTATTCCCACTCCCCAGTCCTACAGCTCACATTCGGTCTTTGCTTCGTCACGTCTCCACTCATCAATCTAGTTTAATAGGTGGGCTTTCCTTTGAGTTTCTTGATACATTTTAAAGTAAGTTGCTGACATCAGTACCCTTCACCTGTAAGCACTTCAGCATGCTTCCCGTTAACTAGCATTCAATATTTGTTTATATATTTTGAGGATAAAAGGTATAGAGAGTGACACACATATTAAGCATGCCATTTGACGAGTGTTGACAAAGACACACGTGTAGCCCCAGCCCTACGAAGACGGAGACGGCCACTGGCCTGCAGCGCAGGTGGTGACTCCCCTGACTCCTCGGAACCTGCTCTGCGTTTTAGTCTTTAGTCTTCATTAGTCTCTTTCTCCGAGTAGAATTTCAGCCCCGTGGGGCGAGGGCCGGGTCCGTCTTGTCACGTTGTGTCTCTGGCAACCCGGAAGAGTGTCTGGCACAGAGTAGGCGTGTGGTCAGTATCTGTTGCAGGGCTGGGTGGACGGCTGCGTGGGTGGGCGGATGCTTTGGAGAGACAGGTGGATGTCTGGATGGGTGGGTGGGTGAGTGGGGGGTGGGCAGGAGCCCAGCCAGGCGGGGGCCTCTCTACGATGGCATCCTGCCCCTCAGCCACTGCCTGTCTCCTGCCCCTTCTCTTCCAGTCCCTCCTGCTGTTCAGCCGGTCCCTGGACACCAGTGGTGACTGTTGCCGTCTGGTGGCCGACGGCTGGCTGGAGCTCCAGCTTGCGGACAGTGAGAGTGCTGTCCAGCTCCTGGCGGCTTCCCTGCGGCTCCGGGCCCGCTGGGAAAGCGCCCTGGACCGGCAGCTGGCCCACCAGGCCCGGTGGCGGCTAGAGGACAAAGATGAGGAGGAGGAGGCCCCAGTCAACCGCAGGGAGGTGGCGGCCCTGAGCAGGGAGCTGCTGCAGTTCACGGCGTCCAAGGTACCCGCCTCCTGGGCACCTGCGCCCCGTTGGCCAGAGGGGCCATCAGCCATAGGGATGAAAGCTCTGGAAGGCCCAGCTTCCAGCTCATCAGTATGCACACACTTGGGGGTTTTCAAACCAGAGAGGTTGAGGACAAGCCCAGTGTCACACAGCTGGTGAGGGGGGGCCAGGGTTTGACCCCAGGAGCCGTGCCATTAACCCCTGCGGCCCTCATTCAACAGATGTTTATGAATACATGCTGCGTGTGTGGCGCAGGTTACCCCTCGTTAGCAGTTAAGGGCGTGCAGGGTGTGAGAGGGAAGCTGTAAGGTATCTGTCTATTCCTGGAGGACAGACGGGAAGAATTCAGACGGAGCAGATTTGAAACTGATCCCCCACCTCTTTTAAGTGGTGGGGCGTTGAGAATTGCTCCTGATTCTATCGCTATTACACGTTTATGGGGTGTGACCCGGTGGACCAGGGAAAGGGGAACAGGCTGACGTGCTGGAGGAGAAGGGGCAGGTGGCCAGACTTGAAGGTCAGACTTAAGGTCTGGATGTGTTCCCAGCAGTCATAAGGAGAGGATGGGTCTGGGGAAGGCAGGTGAGATGGGGGATGGGGCATCAGGGAATGTTCTAGACAAGCCTGTGGTCATGAGTATGTGAAACCGTGTTGTGATTGGCTTAAGCAATTGGCCCCCATAACTGAAAAGCCCAGGGGTGGACTTCCGGCACGGCTGGATCCAGGTGCTCCGATCATGTCTGCCTGAGTCTCTCTCCCCTATTTCCTGTCTCTCTTTGTTCAGGTTTCCTACAGCCTCCGGCGGCTCACAGGGCTGGAAATCCAGAACCTCTACGTGGGACCCCAGACCATCACTGCTGCCCCCAGCCTCCCTGGCCTCTTTGGCTGCTCTACCCCGTCCCCCCATCCCACCAAAGGGGGCTACGCAGTCACTGACTTCCTCACCTACAGCTGCCTCACGGTGAGCACGGACTCCACCTTGGCCCCTCATCCTCCTGCCCCTGAAGATGCGACGTCAGTGATTCCCCCCACCCTCTGCCCCAGACCACACTCCAGCTTAGTCCAGGGATGCAGTTTCAGAAAGGGGCCCGCCAGCCCCGAGGGGTTCTGGGGAGGTCCCAGGGTGGCGGCGGGGGGCGGTGGGGAGCCAGGCCCGACACAGCCTGCCTGTCGCAGAGCGACGTGGACCTGTACGGCGACTGTCTCCGCACCTTCTGGACCTGCCCCCGCTGCGACCTGCACATGCCCCTCACGCCCTTGGAGCGCATCGCCCACGAGAGCACCTGCCCCGAGGCCCCACAGGACGGTCCCCCAGGTGAGGCTGGGGCGGTGGCGGCCGGGGCGCCTGTGTTTGTTGACTGTGCGTCTGGGCACTTGCTCGACGCTCTGGGGACTCCGGATCTCAGCCGTCTGCCCTGGCTGGGGCCACGTGCGGACTCCGTCACAAGGACCCGAGCGCTGCAGCCACCTCCTCCTCAGGTCGTGGTGTCTGTCTCTCTGGTCTCTGTGTCTCCGCCTGTCCGGTCGGCCTCTGTGTTCCTGTCTGTTTCTCTGTCTCTCTCTTGCTGTGTCTCTTGTTCTTTCCTCTGTCCTGCAGCTGTCTCTGCCTTGGCCGCGTCCATCCTGTCGTCAGCCAGGGGACGCTGCAGGGGGCAGACCCGGGCACAGAGTCTGCTGCGGTGCCCCACGCGCCACGCGCTGGCGCTTGCCGGGGAGATGGCTGTAGGGCCACGTGGTCCCACCCCAGGGCTCTGTTTGTCTCTTTCAGTCTCTGTCTCCGCTTGTGTCTTTCTCTGTGTCCCTCTCACCCCCTGGGACACAGAGTAAAGACTCACCTCTGTGTGTGTATTGATCAAGGAGGGCTTCCTGGAGGACACAGAGCTGGGTTCCCCCGAGGCCAGGAGAGAGCCTAACCCCGCCAGGTTTCTGGGGTTTGGGTGGGGGTGAGAGCATGCAATGGCGCGTCCCCCTCACAGCCTCCCGTCTCCTCTCCCTTAGGGGCCGAGGAAGCTGCCCCCGAGCCCCTCCAGAAGGCATCCGCCCTGCAGAGGCCCTACCACTGCGAGGCCTGCCAGAAGGACTTCCTGTTCACACCCACGGAGGTGCTGCGGCACAGGAGGCAGCATGTGTGAGCCCAGCCAGTCCTGGACCAGGACCAGGGCCAGGGCTCCCGCCCAAGCCCCCAGCCTAGACGCGGAGCTGTGGTCTGGGCCCAGACCCGCAGGGAGGGAGCATAAATGTGTGAATAAAGTCTCACCGAAAAAAAAAAAAAAAAAAAAAGTCTCACCGATGGTGGCGCAGTGGTTAAGAATCCGCCTGCCAATGCAGGGGACGCGGGTTCGAGCCCTGGTCCGGGAAGATCCCACATGCCGCAGGGCTACTAAGCGCGTGCGCCACAACTACTGAGCCTGCGCTCTAGAGCCCGCGAGCCACAGCTACTGAGCCCGCGCGCCTAGAGCCTGCGCTCTGCAACAAGAGAAGCCGCCGCAATGAGAAGCCCTGCGCGCTGCAACGAAGAGTAGCCCCCGCTCGCCGTGACTAGAGGAAAGCCCGCGCGCAGCAATGAAGACCCAACGCAGCCAAAAATAAATAAATAAATTTATTTTACAAAATAAAAAATAAAAAGTCTGGCCCTGTTTCCTAATATTCTTTCCCCA
Organism: Physeter macrocephalus; assembly: GCF_002837175.3. Lineage (NCBI taxonomy): Eukaryota > Metazoa > Chordata > Mammalia > Artiodactyla > Physeteridae > Physeter > Physeter macrocephalus. The sequence continues at coordinate 12,599,960 of NC_041230.1, forward strand.
CGTCCCTGCCTTGGCCTGTCACCCCTGAAACCCACAAGGGAAGCCTTCCTTGTCTCTCCCAGCTTTTGGTGCTTTGCTGGCGATCTTTGGCATTTCTTGGCTTGCAGATACGTGACTGCAGTCCTCCGTCTTCACATGGCTGTCTTTTCCTTTTGGCATGTCTGGGCATGTCCAAATGTTCCCTTTTTATAAAGAACATTTTTATAAGGAACATATTTACAGTCATATTGGATTAGGGCCCACCCGATGACCTCATCTGAACTTGACCATCTGCTAAGACCCTACTTCCAAATGAGGTCACATTCACAGGTCCTGGAGTTTGGACTTCAGTATATCTCTTTGGGGGACAGAATTCCACTCATAACCCCCGCCCTTTAGTCCACCTTCTAGGTGGCAGCCCGAGGGGCAAAGCACAAACCGACTCTGTCCTTTCTCTGCTCAAAGTTCTTCCAAGATAATGGAATATTACCAGCCCTAAAAAGAAATGAAGCACTGCCATGACACGGATGAACCTTGAAAATATTATGCTGAGTGAAAGAAGGCAGACACAAAAGACCTCGTATTGTATAATTCCATGCATAAGAAACGTCCAGAACAGGCAAATCCACAGAGCCAGAAAGTGGATTGGTGGTTGCCTGGGGTTTGGGGTTGGGGAAGGGGAATCAATCGGGAGTGACTGGTAAGAGGTAGAGGGTTTATTTAGGGTGTGATGGAAATGTTCTAGAACCGATTGTGGTGATGGATGCACAACTCTGTGAAGATAAGAAAGTCATTGAACTACACACTTTAAATTGGTGAATTTTATGGTATTTGAATTATATCTCAATAAAACTGCTATCAAACAACTTCCCTGGCTCCCCCGCGCCCTCTGGAGGGAGCCCGGCCTCATTGCCCGGCCCCACGTTCTGATGCATCCACGCAGGATGACCCCACACTGTTGTGGACACGTAACACAAGAGGCTGCAGAGCCACACACAGAAGACACTGCCATGGACACATATAAGGAGGCCCCCAGTTATACAGACTCACTTTGCCACACGATCCCACCTAGACACACCCCCAGACCGTACCAGGTGGCCCGGTGGTCTCGCCCACCATCCCAGCCAGACACCAAGGTGCTCTCTGTCAGGGATTCTGTCACCTGTTGAGCATGTTTATCTCAATTGGGCATCCCAGAATTGGGGAAGTTATCACAGGATGGATTCGGGGATGCCCTGGGCCCACGGTGAGACGGACCTGAGTGGAAAAAAACATTAGTTACCTGATCTCCATGAGCACCCCGTCTGACTACATTGGCTACATTGAAGTTTGGGGTCTTTGGGATTCAGCATGAGTTCAGAACCTGTGTCTGGCTGTCCCCGAAAGGTCTGATTATTTCCTTTTTCCCAGTGCCCAGTGACCCTGGTCAAAGGCTGTAGGTCCCTTTGGGGAAGACCCGTAGAAAGATTAACAGTATGAATTTTGGGCAGTGTACTGGGGTCCTTCCTCGAGGGGACCCGGCCTCCCCTCATTCAAGGGGCCTTGGGTCTGTAACCTGGCTCAAGTCTGGGGATTGATGGAGGGCCCGTGACTCTCTGGTTTTAGGATTCAGGGTAGACTTTGGTTCACTAGTCCCAGAACTCTTCCGCGTATACAGACCAAGCCAGAACTTAGTGGAGAGGACAGCTATTTCCCTCCCAGGAGCGCCGTGATCAACTCCCAGCGCCATGGTCTCTTCTGATTGCTGTTTGCGGGGCTGTCCTTTGTGGTGGCCACGCCCACCGCGCGGTGGTGGCCACGCCCACCTGGCCATTGGCGTCTCGGTGCCGCGTTTTAGCCCCAGCCGCCCCCGGGTCGGATGGTCCCCCACTGCACTTGTTTCCCAGTTCAGGGGCGGCCACCGTGAGGTCTGGTCTGCAGAGAAGAGCGGCCGTGGAGATACAACCAGGCTTTGGACACACCAAGGTGGCCCCCAGTTATAAAGACCCACTGTCTTGTAGTCACGGACACGCACTCACACGGAGACATACAACCTACGAGGCACAGCGTGACAGCCACAGCCCTTCCTCAGTGACATACGTCCCATGCAGTAGTAGTAGGCTCGGCGGCGGACACACTCCTGGAGGTGGCCGCTACACCGATGCCCCTCCCCACAATGGCACGTCAACCCCAGCATCCTAAGTCCATGGCCTCAGCGGTCATGCAAGTGTCACACACACGCACATGCACCAACCCCAGTGACCACCCGGCCCTGCCATCCAGCCCCACACGGGCCACCCTGCAGGCCCATCAGAGTCCCCACCTCTCTGCCCCTTCCACTTAGCAACACCCACCCACTGCACAGGCAGCCTCAGAACTCCAGCTCCAGCTGGTTCCTCAACCCAGGAAGTGGGGGAGGTATTTTTAGCTGCAATTAACCTCCCGCCCAGTTTCCCTCCTCCCCCATGGCACAGCCAATTGATTTAATTAGAGAGGATTAAATGAGAGGTATTTTCAACCAGGTGGGGGAGGGGGAGAGGAGAGCTTCCCCTTCCCCCACTTGCCAGTGTCCCTTTGCCAGCCGGGCCAGGTGGCAGAAATACAAAGCCCTCCGCTTGATGTAGACCTCAGGCCTTGGCCCAGCCCTGCCCCCTCCCCCATAACCCTCCCCCACCCGCCTTAAAAGTGGGGAGGTGTTGGAAGTCCTTCTTGCTGTATATCCCTCATCCATCCCACTTCAGGCCCCGGGAGTTTGGGGAGAGACAAACTGTAATCCTAGTCACCAAAACAATACGTAACTCAGAAAACAGTTGGTGATATAGGCCCTTTAGAAATCATAGTCTTAGAATTCTATTTTTAAAAATGAGAGGTTGTGAGGCAAGTGGTTAGCTCACAGCCTGCCTGGGCTCTAATGGGAACACCCACTCTCCAGCTCTGTGACCCCGGGCGAACGATTTCACCTCTCTGGGCCTCAGTTTCCTGATCTGGGAAATGTGGTCAGTGATCATAGCTCCTCCTGAGGCTTAGTGGTAGGCGTTTACCAGATTGATAGGTATAAAGCTCCCGGAACAGAGCCTGGCGCAGCACGAACTAGAGAAAGGGTAAATAAATGTGTAAAAGAGGCACCTGTATTCCCATCCCGACCCTGCTCTGCTTTTTATGACACTGTCAGCTGCTAACAGACTAATTGATGTGCTCATTTATTTGGTTCATCGTGGGTCTTCCCCACTAGGACGTCAGCTCCCCCAGGGCAGGGTCTTGGGTTTGTTCACTCAAGTGCAGGGGCGGGCAGAGGGTGCGTGTCCAGGGCATACCCGTGGCCAGGAGGAATGAATGACGAGGTGAAGGTGGCTGAGTCTCAGAGCTATGGAATTTCTTCCTCCCGTTCTCCACCTGTTTCCCAGGCACCTGCTGGGTATAGGGTGCTTGCTGTCTGAGGCCCCAGGTCACCACGGTGACAGAGAGAGACAAACTCCTGCCTTCTGGAAGTGCTGAGGTTCCAACCAATAACGAATAGGCAAATAAGTGATGGAAAGGATTCCAGGGAGGGGGTGATGGGGGACAGGGAATGAGGTGAGAGAGAGTGGTGGACAGAGCGGGGTGCTTTGGTTTGGCTGTTCCTGTGTCTTTGCAGAGGTGACCTCTGAGCCAGGAGGGTGTCCCAGGCAAAGGGAACAGCCAGGACAGACACCCCGAAGGGGGACTGAGCTGGTCATTTTCCACAAGCAAGGTCAGCCTGCTGGGGTATGTTACCATGCAGCCCAGTCACTCCTGTTGTCCCCACTGCCTGCCAGCAGAGCCCCTCTGCTGACCTGTGGCTGGCCACAGATACACAAGAGAGCCCAGAAGAACTGCCCAGCTCAGCCTACTACATCAACCTGTAGATTAATGTGCTAAAAATTAATTGGCCTTTTGAACCATGAAGCTTTGGTATGGTTTGTTACACAGCAATAGCTAACTGATACACACAGAGGGCCTGAGGAGAGAGCAGGATAAAGAGCATCAATTATTATTATAATTAATGATTCATGAGCTTCAAACTGATGAGAATTTGAATCATGGAAGAGACCCACAAACTCAGATTGGTGGCCTTTTGTTTTTAAGACTTTATGCTTAAAAAAAAAGGTAGAAGACAACACAAGAGGGGAGTGGGGGAGGGGGAAAGAGGGTGGGCTGGGAGGATGAAGGGAACCTCTCTAAATGTCGGATCTGGGTGACCCTCCTTCTCTGATGGCCCCAGCCCACCCCCAATCCCTTCTCTGTCCTAGGGGTGGGGGGGGTACCCAGCCGCCATCTTCTGAACACCCAGGCCCAGGGTCTCAGCTCGGGTTCCAGGCAGAGGTGAGGGCAGAAGTGGGGCACAGGGCCTGGAGGCCTTGTCTTTGTCCTTGAGAGACCCTCGAGCGGGCGCTCAGGCCCCTCATGTCCCGGCAGGGCCCCAGGGAGGTAGGCATTGAGTTGGGGGGGCCATAGGAGGTGGGGTCCTGAAGCCAGAGGGCCAGGCGTCGACCAGAAGCGGGTATGAGCCTGGCTGTCACAGTCCAGAGGTTGGGGTCTGTGGAGAGGAGAGGAGAGGCCAAGTCAGGAGATGGGGAGGGGGTCTGGACCTACATCAGGCCTTCTGTGCTATCCCCACCAGCCCCACAGCGAGAGGGACACAGAGAGAGAGAGAGAGAGAGACAGAGGCAGAGAATCAGAACAGAAATGGAGGAAAAGAGACAGACAGAGATGAAAAAAAGACAAGGAGACAGTCAAGACAAAGAAAGAGATAAAGATAAGGAGGACTTCCCTGGTGGCGCAGTGGTTAAGAATCCGCCTGCCAACGCAGGAGACACGGAAAAAGATCATTTCATTTGAGTTCGGAGAAATGCTTTATATCTGCCTTTCATTGCCACATATGTGGAATTAAGGTTGAATGCTTCTCATCCTGCTGCCAAAATTAGTACCTGAGAATCTGTCTCTCTTAAAATGAAAGAATTTTTCTACATGATTTGATGCTATGGAATTCCTTGTATTCTCTCCCAAATCGCAGTTTAATGAGCCCACATGTAGGGAATGATTCACTAAGAAGTACTCAGGAAAATAAACATCTACTTTCCTAGAATGATTTAATTTTAGACCTGGAAGAGACCATCTCTTTCTCAAACTGGGATCCACAGATTTTGGGGGATCAACAAATATATTCTTGGGCTTAGAGAATTTCAGAATTTAAAAATATTGCATTGGGGGCTTCCCTGGTGGCGCAGTGGTTAAGAATCCGCCTGCCAACGCAGGAGACACGGGTTCGAGCCCTAGTCCGGGAAGATCCCACGCGGAGCAACTAAGCCCGTGTGCCACAACTACTGAGCCTGCGTTGTAGAGCCCGTGAGCCAGAACTACTGAGCCCGCGTGCCACAAGCCTGCGCACCTAGAGCCTGTGCTCCGCAACGAGAAGCCACCACAATGAGAAGCCCGTGCACCGCAACGAAGAGTAGCCCCCGCTCTCTGCAACTAGAGAAAGTCCACGTGCAGCAACAAAGACCCAACGCAGCCAAAAATAAATTTTTTCTTTTAAAAAAAGATAAGGCGAGAGGGAAAGACAGAGCAGGATAGAGAAGAGACATCGAGATAATCAGAGATGGAGATGTGGAAAGAGAAAGAATGAGAGAGACAGAAATAAAGGGAGAGACAAAGAGGAAAAGGCAGGGGTTGGGAGAGACAGAAAAGAGTGGAGAGAGAAGTGGAGGGAGAAAAGGCAGCTTGCTTGGGGAGCAGGATAAGAAGCTCCCTCCATCACTCCTGGTCCCAGAGGTCCCCTGATTCTGGACCAGGGCTCACCTGTCTGCAGTTGGTCAGGGCAGAGCTGAGACCACAATGGACCTTCCAGGCACTGAACAAACCTCTCCTCCCAGGCTCAGGGTTCCAGTGCTCTCCAAGCCTAAGCCCTCGCAGGTCTCCACTCTCATATCCCAGCCTTTCTGTGGGCCCTGATTTCATTACTCACCCATTTGACTCACCAGCCTCAGCCCAGCCCAGTCCCTTTGTATGTACGTGTGTGTGTAGTGAGGACTGTCTCATAGCCTTTGCATATACTGTTCCTTCTGTTCCTGTCTCACTCCTCTTATTCTCCTGGTCTCAGCTCCAAAGTGCCCTCCTCCAGGAAGTCCTCCCTGAACCCCCCAGCCTGGGCCCGATGCCCCCTCTGGGTTCTTCCAGTTCTTGGGTTCCCTCCTCCCAGCCCTGCCCACTGTAGGTCATTACTGTCTGGGGACAGATCTGTCTCCCCCACTGGATTGTGAGCCTCATGGGAACAGGGCTGGGCTGTCATGGTCACTGCTGTGTCCCCATCACCACCCAGCACAGGGCTGGGCACACAGTTGCTCAGGGAATGTGTATGGAATGAATGAATGAATAGATGCCAAACCAAGGAGTTTGGACCTCATCCAATGGGCACTAGGGAGCCACAGAAGGGTTTTAATCCAAGGAGAGTCAAGATCTGATCTGTGCTTTAGAAACTCCAGGCAGCCTCTCAACCCTGGGCGTTTGCACATGCTGTTCTCTCTGCTTTTCTAAGCTGAGTGAACCTGCACAAGTGAACCCTTCTCTCCGAGCCTCAGTTTTCTTATCTGTAAAATGAAAATAATAATAGCTTCTCTCTTTTGGGGTTATTGTAAAGACTGAGAAGATACTCTAGACTTAAGACCTGGGAGAGTAAAAGAATGCACCCTGCTACCTTGCCCCCAACCTCCTGCCCAGTGGTCTCCTATTCATCCTTCAATGCCCTACCCAGAAGCCACTTCTTCTACAAAGTCTTCCCTGATATCTCAGAGACAGCTGATGATAGCTGTGTTTTATTGTTTGAACTGTTGGACTAGATTGCCATTGCTTTCTGATGTCCACTTCCTCATGAGCCCAGAACCTTCTCAAGAGCTGGACCCCACCTGAGGCATGTCAATATATGTTTGGAAATGTATGTAATACGTGGATGGGGGGATGAATGGGTGGGTAGGTAGGTGGGTGAATGCATGGGTAAGCTGACAAGTGGGTGGACATGTGGGTGGGTGGATCAACGTGGAGGTGGGTGAATGAGTGGGTAGATGTATCTTCTGATGGATGAAGGGTGGTGGATACATACATGGATGGATCCATGGGTAGGCAGGTAGGTAGGGAGGTGGACGAATGCGTGAATAAGAGGGTGGATGTGTCGGTGGGTGGATCAGTTTGGAGGTGGATGGATGAGTGGATAGGTGGGTGGATAGATGAATGAGTGAGTGGGTGAATGTATGTTTGGATGGGTGGTGGGTTTGTGGATGATTGATGGATGGATAAATATATGTATGGGTGAACCGATGGAAGGATGGATGAATTGGAGAACCCTCAGTTCAGGGACGCAGGCTGACCCTGCTCTGGGCGGGCTCACTGTTGGAGTCTGGAGGTCTTACGAAGGGTTGAGAATAGCACAGTCTCCAACCCAGTGCCCCTAGACCTAGGACACTCACATTTCTCCTGACTCCAGCCTCTATAAATAATGCCACTCTCCTTCTAAGTTCAAACTCATCCCCATTGATCCTGGAAGACAAAAGAGGAGTGTTGGTGGTCTTCACCAGACACCCCCATATGCCCCACTCCCCCCTCCTTCCCCAGGGGACTCCTCTGTCGGGACAAACTGAGTCATCCTTTAAGAGGGTGCTGGTCCTTTAAGGAAAAGGGGAGCTTTCCGATGGGTGGTTGAAGCCTGGAAGCAGCAAACTCTGGGAGGAAAGGTGGGGACCAGGAAATCTGCATTTGCATCTCCGACTCCCCTCTTAAGCAAATGAAGCAAGGTATTTTTCAAGAACTTGATCCCAGAAGGTGGGGCACATTGTTTGGAGGAGGGGCCTGGAGTGCTGGGGGTGTGGCTTAGTTAGGGGGCGGGGCTTACCTGGGGGCCTGACAGTCGCTTGCGGCTGAGTCTCCGTGTAGCCCCCCATGGGATGGCCCTCTGGGCTGAAGGCTGCACCCTGCCCTGCTAGGGGAGTTGACGGGTGCAGGCTGAGCCCCAGGATGCCTGGTTCAGGCTTCGATACGCCCCCAGGAACACTAGGCCCTCTCTTCCCACCTTCTCTCTGTACCTGTGCGGTTGGATTGATCGATCATTGGTTGCACGATGCGTCTCCGGGCATTAATGAACCTGGGAGGGGGTCATGGAAACGGAGGAGGGTGCAAAGAGGGAGTAGAAGAGAGGCAGAAATGAATACACAGGGACAGAGAGAGAGAGCAGGCAAGAGAGGACGGATACAGGGGCGGCAAAGCAGAGGCAGGAAGAAGAGAGGCTCCGAGGGGCTTTGGGGCCTCGTTCAGCACCGCGGACAGCGCCCGGCCTCCCACCCCGGGCTGGCCCACGGACCGCCCAGGCCTCCTGTGTCACCCACCAGTTGTTGACTTGTAGGATGGTGAGCCCCGTGTCCTGCGACAGCTGTTTCTTCTGTTCCTCTGAGGGGTACGGGTGCTGTGGCCACCAGCAAGAGTCACCCTGCTTGCCTGGCTGCCCTCTGATCCCCAAGGCCTGGCCTGCCCAGGTCCCAGGGAGTTGGTGAGCCCAGGCTGAGGCGAGGCCGGGAGAGACGGCGGCGTGTCTGAGCTTCTCCGTGCTCCCCGGGGCCCAGTGGAGGGAGGCAGAGCCAAGCTTCGGGCAATTACACCGGTGGGTGTCCCCCCACCTCTTCCAGCAGTTAGAGGCTAATTGGCCAGCTCTCATCAGGGAGGTGGAGCCGGGGGAGGGGGTCCTGGGGGAGCTCCACCGCCCTGGAGAAAGGAGGCCAAGCCCGGCACCAGCCCTCTCTGAGTCCGTTAGGTCCTTGTGCATGTCTCTCCCCGACCCAATCTCTATCTTTCTCTGTGTCTGTCTGTCTGTCTCTCCCCCAATGTGACTCAGTCTCCCCCTGGGTCTCTCTTGCTCTGACTCAATGCTCTCCATAACTCCCCATCTCTATTTTAGTTTCGGCCTCTCCCTGTCTGTCCTCCTGTCTCCTTGAGGCAGGGTGCTTTGGTGATTAAGGCCAAACTGCCTGCATTTGAACCCACTTCTGGCTGTGAGACCTCTGGGCCTCAGTCTCCTCATCTGCGAAATGGCGCTAATAACACCCCTGTCCTCACGGGGTATGTTTGGCTGGATGGTGGATGACTGACTGATGGGTGGGTGACTGGATGGGAGGGTCGGGGGTGGGGGAGAGGACTGAAGGAGTCAGGAGCCCTTAGTGGCACCTGGCACACAGGCAGCGCTCAGGGATGTTTGCTCTTGTCAATCCCCATCTGCTTGAGATTCTCCCTCAATATCTCCCTGCTGCCTCAGTCTCCCGTCTCTGGGTCTCTCTCCGGGCCTCAGTTTCCGTGTAGCCATCCTTCTCCATCTCTCTCTCTCTGCCCACCCCGCACCAGGGCCCCAGGGCTCTCACCGAGAGGTGCTGGAACAGCCAGGCTCTCATGATGTTGGTGGCCACCTTGGGGAAGATCCCTCTCTTCTTGTTTTTCCGCCGTTCCTGGTCCAGCTCCTCGTCCTCTCCCCCAGAACTGGGAGAGGCCACATTTGTGTCTAGTCCATCTCCTGAGCAGGGAGAGGCATGCTGTGCTGTGGACGGGAAAGGTGGGGGACCAGAGGGACCCAGAACCCTCCCCCAAGGCACCACCCCACACCCCAGTCATCCTTGCCCCCCTGGAAGTCCTACCTGCTGTCTAACTTCAATCCTCAGACTGACTCCCACCTTTCCCCTCCACCTCTCAAGCTTCTCACCCTGGTCACTGGAGTTGTCACCACTCTGGGAGGCCAGGCCCCCGCTGGATGGACCCGGGGTCCCCAAATGTACAGACCCGCTGTCTTCCTGGTCTCTAATCCATACTGTATTCTGGAAAATAGGAGTTGGAAGTCAGTGCCAAGGCTTGGGGTATAATACACTACAGTGGCTAAGACCACGGGCTCTGGAGCTAGGAGTCCTGAGTGTGAAGACTGTGTCTGCCTCTTTCCTGGCTGTGTGTGACCTTGGGAAAGTCACTTCACCTCTCTGTGCCTCAGTTTCCTCAACTGCAAAAATGGAGGCCAATAGCCATCCCCGCCCCCTCGCAGAGTGTGGTAAGGATTCAATGAGTTAATTTACGTAAAGGCACACAGCAATCACTCGGGAAAGACGAGCTCGTACAGATCTCTGGCACCTTATCAGAAATCCCTGGAAGCCAGCGCTCTTTCAAAATTCAAAACTTTTCACATCTTTAGGCAGTAAATCAGTGCACACGCCATGTACTTCCTGACACCTCCACGGTGTCTGGGGCATAACCTCGTCATCAAACTCATTAACATTTCTGCAGCAAAATGGATGAATATTTAACTAAGTGGAATAAATAAAGGCTATAAATAGCCTCTCATTAGCTCAGGTCAGATTTTGCTGCCAAATGAGTTTGCACTAAACTTATGGGGAAAAAAACACCAACTTCTAGTTTTCAGAGATTTGGGGGTCTCCAAATTGCAGATCAGGGAGTCGGGGGTTGTATTTTCTTTATCCAAAGTCCTACCCACTTTGAGGAACTTGACAATGTGTTGAATTCACCCCCTGCCCCAGCTCTGTGTCCCAGGAGGCCCTCCCACCTGTAGAGATCCATCACTTCTTTGTCATTTGGTTTACGGTTCTTCAGTTGTGGGGAGGCAGACCGGGTGGAAGTGGGGATGGCAACAGCCGCCTGCTGTTGCCGAGCCCTGGGGTACCCCCCTGCCCCCTGCTTTGTAATTGGTCCCCCACTCCTGCGAATGACCCAGTGTAGATGCATTATTTGTGTCCTTCCAGGGCTCAGCCTGAGACACGGCACCTTAGAGGAGTTTTCTCCGGGCTCAGAATATCTGTGTGGAATTTAGAGTTAGAGGGCACTGGGGATGGGTTGTGTGCAAACGACAGAATCATCAGGTCTGAAGGCTTTTTGAGCATTGTTCAAATTGTCACCCTGCCCTTCTGGCACTGGATCTGATCGGATGAGCGTCCGCGTCAGTGTACCTGAGGCTGTCCTGAGACTGTCACGCAGCATGTAAGTGTGAATGTGCCTACGTCCGTGCCCGACAAGGCAAGGTTGTCCCTGGAGAAGAGGTGTCACATGGGCAGAGCTAAGACACGCAGCCGTATTTGAGCATGGTTGTGTCACTGTCTCAACCGGCCAGGTGGCTATATCTGACACATGCAAGGCTATATTTATTTTCCTAAGCTTGTGGCTGTAGTTCTAGGGGTTGGTGTCCTATTTGGGAGACAGTGTGTGGTTATCCTGAGTCCTGCATGAGCGGGCAGGCAGCTCCGTGATTCTTTGGCGGGGGACGATGGCCATAGGAGGGTGCTGGCAGCTGTGTGATGGCTACGCCTCCAAGGGGGTTGTAACTTATCAGCACACGCACGTGGTGTGCTACTGAGCAGGTGCATGATACGGATTGTGGGGCAGAGGGTCCTTGAGGCTCATCTGTGACTGCTGTGTGCGCATGCTCGAGTCTGCAGAGTTGTGGTATGGCCACGTGCCTGTATTTGGTGTGGGTGTCATGTTGTGTAATTGCTGTGGCGACAGTGTGACCGCCTTGTGGGTATGGGCCTCACTGGGATCCGCACAGCTGTTGTGTGATTGTTGCCTGGATGCCTAAGTCTATGAAACTATAGTCTGATTGTATCTGAGACTGAATGAATCTGGGGCCACGTGGCCATTGAGTGGCAAGGTGTGGGCCCACACCTACAGTAGTCCAATTGTTAAGAGGTTAGGGTAGGACTTCCCTGGTGGCGCAGTGGTTGAGAGTCCGCCTGCCAATGCAGGGGACACGGGTTTGAGCCCTGGTCCGGGAAGATCCCACACGCCGCGGAGCAACGAAGTCCGTGCGCCATAACTACTGAGCCTGCGCTCCAGAGCCCACGTGCCACAACTACTGAGCCCACGTGCCACAAGTACTGAAGCCCACGCGCCTAGAGCCCGTGCTCCGCAACAAGAGAAGCCACCGCAGTGAGAAGCCCGCGCACCGCAACGAAGAGTAGCCCCCGCTCGCCGCGACTAGAGAAAGCCCGCACGCGGCAACGAAGACCCAATGCAGCCAAAAATAAAGAAATAAATTTATAAAAAAGAAAAAGAGGTTAAGGTAGCATGTGCGTGTGTGTGTGTGTGTGTGTGCAGGCACTGTTGTTGCTCTGGGTCTAAGTGTGGCTGTAGCTGAGTTTATGTCGTAGGATCTGGGGCCATTTGGCTCCATCTCCAGCTGGGTGGCTGTTATGTTGTTGAGGTGTGGGTACTGCAGACACACACACACACACACACACACACACACACACACACACACTGTAGAACGGCAACACCTCCATCAGGCTGTGTGATCTATGATGCTATTATGCCGTTGGGCTGTGAGTGTTTAAGTATGTGGCGTATGCTGTCACCTGACTGTGAGTGTAATGGGTTTTGTGGCCGTTTGTGAACCTATGTGGGTGTAGCCAAGTCTATGTGTGGTATCTTCAGGTGTTGGGGTGTATATGTGTGCTGTCGTCCAGCTGTATTGCGGTCTGTGTAGCTGTTGCATAGTTGGTGCATGTCCCGTGGTCAGGCCACGTCTGACGGTGGCTGTCTGAGGCTGTGTGGTGTGGTGTGTGTGCCCTGATGCTGGGACCCAGCTCTCTGGGCATGCCCTTGGTTCCAGGGCAATGCCTGCTGCCCCATCCTGGGGCCCACCTGATCTGGGAGGCTCGGGCAGGAGGCCGGGTAGCCATCGAGATCCTCCTTGCAGCCGCCGTCCCTATCCTCGATGACCAGGTCGATGGGCATCTTTCCCTTGAGGCAGGTGATGTAGCGGTGACAGAAGTTGTCGCACAGGTCGTGGACCTGAGGGGGCACCGGGGTACTGGGGGGGCCACCCGGGGGCCAGGGCCGGGGTGTACAGGGATGGGGGTGGCCTTCTGCCCCAACTCTGGTGGGGAGAGAGCCTGAAGGAGGGGTGCAGGGGGCAAGAAGGGAAGGGGTGGGGGGCAAGGGAGGGCGTGAGGGGAAGTGAGAAGCACTCACCTTCTCCAGCTCCAGCAGGTGGAAGCGGAGCACTTGAATGGCCTGTATCATCTGGAAACAGAGACACAAGAGGGCAGGGAGAGAGGGAGCGAGGGAGCGATACAGAGAAGAAGGAAGAGGAGGAGGTGAAAAAAGAGAAGAAGAAGGGGGGAGGAGGAGGAAGAAGAAGAGAGAGAAACAGAAAAAGTGCATTGGATGACAAACAGAAAAAGAGTGCAAAGAGAGACAAAGACAAAATGACAGGGGCGGAGAGAAATAGAGAACAGAGATGGAGACCCAGCATTAAGGAACAAGGGAGTGTGAGATTGAGATCAGAGACAAAGAAAGAGAAGCAAGAGGTGCAAGAGACAGAAGAGGATCCATCACAAGAGGAGTGAGCTAAGGTATGCTCTAATAATAACACCACATCCTTTGCCTGCTTGCCTTGGATCCATTTCCCACCCTTCGCCTGAAAACTACATTTCCCAGAGCCCTTTGCCAAAGGGTTCAGCCAATAGGAAGATCTGGTGGGAGCTGGAAAGCAAAAGGAAGGGACAAGCCGGGGTATTTCTCCCTCTCCCTCTCCTCCTTCTCTTCCCTTTCTCTCTCTTCTCTCTCCTCTCCTCTCTCCTTTACAGCTAACTGCTTTTATTCATTTTGGTGTGAGCCCTGTTCTGACTGATAGAACAACGAACACTTAATGAGTCCCCATTCAGTGCCAGGCATTGTGCTACATGCTTGACTCTCTTTAACTCATTATACACTCACAACAGCCCTACAAGATAGAAATTATTACTAGCTACACTGTACAGATGAGGAAAACGGGGCCCAGGGAGATGGAACTACTTGCCCTGGTTCTTAGAACTAGTAAGTGTAGAGCTGGGATTCGAACTCAGGCCATCGAGTCCCTGTTCTCAAACTCTAGGCTACACTGCATTGCAAATGGGCAACAATTATCACTATTTGAGGACGTGGGCCGGGTGGTCTCCTCTTTGCTCCCACAACCAATCCCAGGGCTATGGAGGGTGGAACAGGAGACCCCCTTGGAGGAGGAGGAGTTGGGGAGGGCCCAGGTCTCACCAGATTGTCCAGCTCCGGGTTGGAGGAGAAGAGAGGCCTCTCGGAGCGGACCTGGGAGAAAGAGAGAGGCCAGGGAGGGCACATCCTGTCTCCTGCCCACCCCACTTCACTGGTTCTCCTGGCGCACAGCGGATGGTGGGTGCCCACCTGCTTGGCAAAGGCTGCAATGTCCTCATTGAAGGAATCGGAGGAGCATACGTCACTGCCTGGGGGTGTGCCCAGCCCAGTCCCAGCCCCATCACGGGGAGAACACGTGGCCAATTCACATTTCTCAAAGACCAGGGCCAGCAGAGGGAAGAGCGGGTGTCTGGGGAAAGCAGGAGAGGTGAGAGTTCATGAGGGGAGGGCAGGGGGGCTGGGAAGTATGGCGCAACCGGGAGGTGGACAGGAGACCCAGAGGGAAGAGGTGGAGAGACAGAGACAGAGTGAGACAGAGTCAGAGAAGAGAAACATATCCAGAGAGACAAAGAAACAGGGCGGGGGGGCACATCCCGAGACCCCAGGGGGCCCTTAGCCTTGTCCTCACTCACCCGTAGATCTCATCCTTCTCCCTCCTCAGGCCATCACTATCCAAGCCCAGGGGCGGGGGCTGGGGAGGCCGGTGGGGGCCGTAGGGCCCGGGGGCTCTCGGTGCCGAGGGCACTGCCTCCGAGAAGCCAGCCAGGGCTGCAGTGCTGTCCACGATGCCGGGGTAGTGGGGCAGCTCATCGTACTGGGTGGGGGGAGGGGAGAGGGGAAGAGCCCCAGGGAGGTGTCAGCACCAACAAGAAACCTCCCTACCCTCGCACCCAGGAAATGCCCCCTCCTTGCCCCAGTCACCTGCCCCACTGTCCCCAAGTGTCCCAGCCTTGCTCCCTTAGGCCCCCGATGTCCCATGGAGCTGTCTGGGTGGGACTGAAGGCCCAGTCCTCAAGCCTTCCCTTGGACCCGTGCACTGTGACAAATGTCCCGTCAGAGATTCCCAGTGTGGGGGCAGGAGGGTCCAGGGGAGAGAGACCGACCCAGGTCTTGGATCTGAGGGTCAGGGTTGCGGGGTCAGGGATTGGCTGGCTGGTAACTGCCAGCTTCTCACAGAGAGTTGGGGGGAGAGAGATTCAGAGAGAGGGAGAGAGATGTGAGAGAAGAGACTGGGAGGGAGATGCAAGAGAAAGACAGAGGGAAGGAGAGATTAGAGGGAGACAGAGAGAGGGAGGGAGAGAAATGGTGAGAGAGACAAAAGAGGTGGAGAAAGAGACAAGAGATAAAGAGAGATGTAGAGTCAGAGAGAAGAGCAGAGAGGGAGAGAGACACACACAGAGAGAAGATACAAGAGAAACAGGCAAAGGGAGACAGGGGGCAGAGAGAGAGACAGAGAAGGGGAGAGAGAGGAGGGGAGAGAGAGGAAGGGAGAGAGAGGAGGGGAGAGAGAGGAGGGGAGAGAAATTGATTCTCGCTCATGGGCACTACCCATCAAAGCAGTGCATTGTTTGTACACAAGTGTACGCATACAGTCTCCCCCGCTTCAATTTCATTTCACAGATGAATATGCACGTCTGAGTGCATCTTAACTTGTCACACACCACTCCCCATGTGGACCCACCACACACACACACACACACACACACACACACACACATACACACACACACAGCCAAAAGCCAGGCGCAGGAATGAATGAGTGAGTGAATGAGTCAACGCATGAGACATTTAGCACAGTGCCTGGCGCACATTCAATAAACACTTGTTGAACCAAAGTATAACCCGGCTCAACCACACAAACGCACTTGTGCCAATAGCCCCAAAGAGAAATCACGCGTGAGATTTCTGTGTCCTGTCATCACAGAAGCACACGCACCGGTGAAGCCAGGGGAGCTTTTAGTCACCCACGTCCAATCCTTTCCTCGGAGATGAAGAAACTGAGGTTCAAAGAGGCAAAGGGACTGGAGAGGGGGGAGTACCAGCGTTCCTGCCATCGCGGGTGTGTGCACGGAGGGCTCTGAGTGTGTGTGTGTGTCTTTCCTTTTCCTTTTCTCCTAACTTCTCCCGAGCACTGAAGTTGAATGCAACTGCCCTCCACTGTTCATCGCACATCTTAGGATGTCCTCGAATCCTGCGGTATTCCTGGCCCCCTCCACCCCCAAACGTGGCTGCTCACCTCTTCGCCTGTCTCTCCAACCCCAGGACAGCGAAAGAGAGTCCCTTGGCCCAGCCTGGTGAGACCCACCTCTCCCAGCACTGTCCCCACGCCTAACCCTCTGGAGGACTTGGAACAAAAGTAGACCAGGGAGAAGGATGGGGGAGGGACGAAAAAGAAGCGGGGGCTAGGATAAAGGGCCTGAGATGGAGGGGAGACCAGGGGCAGAGAGGGGAGACTGAGGGGCAGAGAGAGGGGAGAGCCGGGGTTAGGAAGAGGGGAGATTCCGGGGCAGGGAGAGGGGAGGCAGAGAAAGAGATGGTGGAGGGAGCAGGATGGGCTGATGGGGGCCAGAGCTCCCCAGGGAGGAGATGGAAGGATGGGGGATGCGACCACCGGCCGGGCCACAGGATCGTCCGCCCTCAGACCTACCCTCCGGGCCATGGGCTGATGCCGGCGGCAGCTCCCGGGTCCCTCCAGGGCCTGGCCGGCGGGGAGGGCGCAGCCAGGGTCAGCGGCCCCAGATGGCCCGCGGTGCCGACGCCAGGGGGTGGGGCAGGAGGCTGGGCGCCCGGCCCCCCCACCCCCACCGCCGTCAGCGGCAGCCGCCGGGCCGTGCAGAGGCTCCGAGCATGGACCCCCAGCCTCCTGCCCCCGCGGGGGTCACAGCTAGGGGCTCCTGCCAGCGAGGGCAGGGGCGAGAAGGCGGGGGAGGGCCGCCCGAGGCCCCCTCCCCGGGGCCCCCAGTCCCTCCCCCGGGTCCTTGGAGGATGGAACCAGCCCGAGATCCACAGACCGAGAGGCGGGGGAGAGGGGGGCGCGAGGCGGCCCGGCCCGGGGGGCGGGCGGCGGGCGGCGGCTCCCAGCGCGGTGCGGGGTCCCGGCGTTGGCGGGCCGGAGGGATGCTGGCGGCTCCGTCTCTCCCTCTCTCCCCCTCTCCCCCTCTCCCGGTCTCTCCCTCTCTCTGTGGTCACATCCGGAAGTTCCACAGCGGAGATGCTTAACCCACTGTCCGCCGGCGGCTCGGCCGCTGGCGGGGCGGGGCGGGGCGGGGCGGGAGCGTCCGGAGGCCCCTCCCCTCCCCTCGCCCTCCCGCCTCCCGGGGGCTGCGGCCGCTCGCGGGGGCGGTGTTTGCATCGGCGTCTCGCAGCGTCTGCTCTGCCGCGGTCCCCACCCCTCCTGCCTTCCTCTCTCCACGTCGCGCGCTCTCCTCCCACCGCGCTCGGCTCTTCTCCGCCTCTCCCCCTCCCGGCCAACCCAGGTCCCTGTCTCTCTCTCTCCCCCCTTTCCTCCTCCTTTCCACCCGACCCCGTCTCTCTCTCTCTCCATCTCCCTGCTTCCCTCTTTTCTCTAGGTCTTCAAGTCTCTCTCTCTCCATTTCCTTCTCTCTTTTTCTCTCTCTGTGTCTGTGTCTCTCTCCCATCTCTGCACCCCACATCTCTGCCCCTCTCCTGGCCGCCCACGCTCCCACTCAGGCCCTCTGATCAGTCCTTCTCCCCCTCACCCTTTCCCTGTTCTCTCTCTCTGACTGGGAGACAGCTCAGAGGAGAACCAGAGGCTGGAAGTAACCGAACCCTATGTTGTACTTTCTCTTCCTGCTCCAGCCGCCCCCCAACAACTTCCCACCCCGGGAGACAAGGACACTTGTGCGCTTGCCTGAAGCCATCTGTGTGTGTGTGTGTGTGTGTGTGTGTGTGTCCCCAGCTGTGTCTGTCTGTGTGTCTGGTTGTTGGATTATGCCTGGTGCGGGTGTGTTGTTTCCGTCTCTGAACATAGTGGGTGTGTAAGTGGTGTGTGTGTGCGCGCGCATGCGCGCGCACATGCCTGGAACTATCACTTTCCCCCTCTGCCAATTTTTCACCTTTGCCTTTTGGAAGTTTCTTAGCCTGAAACCCCCTCAACAGCTCTCAGGGAATTTGTGATGGAATCTCCAAAATTGAGGGTAAACGATGTGCCTGGTTACACATCTGCTGGAGAGCAGGTTCACAGCTTTGATCTGATTCCTGGAGGAGCCTGGGACCCAGGCAGCCTTTGAAACTGGTGTTCTAATGAAAGAAAGATTACTGCAACAAAAGTTTATTGAGTGCCTCCTGTGTGTTGGGTGACGTTCTGGAGATGTAGCAGGGAACAAAAGACAACCGTTCCTGGCCTCCCGGTGCTCACATGCTACTGGGGATGGTGTGGGGGAGAGAGATTAGTCCGGTAAATAAATGTGTAAATATAAAATCATGCCTGGAGGTGATAAGTGCTCTGAGATGAAACAGAATAAGGACAGGGGGATGACAAAAGCTGGGCAGGGCAAGTTCTCAGAGGAGGTGACATCTGAGCAGAGACCTGAAGAAGGGGAGGGAGGGAGCCACACGGATGTCTGGGGAAGATCATTCCAGGCAGAGGAATGGCAGGTGCAAAGGCCCTGGGGCAGGAATGTTTTGGAGGCCATCGAGGGCAGGAGAGGGCATGGGCTTGGGGGGAGGGAGGTTGAGACCCCTGGGATTCATTCTCTCACTGACTTTTCTACAGTAGTGTCTTTAGCCTCTGGTGGCCTCAGATTCCCAAGGGGATGTATAAGTGGGTATCAAGAGGCCTGTGAACTCTCTCAGGTTGCCTGGCAAATTATGCTCTTGGTGCTTATGTGTTTTTTTAGGGCGATGGCCCATTAGTTTTCATCCTATGATCAAAAAGGATACTTGACCCCCCAAAAGTTACAAACCATCACCCCAGAGTAAGAGCTCCAGAGAGAAATGAGACAGAGATCCAGAGAGAAAGGGACAGAAATTGGAGGAGGGGACAAAGACCCAGAGAAAGGAGGGCAGAGATGGGAGGGGGAGACAGAGTCTCGAGAGAGAGAGAAGAGGGTTGAGAGGGCAGGCTGCAAGCCCTTTAAGGCAGGCAGAGGGGCAGGGGAGAGGGAGCCTTTAATCACTGCCACACACACCCTGCCCCCCAGATAGGGGTTTTGGGGTTTTGGAGCAGAAAATTTATTTAAATCACTTTTTAATTAAAGATGCCAAGCTTTTCTGGGTGCACCCCCTCCCCTCCCCCTGCTGCTGTCAGCCGAGGCTTAGGGTGCAGGGGCCAGGGGTCTGGGCCCCCAGCCTCTCTTTGGGTCTTGGGGGGGGATGTTGAGGTCCCCTGGCCCAAGCTGATTCTGAAAACAAGGAGCGTGGCCTGATCTGATGCGGGTGGCGGGGGGCGGTAAGTGGATGGAGGGGAGGAGCCAGCTGTGCCTTAACTGGGTGGCGGCCTTGGTGAAGCCAATGGAGGCAGGGCGGCTGGGGAAAGGCAGAAACAGAGTGGCGCAAAGAAGGAAAGAAGGAAAGGGGGTCAGATTGAGGCCCAGAGCGAGCCGGACAGAGGAGGGGGTTGGGGGGAGAGGGAGGAGGGAGAGGGAGGGAGAGACAGAGACAGAGAAGACAGGAGACAGAGACCAGAGTTACCCCTTGCATCCCTCAGCCCCCAAACGAGGAGGAGGGGCTTGGACTCTTGGGCATAAATCTTATTAATTAAAGAGAAGAGCAAGGGGAAAGTAGGAGTGTCTGGGAGAGAACCTGATGGGGTAGGCAAGAGACTGGACGGAGGAGGAGGCAGGAAGCTGGTTTTCTCACTCTTGCTGCCCCCATTCTGTCTGACACACACACAGACACACCCTGGCCCATCTCTCTCAGACCTCAGGCCTCCTCTGCAGAGCTGTCTCCCTTCATGGGTCCTTGGTTAGACATTTGTACCCTTCGTCTCAGGCAGGGGAGGGTGCAGATGGGTCCAGGCCCAGCCCTTTGGTTGGCAGTTGCCCCGTACTTGCTGGTCCCGCCTTGGTTGCATCTGTGAGGTGATGTTTGGGCCCCTATGTGCAGGAATCTGGAAGCATCCCAAGTGCCCGTGTGCATTTCTGTCTGGGTGCGTGTATCTGGGTGCGTCTCTTGGTGTGTGTGTCTGTGTGAGTGTCTGTGTGTGTGTCTGTGTGTGTCTGTGCGTGCGTGTGTGTCTGTGCGTGTGTGTGAGAGTGTGCGTGTGTGTCTGTGTGTCTGTGCGTCTGTGTGTGCGTGTCTCTGTGCGTGTGTCTGTGTGTGTGTGCATCTCAGCGGGGGCACAGACTCGCACATGAACACCAGCCCCAGGATGGGGTCTCACCTCCTAGCCCCACCCTGCCCCCATTTTATAGATGGGAAGGCCCCAAGCCTAGCCCACCCCGTTGAGACCTGCATGAATAGATCTGGGGGACCTCACAGGTCCCCCCAACACCAGTTTCCCCCAGCGTGGCCACCAACCTCTCAGTGGCTGGGCGGGACCCTCTTGCTCTCTTCGGTCCCCCCCCCCATCGGAGCACAGGCTACTGGGGCTGTGCCCACCAGGCAGCGGCGACCCCCAGGGCACCCCAGTGGCCCCCAGGGTCTGCGCTCCGAGGCTGTGGGAGCCGAGGGAGTGAGCGAGGACCAGCTCAGGGCCCCCCCTCTTCTCTCGTGGGTCTGCGAGCTCTCCGCCTCAGTTTCCCCTCTTTCTCATCAGCTGTGTTCGCCTCGCCCTCCTCCCCCACTCCTGGTCTCTCTCCAAGGGTCTGTATCTCGGGGGTGGGGAAAAGGGGATCCTGTACGAGGGGGCCTCTGTGTCTCTGTTTCGGTCTTGGGTGTCTGTCTTTCCAGCTGTTTGCCTCATGTGTTTGCCTCTATTTTTTTGTCTCTCTATCTCTGTGTCTCTCTTTCTCTGGGCGATCTCTCTGTGTCTCTGTCTCCATCTCTCTCTCTCTCTCTCTCACTCTCACCCCCAGTCTCTCCCCTTCTCTTTCTCTCAGGCCTCCCTCCCTCCCCCACCCCCAGTCCGTCTCTGGGCCTTTGTCTCTCCACCTCTCTGCACCCCCATCCCTGTCCCCGGGTTTCTGCTTTCCTCCATCCGGCTGCCCAGGCCTTTCATAGATGCATCGCACCGAATCCCTGGTTCCAACCCCTGTGCCTGGCCCGGCTCCAGGAGAAGGAAACATTTATCTTGGTGGGCCCCCTCCCCTCCGCTCCGGGCCCGGCCCTCCGCCTGCCGCCCAGGCCCATCCATCACCAGAGCTGGTGACTCCGGAGGCTCATCTGTCACCCGCTGCCTGCCGCCCCACCAAGCAATCCTACCATTAGCCGTGGCTGGCCAGAGGCCACCGGGAGGGCCGGGCCCGACGCGGGCGGGGGAGGGGCACAGCGCCGCCCCCCACCCCCCACTTCCCGTTTCTCCGGCCTCTCTCCTTTTCCTCCGCATCTGCCTCCCTGTCTCCTTTCTGGGTCTCCCCTCTTCACTCCTCTTCCTGCTCATCCCCTCACCCCCACCCCCATTCCTCTTTCACTGTGTCCCTCCCTGTCTTGGTTGTGTGTGGGTGTCTGTCCATCCATCCGTCTGTCTCCTGTGTCTCTCCCTCCATCTTTTTCTCTCTGTCTCCATCTCTCTCATTCTCAATCTCTCCTTTCCTTTCTCTGTCTCTTCCCCCCTCCCCCTCCCCATCTCTCTCTATCTCTGGGGACCTCTTTCTCTCCTGTCTTTCTCTGTTGCCCTCCCCCACCCGATGTTTTGCTCTGGACCCCCTCCCTCCTGCCTCTTGTCTGTTCCTCTTCCCCTCTGTCCTGCGGACCCTCCTCTCCTGACCCCAGCTGCCCCTTTCCAATCCATCATCCTAGACGTTTCCTTCCCTCCACCCCAGGGAGAGGGCGAGTGCCCTGGGAGGCCCTGAGCACTGAGTCCCTGGAGGCCTGGGAGGCCCATCCCTTCTCGCTTCCCCCCCCCCCGCCCCCCGACAGCCCTGAGTGCCTGGAAGTCCCCCCTAGAGTCTGACCTCAGTCCTCAGGGAGACAGCAGGATGCAGGGGAGGTGCCAGAAGCAAGCCCTCCCTGTTCCCTGGAGGGACCAGAAGCTCTGTGCTCCCAGGTGCCAGGCGCGGAGAAGGGGGCTGGGGGGTGCGGGGCAAGGGCAGGGGGAGACCTGGGCACAGTGGTGCCTCCCCTCATTCCTTGGTGCCCACAGATTTTCCCACGGGAACAGAGATGCCCCATTCACAGCCCTCTGACCCAGTAGCAGTACCCACGCTGCCTGGGACGCCCCCCTGGTTTCCTTCCCTGTCTCCCCTCCAGTGTTTCCTGGAATCGCCTTCCAAACAAGCCACTTGCCTTGGGCTGACTTCTCTGGAGCCCAGCCTGAGAGAGCGGCCAGCCTGGGACATGGTGGGTGGGCAAAAGGGGGGCAAGGCGAGAAGAGACGCCCCCCTCCCCGTGATGGTTAATTGTATATGTCCACTTGGCTAGGCTCTGGTACCCAGTTGTTTGGCCAAACACCAGCCTAGATGTTGCCGTGAAGGTATTTTGCAGATGAGATTCACACTGAAATCAGTTGACTTTCAGTAAAGCAGGTTATCCTCCATAATGTGGGTGGGCCTCACCCAATCAGCTGAAGGTCTTAAAAGGAAAAGACTGAGGTTCTTTGAGAAAGAGGGAATTCTGCTTCCAGATTGCCTTCAGATTTGAGCTGCAACCTCAGTACTTCCCTGGGTTCCCAGTTTTGGACTTGCCAGACTCCACAATCACATAAGCCAATTCTTTAAAATAAATCCTTTACTATCTGTCTATCTACCTAGCTATACATCCTATTGGTTTCATTTCTCTGGGGAACCCTTACTAATATACTTCCAAAATCTAAATTGCTATGAGCAGGTGAGGCATGACAAAGAAATAAAAAGAACATAAGGGTTCAAGATGTAGCATCCTTCGGGGCTTCCCTGGTGGTGCAGTGGTTAAGAATCCATCTGCCAATGCAGGGGACACGGGTTCGAGCCCTGGTCCTGGAAGATCCCACATGCCGCGGAGCAACTATGCCCGTGCGCCACAACCACTGAGCCCAAGCTCTAGAGCCCGCGAGCCACAACTACTGAGCCCACGTGCCACAACTACTGAAGCCCGAGCGCCTAGAGCCCGTGCTTCGCAACAAGAGAAGCCACCGCAGTGAGAAGGCCTCGCACCGCAACGAAGAGTAGCTCCCGCTCGCCACAAATAGAGAAAGCCCGCGTGCAGCAACGAAGACCCAACGCAGCCAAAAAAAAAAAAAAAAAAAAAAAAAAAAGATGTAGCATCCTTCAACAGATGAATGGATAGGCAAAATGTGGTATTTTTCTCCAGTAGAATATTATTCCTCCATAAAAACGAATGAAGTTCTGCTCCATGCTACCGCATGGATGGACCTTGAAAACATTACTCATGCTGAGTGAAAGAAGCCAGTCAAAAAATACTACACATTGTAGGATGCCATTTATCTGAAATGACAAGAATAGGCAAAACCATAGAGACAGGAAGTAGATTAGTGGCTGCCTGGGGGTGGGGTGGGGGGCGAATGTGCGTAACTCCTAATGGGTACGGGGTTTCCTTTGGGGGAGATGAAAAAGGTCTGGAACTAGATAGTGATGATGGTTGCACCACATCGTGGTGGTACTAAATGCCACTGAATTGTGCCCTTGAAAATGGTTAAAATGATACATTTTATGTTATGTGTATTTTACCACAATTTAAAAAAAGAGTTCAAGATGTAGAGATCCATAGAAACTCAGAGACAAGAGGCGGTGGTGAATTAGCTCTAGAGATGGTGTGTTAATTTCCTGCTGCTATTGTAACGAATGAGTGCAGTCTCAGTGACTTAAAACAACACAAATTTATTCTCTCACAGTTCTGGAAGCTGAAAGTCCAAAATCAGTCCCAGGTGGCCAAAATCAAGGTGTCAGCAGGGCTGCAATCCCTCCAGAGGCTCTAGGGGAGAATCAGTTCCTTGCCTCTTCCAGCTTCTGGGGGCTGTGGCCTTCCTTGGCTTGTAGCCACATTGCTTCCATCTTCAAGGCCAGCATCCTCAAAGTTCTGCCCCGTCTTCCCATGGCCTCCTCCTCTGTGTGTCGTATAATCTCCTCTTTGCCTCCCTCTTCTAAGGATCCATGTGATCCAGGATGACCCAGGATCATCTCCCCATCTCGAGATCCTTCATGTAATGACACCTGCAAAATCCTGTTTTGTCATATAAGGGAACACATTCACAGTTTCTGGGAATTAGGATGTGGATATCTTTGGGGGGCTATTATTCAGCCCACCATGAATGACCACCACCAATTCCTCCCCTCCTTCTAGGGTGCCCTCTCCACCCACCAAGAGGTGGTGCCTATCACCCTGCCCCTTGAATCTTGTGACTTGCTTTGACCCAGAGAATATGGCAGACGTGGCCTTACAGCTTCCACGGTGGCTCTCTTGGAACCCAGCCACCATGCTGCAAAGAAGTTGGTCTCGACAACTAGGGGAGGAAGGGGGGCTCCAGGGGGAAGTGAGGTGGCCCAGCCCACAGACAGCGACCACTGCCAGCCATGAACGAGGGCACCTTGCACATTCGAGCCCCAGCCAAGCTCCAAGATGTAGGCAGCCACACGATGACGTCAGCCAACACCACCATCAACACACAGAATCGTTCAAATCATTGTTTTAAGCCACCAAGTTTCAGGGTGGTTTGTTACTCAGAAATAGATAACTGATACACACACAGAGACACAGACACAGGGGTGGTGGGCAGGGGCCACTGACATTTGGAAACAGAGAGATAAGGTGGGGGGGGCGGAAGATACAGATCGAGGAAGCAAAGCAGAGAAACAGAGAGGTGAAAGGGTCAAAAAGAGACAGAGACCTCTGGAAAGAGATGGGTCAGGGGGGAGACAGCAGTGCAGAGACAAGATATAAAAAAAGAGAGAAACAGAAATTGTCAAGAAAGACAGGGGCTAAAAAAAAGAAAAAAGAAAAAGAAAAAGACACGGGCTCCTGTCAACAGCCCCAGCTAAGCTTTCAGCTGACAGCCAGCATCAACTGTCAGCCATGTGAGTGAGCTATCTTAGGAGTTAGTGAGTTGCCTTCAGATAACTGTAGGCTCATCTGACAGCTGATTGCAATCGTGAGGGACCCCAAGTCAACCCGCAGAGCCTAAGTCAACTGGAGCCAACCACCTAACCATGAGAGGCAATAACTTGTCATTTTAAGCCACTAAGTTTTGGATGGTTTTTATGTAGCAACAGATAACCAGAACAGGATGCATGGAGTGTCACAGAAAGGCAAGTGAGGAAATTGGGGGAGTAGGGGGAGGTTTTAAGATGAAGATTTAGTTGGAGGAAATAGATTAAGAACTTGGGAAACTGTTAGAAAGATGAAGCAGAGGAAATGTGCATTTCAGAATTTGCGGAAGGTTAGAGGATCAGGACTGGATACAGATGAGGACCTGGATCTCAGAACAGATGATGCAGAGGATCTAGGGCCCTTTGGCATTAATTTCAGTGGTGATTTCATCCAGTACCCACAATCTGACTGGTTTTTGGAGCATGAGCTCTGTGAGTTCCCTCAAACCTTTTTGCAGAAGAGACTGTTCATTGCTCCTCAACCTCCAATTTCCCACTTTTCCTTAAAAATTCTCTATGATTTTTAGCATAATGACTCAGAATTAAAACCACTTTTTCCCCAGCTCCTCTTGCAGCTCAGTGTGGCCAGATGATTCAGGTCTGGACACTGAGATGTAGCAGGAATCTTTAAGTGGAACTCCTGGGTCAAAGCCTTACAGAGGACGGTGGATCCGGGACCCCTCCTTCCCTCTCCATCCTTCTGGTTGGAGGATGATGACATGGAGGTGCAGCATCCTGGACTAAACAGATGAGGGTCATATTCTAGCTATGTCAGAGCAACAAGGTAGAAGCAGGTTCTGGTTTGCCCCCCTGAAATAGAGGTGCCATACAAGACGTGAACTGTTACATAAGAAAGAAACTCTTATCTTATTTAAACCACTATTATTTTGGGTCCTTGCTATTCACATCTAAACCCATATCTAACTGCTATTAATAAAAATCTGATTAGGAAGCCCTTACGAGGACTTACATACACCCACCCTCTTCAGGTTCTGGAAATCCCCCCCTTCTATTGCCCAGCAGGCTAGGGGTAGTAATAGCTCCCACCTCTGCTAGCCCCAGGGTGCCCCACCATCCCTTGTCTGTTTCCCTGCACTCTGCACAGCCTCGTTGATATCCCCTTTTACACTTGCCTAAGTCACTCAGTTCAGTGCCATCAGTGTCCTGCTGTGCCTTGCTGCAGAGTTCTTGCCCTCACAAGTCCCACTGTGACCACCGCCTCTGGCACCCTGTTTGGCGTATGTCCCGCCACTACTGTGTAAGCCTCGGGAGAACAGGGCCCAGAGACATTGTGGTCACTGCAGTGTCCCCAGCACAGCGCCAGACACAGGGCGGGCACCCAATGGAAAAGTGAATTAAAGAAACCCAGGGTCTGGAGAGAGAGGAAGGAATACCCCCCCCTTGTCTATTTCTTGTCCCCTGGGTTTGGTGACTTAGCAACTGGGGCTCAGATGGCAAAGCAGCTCATGGGGAATCTGCATTTCTCTGTCCTTCTGAGGCTGTCTGTTCCAGGATGGCAATGGTGGGGCGTGTGTGTGTGTGTGTGTGTAAGTGAGCAAGTAAGGGGGAAATACTTGGAAAATATAACTATTCCCATCTGTTAAGCTCTTACTTTGTGCCAGGTGTTTAAAATATATATGCATATATTTAATACAACAATCCTGTGAAACAGGTACTATTAGTTCCTATAATTATTATTATCCCCACTTTCCAGATGAGGGAACTGAAGCACCCAGAAAGTAAATCATTATGTTATGTTGCATCCCATGACAAATAATTCAAATCACTCCCAAGCTGCCCCTTGGATCGCCTTGCATCCCGGTGAGGATCATGGCATTTGGGGTAGGATGGGGGGCATTTGTAATGTTCCTTGTCTCGTCCACATCCCAAGCTCTGGAGACGCCCCTCTTTGAAGCTGAGACCTCACTCCTCTCCCTGTCCCCAGACTCACACCTTTCCCTGTTTACGTCTGGTAAAATAGAGGTGTCCTGATCCCGTTCTGCACCCTGGATGTCATCCTCTTCCATCTCTGTCCTTCCTCGCTGTGAGACTTGGGGCAAGTTGCTTCGCCTCTCTGAGCCTCAGTTTCCTCACTGGTAGAAGGGGGGGTACTCCGGGGGCTGGCAGAGGACTGGACGAGGCTGTGCCCTGGGAAGCCCAGCACCGTGCCGGCATCGTGGGTGCTTCCTAACTGCCCGCTGCTGTTGGCACTGTTCTCAAGAGCTTCAGCCCCCTTGCATTCAGTGCCCTCCTGCTCCACACGTCTCCCCACCTTGCAGGAAAAGCCCTCTCAGGTCCCGTAGCTTCCTCCCTTTCTCTCGAGATTCTCCAAAGCGTGGTCTATATGCTCTGACTCAGTTTCCCCAACTTCCACCCCCTCCTCCCTCTATATCAGCCTGACTTCTGCCCCCACACCCTCCCCCTAACTGCTCACGTCAAAACCTAAACCCAAGGGTAGCCTCTAAGTTCTCATCTTCCTCCACCTCTCCATGGCCTTGGGTCCTGTTGACCACACCTTCATTCTGGAAACTTCTCTCGGCTTCAGGTGCCCCAGTCTCCTGGCTTCCCACCTACTTCTCTGGCTTCTTCTCCATCGACAGGTCTCCCACCTTCCACGTGCCCCTTAGATATTGGGGCTCCTCAAGGCACTGCTTTCTTCTCACACTACCCACGCCCCGGGCAGCCCAACCCCTCCTGCGGCTCGGTGACACCTCATTGCCAACAAATCCCAAATCTCTCTCAAGTGCAGCCTCCTCTACTGAATTCCGGGTGTCCCCTGGCTGTCTCCCCACGCTGCCATCTCCTCTGGATGTCCCACAGGCATCTCACGCTCGGCATGTACTCACCTGAATCCAGCATATCCTTCAAACCTGTTCTTTCTACTTGCCCCCCACTTGGCCCCCCACGCCCAGGGGAGACCTCACTCTCTGGGCTGGAAACCGTCCACGTTGCCCACCCCCTCCCAGATCCACTCCCCACGTGTCCACACTCCATTCTTGCTCGCAGGATTCAACCACTTGCAAGACTGAAAAAGCCATTAACTCACGAGGCTGCACACCTTTACATAGGCTGTGGCCTTTATCCGGACCCCACCCCCACCCCACCCCCCTCTACAAGTTACCTTTCTTTAGGAAACCCGCATCAACCCCGGCTCTCCTGCTCAGGCGACGCAGG
Source organism: Physeter macrocephalus (assembly GCF_002837175.3). NCBI lineage: Eukaryota > Metazoa > Chordata > Mammalia > Artiodactyla > Physeteridae > Physeter > Physeter macrocephalus. The sequence continues at coordinate 12,628,204 of NC_041230.1, forward strand.
GTCCTTCTCTTCTGCGTTCCCAGGATACCCTATGACGCGGAATAGTTTGTGGCTGAGGGAATGGGGGCGTGGCTAGGTTAGCTACTGGGTGATGGATGAGGGCGTGGCTAGTGCAGCTCCTGGGTAACGAGTGGGGGCGTGGCTAGGGGGAGCCTAGGGCTGATCTTCAGAGTGTCTGGTGCATGCCGGTGTGTCCTGGCAGAGGATGAGGGGAGCATGGGAAAACCCAGATTATTTGGTGTATTTCACAGTTGCCCAAATCTCCATCAAAGACTTCATGAGCCCTGCCCTCGTGAATCCCAACTTCCCACGGGGAGGCTGTTTTTCCAGGCAGAATTTCAAAGTTTTATGGCAACTTTTACCGAAATCACAAAGAAAAGAGACAGCGACTGGTGCTGAAGAGCTAGGAGTAGAGAGGGCCAGTGGGCAACAGGTCTGGGACGCTGGGGCTGATGCACAGCAGGACGATAGGACGCTAAACCCCTGTGGGAAGAAGAGTGCTACGGGGGTTGCGGGGTCATCCTCAGGGTCCCAAGAAGTGGGCAGCACTCCTCGCACCCCAAGTGTGTCCTTTGGGCAGGAAACATCAACAGTAAGAAAATGCACGCGGCCTACCAACAGATGGGTGGCCTCCAAAGTTAAAAATGCCCACCCAGACCCCCTGGCCCCAGTCCCACCCTCCCACCACCCCCCCACGCTCCCCATCAGGCAGAGATGTGGCAGCATTTGCTGGCTTGTAGCATTGGTCCTCTGGGACCCTCGGTCTCCTCTTCGAGGGTCCTGCCCGGATTGGCTGGCACTGAGGGCAAAATGAGCCTTCTAGATAGTCAGGGGAGATTGGCTGTACTCCCTTGGATTCCTGGCCTCCTCCCCAAAGCCAATTCTCACGGCTGGGGGAGTCTGCTGCCCTCTCAGTAGAAAAGTCTGTCACCCTTTCCCCGAGTCATGCACCCTCCCGCGTCCCCCCTCCCCCAAACACACTATGTACACACATAGCCCCCCCCCCAAGGCGTGGCTGGGCTCTCAGAGGTAGTGGAGGCAAGTGAGGGCGCTGGAAGGTGAGAAGTTACAGGTCCAAAATGTGCCTCCTCCAGCTCTGGAAGCCCAAACTTTCCCCTCCCTTCTCCAAGCCTTGAGAATTAGTGTCCTCCCAAGGGCCTGAGTGGAGAAATCAGGGAAGGTGTGCCCCCCCTGTGCACGTACCCATCTGTTCCTCCCCCATCCCCCGAGGCCCACAGAGCTCCCTGAGGGTTGGGGGAAAGCGCTGAGATCTGTGACCTCCTGGGATGGATCAGCCTCCTTCAAGGGCCCCCCAGGCAGCGCTGAGTTCTGAGGCCCTGGGGCACAGGTCCGTGGAAGTGGTGAGGGCGTCCTCTAGAGGAAGGGGGACTTATGGCATGGAGCAAGGCTGGGTGTCTAGGGAGACACATGGGAGACTCTGTAGAGGATTACGGATGAGGGAGCGTTCTCTGGGGAGGGGCCTCGAGGTGGAAATTGCTCCAGTAACAAAGCCAGTAACGAACAGGGACGGAGGGGCTGGAGTTGCAGGTAACTGAGGGGCTGTTCTTCGCAGGAGGACCTGGGGAGGCTCCCGAGGGGAAGGGAGGAGGCTGTAAGTGGGGACCGAGGACAGGGGGAGATGGCCTCCCAGGAGGAAGGGAGGCCGAGTCCCAGGAGAGGAGGCTGAATCCCTGGAGGACAGAGGAGAGCCAGTCCAGCACGGAGGCGGTGGTCTCGAGGGGCAGGCCGAGTCTCTGGGGGGGGACCCTAGAAGCCCCGGATGTGGCAGTAAGCCTCCAGGCTGGCGAAGAGGATGTAGAGGAACCAGAGGCCCAGGAAGAGCGCGGTGGTGGCGAGCTTGGGGCCGCGCGGGCCGCCCAGCTCGCCGCCGATGTGCGGCCGGCGCCGGTACAGCAGCACGGCGATCCCCACGAAGGCGAAGACGGTGAAGAGCGTGACGGAGAAAGCCAGCGTGCCAGTGCGCACCTCGAAGGGGCGGCCCTGCACCGCCCAGTACACGGCGGCCACCGACCAGGCCACGCCCAGGCCCAGGAACACGTTCACGGCGTTGGAGCCCGTCACGTTGCCGATGGATGCGTCGGCGCACTGGTCCTGCAGCGCCGCCACCTTGCTGGCGAACGTGTCTGCAGGGTCAGAGACACCGCGGGTCAGGGGGGCTCCGCGGGCCCCCCCACGAGCATCCGCCTGGCTTCGTCAGTCACTTGCTCCCCAGAGACCCACCAGCACCCCGCTGGCCCCAAGGATCCAGACTCCTCACCCCAGTGTCGCGCGGGCCTCGCCTCCCACTCCTGGAGTTCTGTGCCCTTGACCCCACCCAGGGGCAAAGTCGATCGCCATCTCTGTGCCTGCTCGCTACAGGCCCCGCTGCCTGCTTTCTATGGAACGTGTCTGCATCCAGTGGGATCCACCACCTACCCTCTGGAACTCAGCGCCTCTCTATGGGACCCGCTGCCTGCTTTCTATGGAACGGGTCTGCATCTAATGGGATCCACCACCTACCCTCTGGAACTCAGCGCCTCTCTATGGGACGCGCTGCCTGCTTTCTGTGGAACGTGTCTGCATCTAATGGGATCCACCACCTACCCTCTGGAACTCAGCGCCTCTCTATGGGACGCGCTGCCTGCTTTCTATGGAACGTGTCTGCATCTAATGGGATCCACCACCTACCCTCTGGAACTCAGCGCCTCTCTATGGGACCCGCTGCCTGCTTTCTATGGAACGGGTCTGCATCTAATGGGATCCACCACCTACCCTCTGGAACTCAGCGCCTCTCTATGGGACCCGCTTCCCGCTTTCTATGGAACGTGTCTGCATCTAATGGGATCCACCACCTACCCTCTGGAACTCAGCGCCTCTCTATGGGACGCGCTGCCTGCTTTCTATGGAACGTGTCTGCATCTAATGGGATCCACCACCTACGCCCTGGAACTCAGCGCCTCTCTATGGGACGCGCTGCCTGCTTTCTAGGGAACCCACTGCCTGCTTTCTACGGAATTTGTCTGCATCCAATGGGATCCACTACCTTCTCTCTGGAACTCACCGCCTTTCTCAATGGGACCTGCTGCCTGCTTTCTATGGGACCCACTACATGGTTCCTATCAAGTCCTCACCTTATTTCTATGAGACCCCTCTCCCATCACCTGTCTCTTCAATGCCCTGCCACCTTCTTTCTATGGAATCCATCGTCTGGTTTCTGCCATTTCCCACTGCCTTAGTTCTATGGGACATTCCATTTGTTGCTTTGGGGGAGGATTCAGTTGACATATTGAATCTATGGGCCCCCCTGCCTAGTTTCTATTATTCCCCACCATTGCCTATGTTCTATGGGGTCTGCTGCTTGCTCTCTACAAGACTTGCTGCCCGCTTTCTGTGGGACTCAATCTGCTTTCTGTGGGGCACGCACGCTACCTGATTTTTGTGGAATCCACTCTATTCTCTGGGACTTGCTGCCTGCTTTCTCTGGGAATCACTAGCTGTTTCCCATGAACCCACTGCCTGTGTTTCTACAGGCCCAATTATCCCATTGCCACCTAGCTGGACAAAATAAATGTTAGGCCCCCGCCACATGCACCCCTTGTCCATCAATTCCCCACTTGGCTTCTGTCAAGTATACGGCTTCGCTTCTCTGGCCTCCCCCCATTCCTGAACATCTCGCCAAGACTGCAAGTCTCTGGTGTGGAGGGCAGGCTTCACAGACCCATTCACCAATGGTTGCTTTCTACAGGACCCATCACCTGCTGTCTGGGCCTACAGCGCCACCACCTGGCTGGTGAACACATTGATGTGGAAAAGAAAGGTGTCTGCTTCCACGCGGGGTCTCCTCCCTCCTACAGGAATTTCAGCCTCCTCCACCTGGTTTCTAAGGGACCCTCCCTCAGATTTGGGGGGAAGAGGGGATCACGTACCCTGTAGTCTCTGAGGCCTCACTATCTTATTTCTATGGCACCTCCTCCAACATGTGGTTTCTCCTCTGACTCTCATCTTAGTTAAAGCTTTGAGATTCATTGGCCTGGTTCCTATCATGCCCAGCAACAAAGGTCTATGGAATCTTTCATCTGGTTGCTTGGCAGGGGGAGGAAAGGGAAAATGAACATCTTGCGTCTGTGGAACTCACTGCATGGTTTCTATGAAGTTCCCACCTTATCTCTATGGGACCCTCCTTCCAACACCTGTCTCTTCAATGTCCTGCCACTTTCTTTGCCTGGAATCCATCGTCTGGTTTCTACCATTTCCCACCATCTTAGTTCTATGGGACACTCCACCTGCTTGCTTTTGGGGAGGATTCAATTCACATATTGAATCCATGGGTTCCCTCCGCCTAGTTTCTATTATACCCACCTGCCTATTTCCAAGGGACCCACCATATGGGTTCTGTATGAGTCCACCACCTTATTTCTGCAGGGCCTTTCTCTTAGGGTCCACCTGCCTGGCTTCTCTGAGACACTCCCCCAACAAGTGGTCTCCTGAGGGGTTACCGGGGATGGAGGTGCCCAGGGCCACGAAGACGACAGCATTGACAGAGTCCTTGAGGCCAACGGTGCAGCCGAAGTGGGAGGCGAGGTCCCCAATGAGGGCGGTGAGCAGTCCGATGACCAGGATGCAGACACCGAAGCAGGCCCAGCCGTGGCAGTACTCGGTGGGGGGCACGCAGGCGAACAGAACCTTCCAGAACACCGTCAGGAAGTGCATGACGTAGTCAAAGCATGACGGCAGTCGCTCCTCCCGGGACCCGTCCTCCTCCTCCTCCTCGTCCCCTGTGGGCACACGACCCAGCTGGGGCACACACCCATGCCTTCTTCCTCGCCTACAGAGCCCCCCCTTTTGTTCAACTTCTAGGCAGCCAGTCCCCAACGAATTGCTTTCCCAGAATCCCTTGCAGCTAAGAGAATGTATGGGCCCAGGTAAAAATATTCATTTTCTCAGAATCATTTGAAGCTAGAGGAGGCCATGTGCCCAGATAAAAATATGCAGTTTCCCAGGATCCCTTCTGCTAGGGGTGGCCATGTCCCTAGCTAAAGATATGCCTTTCCCAGAAGCCTTTACAGCTACTGACAGCCAGGTCTGCAGCTAGAAATATTCACTTTCTCTGATTCATTGCAGCTGACAGTAGCCACATGCTCAGCTAAGGGTGCTCACTTTCCCAGAATCCCCTGAGGCTAGAGAGAACTATGTGCCCAGCTAACATTAGTCACTTTCCCAGAATCCTTTGAGGCTAGCAACAGCACTGTCCTCAGATAAAAATTCACTTTCCCAGAATTCCATGCAGCCAACAGCAGTCAGGTCCTCAGCTAAATATTTGGTTTCCCAGAATACCTTGCAGCAGTGGTCGTGTGATCCAGTCTGGCCACGAGACCTAAACAGAGGGTTTCTGGAAAGCTCTAGCTTTCCTGATAGGGGTACTGTTGTTATAGATGTGTTTTCTGAGATTTGTAAAGGATGCATCATCCTTAGAGCTGTTTGTGTCACCTATTGTGACCGAATTTGACCCACTTTTGACCAGCAGTGCTAAAGCTTTGAGATTCATTGGCCTGGTTCCTATCATGCCCAGCAACAAAGGTCTATGGAATCTTTCATCTGGTTGCTTGGCAGGGGGAGGAAAGGGAAAATGAACATCTTGCGTCTGTGGAACTCACTGCATGGTTTCTATGAAGTTCCCACCTTATCTCTATGGGACCCTCCTTCCAACACCTGTCTCTTCAATGTCCTGCCACTTTCTTTGCCTGGAATCCATCGTCTGGTTTCTACCATTTCCCACCATCTTAGTTCTATGGGACACTCCACCTGCTTGCTTTTGGGGAGGATTCAATTCACATATTGAATCCATGGGTTCCCTCCGCCTAGTTTCTATTATACCCACCTGCCTATTTCCAAGGGACCCACCATATGGGTTCTGTATGAGTCCACCACCTTATTTCTGCAGGGCCTTTCTCTTAGGGTCCACCTGCCTGGCTTCTCTGAGACACTCCCCCAACAAGTGGTCTCCTGAGGGGTTACCGGGGATGGAGGTGCCCAGGGCCACGAAGACGACAGCATTGACAGAGTCCTTGAGGCCAACGGTGCAGCCGAAGTGGGAGGCGAGGTCCCCAATGAGGGCGGTGAGCAGTCCGATGACCAGGATGCAGACACCGAAGCAGGCCCAGCCGTGGCAGTACTCGGTGGGGGGCACGCAGGCGAACAGAACCTTCCAGAACACCGTCAGGAAGTGCATGACGTAGTCAAAGCATGACGGCAGTCGCTCCTCCCGGGACCCGTCCTCCTCCTCCTCCTCGTCCCCTGTGGGCACACGACCCAGCTGGGGCACACACCCATGCCTTCTTCCTCGCCTACAGAGCCCCCCCTTTTGTTCAACTTCTAGGCAGCCAGTCCCCAACGAATTGCTTTCCCAGAATCCCTTGCAGCTAAGAGAATGTATGGGCCCAGGTAAAAATATTCATTTTCTCAGAATCATTTGAAGCTAGAGGAGGCCATGTGCCCAGATAAAAATATGCAGTTTCCCAGGATCCCTTCTGCTAGGGGTGGCCATGTCCCTAGCTAAAGATATGCCTTTCCCAGAAGCCTTTACAGCTACTGACAGCCAGGTCTGCAGCTAGAAATATTCACTTTCTCTGATTCATTGCAGCTGACAGTAGCCACATGCTCAGCTAAGGGTGCTCACTTTCCCAGAATCCCCTGAGGCTAGAGAGAACTATGTGCCCAGCTAACATTAGTCACTTTCCCAGAATCCTTTGAGGCTAGCAACAGCACTGTCCTCAGATAAAAATTCACTTTCCCAGAATTCCATGCAGCCAACAGCAGTCAGGTCCTCAGCTAAATATTTGGTTTCCCAGAATACCTTGCAGCAGTGGTCGTGTGATCCAGTCTGGCCACGAGACCTAAACAGAGGGTTTCTGGAAAGCTCTAGCTTTCCTGATAGGGGTACTGTTGTTATAGATGTGTTTTCTGAGATTTGTAAAGGATGCATCACCCTTAGAGCTGTTTGTGTCACCTATTGTGACCGAATTTGACCCACTTTCGACCAGCAGTGCCTTGTGTAATGGGAAAGTGCAAATGAAATGTCTTCCTATCTCACCTGAAACTGATAAGCAGAAAGCAATGAATGAGAAGCAATGAACACACTTGAGTGTGCTGCGAATTACATCTGGAAGGATGCTGGTAAGAAACATTGTAACCCCTGACCAGTTGCTCACAGCCAGTCAGGAAATAAAAGCCAGACCAGGCACCAAATCATGAAGCCACTTTCCATGGTCCCACCCAATGGTTCCTTAGAATGTCAGGGAGCACAGGACAGCTGGTGGCAGTGGAGGCAGAGAGAGACTGATGGATTTGGGGATTCAGGTCATATATCCCTTTCCCACTTTTCTAGCTCACTTAGCCACTTGGCTTGTTAAAGAAATAAATGGTTGAATTTGTAAATGCTTAACTAAGTGGTTTGTGAGGCTTCTCGGTTCTGCATGTTGCATCACAAAGAAAATGTTTTTGCTGCGACCCCAAGTAAAATGCAATTGGAAACTAGGACTGGAACGGGCACTCTGCCTGTTCCGGCTTCCCTGCTTCCTTTCTTCCTGCCTGGAATATGGACTTGACACCTGGAGGTGCAGCAGCCATCCTGCAACCATGAGGACAACAGCCGGGAATGGGAAAGAGGAACAAAGAAGGGGCCTGGCCCTTAAATGACATTACTGAGCTGCTGCTACCTCTTGATTGCCTCCCACAGATTTTTTTGTTCCGTGAGAAAAAATAAAGTCTAGTGTGCTTAAGCCACTTACGGTCAAGTTTTCTGTTGTTTGCCACTGAATGCCTCCCTAACTGACCATACTGAGACATGGCGGAGGTCAGAGCAGGGAGGGGGCTATCAACTCACGCTCTCGGGAGGGAGGGGGTTGCTATCACTCCGCCTCTTGGGGCTTCTCCCTGCCCTGCTCCAAATCCTGCCTTGGCTCCCATTGCTCTCAGATCCAGGCCCACACCCCTGAGCTTGGCATTCCAGTACCCACAGGCTCTGGCCTCTGCTGACTTCTCCAGCCTCTCCCATCTAGAGGGAGCCTCACGGGTAAGCCTGTGGTTCTGGAGCCGACTCTTTGGTGTCAAACCCTGTGTGATCTTGAATCAGTGTCCTAACCTGTCTGAGCCTCTGAGTGTCTATTTGAGAAATGGGAATGATAATCAGACCTGCCTCAAGAGAGGGCTGTGATGACTACATGAGTCAGGCCATATAATGTGCTCTCTATGGGGCCTGGCACGTCTCCACTGTGACTGTCATTGTAGCAGCCATTGTTGAAGGTCCATTCCGGTGCCGGAGGGCGGGGGATTCAAAGATGCCTGAAACCAAGTCCAGCATGCAAAGAACTTTCCATGGGGAGGTAAAGGAAATACAAAATCACCTCTAAGTGCAAGATGGGACATGATTCATCCCCTAAGGGAGCGAGAACGACCCTTCTTCAGCACCTCAACAAGCTTTGTGCTCACGTGAGGAACCAAAAGGAACAAAGTACAAAATGATCAAGCCCCAACCCAGATACTCGGGATACATTCATTAAATGAGTTCGTACAGGAAATGGACTTCAGAGCTGCCTGACACTCAATTTGTCTTCATCCTTGTCATCATTGTGATTATTATTGCTGTTATTATTACCATAATGGTTTTATTCTTCCTCTACTACTTCCTCTGATCTAATCACTTGCTTTCTATAGACCCATGGCCTCCACGACCACCATCTCACACCCCCAGTTTCAGTTTCATGCAACCCTCTTACCTTCACTAAGCGCCTATAGAGGGACGTCTCTGGCTCCCCACTGTTCTTGAAGCTCAAATTCCTCACCACATCCTCTCAGACCCTGCATGAGCCATCTCCTGCCAGTTTTGACAGCCTCAACTCACACCCCATCCCACCCTCTCCCTCTTCCTTCCACAGGCTCTCTCCACTTCCAGGAGTTCCCCTCATTCAAAACACACTCCATGGGGAAAACAAAGAAAAGAAAAGAAAAAAGTTCCATGGCTCCCCACTGCACCTAAAATGATACCCAAGCCCTCTCCTGTGGCCTCTAAGGCCTTTGGGGTCTGAACCCTGCTCATCTCTCATGCCTCATCCCATGCCTTTTCTTCATGCCTGAAACCAATCACACTCCCGAAATGTGCCATAATCTTGCACGTTTCCAGACTCTGGTTTTCCCTCTGCCTGGCTCCCTCCTCCTGGCTAACTCTTACTCCTATTTGAAGACTCAGATCGGAAGGCTCCTCCTCCAGGAAGCCCTCCCTGACCTTCAGGTTGGGTCAGACACCCGATGTGGTCTCCCATAGCTCCCTGGGGACCCCGTCCCAGGCCTGCCCAATCTGGGTTGTCACTCTCTTGTGACAGGCTGTTTCCCCCACTGGACAGTGAGCTCTGTCAGGACAGGTCCCGAGCTGTCATGATCTTTTCTTTGTCCCCAGCAATGGGCCTGTATAGGACCGGGTCCAGAGGATCCTTCAGAAGTAGATGTTGAAAGAATGTGACTTCAGAGGGAGATGCCACTCCATTTCTACTAGGCCTACAATCTGGTGTCTCTAGGCCTGCTACCGGGTACTTTTCCATCCCTGATGCCTCGTTTCTTTTGATCCTACCGACCAGTTTCTTTCCACCCACAATTCCTCATGTGTTTTCAGTTCCCACCATCTTGGCCTCCGTGAAGGAAACCTGATGTTATTCAAGGGACAGAAGTCCTGAATTCCACCCTGGTCCTTTCTGGATTCCCCGAGGGACTTCAGGCCAGTCCCTCTTATGTCTCTTGGCCTCAGTTTCCCCAATTCCTATCACAGATGGCCAGCGTTATCTCCAAGATTGTCTGTGAATCCATGTCATCATATATCTGGCCACAGGGGGGCAGTGTGAGCCTGTCTGAGGCCTAAGGGGGTGAGAACCCGCTCAGGTGGGAGAGCTGGGCGCCCTGGAGACTGTCTCCATAGCAACAGAGGAACCCAGGCTGTGTGGAAAGGCCATGCCATTTAACCTGTTTCCACCCTCCAATTACCTGACGCCAGGAGAAAGCCCGGGCTGGGATCCCATCGCTTCACAGCTCTCCACCTCTGCCCCTGTCTCCACCAACTTTCTGTGTCTCTGTGTCTACCTGCCTCTCTCTCTCTCTCTCTCTCTCTGGCCCTCTGCGTCTTCATTTTCTACACCTTTCATGCTTTCTCCGCATCTGTCCTCCGGGATTCTGTGTGCCTCTCTGTGTGTCTATCTCTCCTATTTGTATACTTTCCCTATCTTTTCCTTTGTCTTTCTGTATCTGTTTCTTAGTCTTTTTCTTTGCGTATCCCTGTGTCTTTCCTGTCTTCTTTCTCTCCTCTATCGCTCTCTGTCCTTCTCTCCATGTCCCTCTTTCCCTCTCCCTTTCATTTCTCTTCCTCTGTCTCTGTCTCTCCATCCCTCTCTTCTTTCTCTCTTCCTCTCTCCTCCCGTCCCACTTACCTGCGCTCACCGTAATTGCCTCTAAAAACTGCTCTCTCCACGAATGGGTTCCAATCACCAAAGCCAAGTTCGTTTTCTTGATGAGTTTATCCACTGTGTTCTGGGGATGAGAGGGTGGGGAGAGACCATGGCCCATGATCACCCCAGGGCAGCTCCATGAGGGGTACTGGGGATGCGGGCTCACACCCCATGCTCAGGGGTCCTCAACCTTCCATATCCCAGTTCTAGCAAGAAGGGACAAGGGAGGCGTGTGCTGTCCATGGTGCTAACGGAAGGACACAGACGGTGGCCTCGGACCTTGGTTGCCCTTCCCTTGTGACCCTCACGATTGACTCCCTCCTGGACTCTCACCAAGGAAATGACCCAGGCAAGACTCCAGGGACGTGAGGTCCCAGAAAATCACCTTAAAATCATACGACTCCTCAATGATGACCTCCAGTCGACAGTTTTCCCCAAGAACCGGCTTGCCCATTTCTGCTATTCTCCGAGCCTCTTCCTCCTCAGCTGTCAGTTTCCTGTCCCCGTCCCCTGCAGCATGAGGGATGGGAGTTAGACTCCAAGGAGACCTACCTACCTGGGCCTGTGATGCCTTTACTACCTGTTCCCATTGATAAAGAAAACCCTGTCTGCTCTTCTCTGGGACGCCTCCTTGGTGATGCTTCCCCACCCTGCCCCTGCCTCCCATCTGACCACCACCTTCCCCCACCTGAGAGCCAGCTCCCATGGGCTGGTCCACGAAGTTCAGTTGGTGGGCTCTGAGGTTCATGTGGTGGGGGCTGTGTGACCTTGGACAATACCTTAGTCTCTCTGTGCCTCAGAGTGCATATCTGTAAAATGGGCACAATTACAGTACCTACCTCATAGGGTGGTTTCCTATTAACCCCTAGTTAAGGGAGTTAATTCATGTGAAGTGCTTAGAAGAGTGCCTGGCACACAATAACCAAAAATGTTACTTTATTATTATCACCACGATCGTCATTACTATCACCAGCCTGTGGAAGAGGCCTGGTCTTTATATCCAAGCTCTGAAAACACCCTAGAGTGTGTTTGAGGTGGTGAGGAGAGAGGGGGATTCCCGATTTCGGTACAAATCTTGGACCCAGAATCATCTACAGTTGGCTCTGGGCTCACTGACCTCCCCAAAGTATGCTGATCCTTTGCTCCAAGCCCAGCACCAACCCAATCCTAACTCTCATAAGAAAACCACCCGCCAACCAGGAACAGTCTCAGAAAACTATGCCTGAGTGAGAAACGACTTTTATTGTGTTAAGCTACTGGGATTTAGGGGCCTATTTGTTATAGTAGCTCGTATTACTTACCTTGACTAATATAATCTTCAGTCTATCCTTAATCTTAACCCCAAACCCCAATTCTGATCTCAGCTCCAAAACTACTCTGTCACTATCTCCAAGCCCCTGACCCTAGTTCCACTCTCACCCCAATCTCTGACCTTGGCCCCAACTCCACCCTCCAATTCCTCAAACTCACCTCAAATTCCAACCTTAGCTTTGACCCAAATCTGACCCCAGTTCTAATCAGATCCCACCACGAACCCAGAAGCCAATCTCCATCTTAATTCTAGCTTTGACCCAGTTCCTAATACTGATCACAAGTCCCAACCTCAACCCAGTCCTAATCAACCTCAAACCTGATTCCCGCTGACCCACCACAAACCCAAACTGGATTCTATGACTTACTCGCCGCCACCATCTTAACTACAACCAAAACATGATCATGGCCTTTAAACTTCTGTCACCCCCAATTCACACTGGTTCCACCAAATTTATCTCACCTGCAACCTGCCTCAAACCTGACCTTGAGGGGAACTTGAGGCACTGACCCACCCCCAAGACCCTCCCTCCAGTGCCCCCCCCCAAAGTCTGGAAGTAACTCCACTCACCTTGATTGAGTAGCAGAGCTGGGGAGAGACAGAGACAGGGAGAAGAAGGTGAGATCTTCCCTGGGAAGCGCAGATCCACGAGCTTGAACGATTGCCCACAACTGAGCCTCCAAGGGTCCCCCCACACTGGACCCCTTACCTCTCCCACAGCCCACCCATCACCCCTTACCTGAAATCCCTCGCTTAAGCCACTGTGGCTGGCCCAGCTCGATGAAGAAATTATCCTTTTTCTCATATTCCTCATCATCCACTATCTTCACCTGAAGAGTTTTCCTGAGCAGAGAGGGAGAGCACGCAGCATAAGACTCCCTCCCCCTGAATCACCAATAACTCGCCCATTAGCCACCCAGTTTCTTGAGCACTCGCTCCATCTCAGGCTCTGGAATCTCATTCAATGTTCACAACAACCCTTGTGGGGAAGGCTCTCTTATTATCCCCATTTGACAGAAACCAGCTCAGAAGCATCTGACGAAGCTGAGTTTGTATTAAGTATCAAGCTGAGGGATCCCGATAAAACCTAGGTGAGATTCGGTGCTTCCTCTGCTAAGAACATTCACCTGGCTCCCATCTCACCCAGAATAAGAGCCAAAGACCCAAGAATGACCCACAAGGACCCCTGCCATCTGGCCCTTGTTCCCTTTCTGGCCTCCCAGCCCTCTCGCCCTCGCTCACTCCCTCCAGCAACGCTGGCCTCCTCGCTGTCCCTTGAACCTACCGGGCCTGCTTGTGCCTCAGGGCCTTTGCACCGGTTGTTCACTCCACCTAGAACACGGTTTCCCCATGCTCACTCCCTCAGCTCCTCCAGTTCTCTGTTCAAATTTTACCTTCTTTCTCAATGAGACCCACTCCCACCGCATTCTTTAATATTGAAATCCATCCCTACCCCTACCCCAGCACGCTTGGCCCCCTTCCCCTGCTCTATGTCTTCCTTGTTCCAGGTCATCTTCTAACACACCGTCTAATGTGTTTATTTTGTTTATTGTTTGCCATTTGCCTCTTCACATTAAAATGTAAGTTCCACCAGGGCAGTGATCTTTGTTCATTTATGTTCTTTGCTGTATCCCCAACGCCTAGAACAGTGCCTGGCATATAGTGTGCCCTCCATAAACAGCTGTTCACTCAAAATTTTCAGTCCGGGAGACCCTTGGCTTCCTGCTCCTTGTCCTGACCACATTCGGAGGTGTAACAGAGGGCTAATTGATTTTCTCAGCATCCCCGCTGCCATGGTAACCAGGACGGTGGGCGGGGAGAAACAGCCAAAAGTTATCCATCCCCTTCAGGCATACAACCGACACCCCCCTCTATTACGGAGACCCACAACCCCCCAAAGCCCACAGCTCTGCCACTAGCAGCTCTTTCAGCTGTAGGAACCACAAGGCCTGGCCCCAGAACCCAGAAACACAAACACCCAGCCCACACAGTCACCCAGCAGAGGAAGCACAGCCAGTCACACCGCCCACACCCACACACCATCATATCCCGCGGCCATTCCCTGTGCAGTGGCAAAATCACACGGACCAGATGCCGGCTAACACGACACCCCCCCCCACAGCCTGGGTGACATCAGCAACGTGTAAGACCCCTGCTGTGGTCCCGTGTAGATTCTCCTTCCTTACACCTCAGGCTTTATGCCTCTTGGTGTCTGTTTATTCCCTTCAACGTCTCTCTCTGCATCACAGTCTCTCAATCTTCTTTTGTCTCTCTGCCCATCTATCAGCCTCTCTGTGTGTCTCTCTCTCCATCTCTCTGACCTTCTCTGTCTCAGTCTCTCCCCAGCTCTCTGCCTTTCTTTCTGTGTCCTCCTCTCCCCATCTCCGTCTGTCAGTGTCGGAGAGACTGAATGGAACAGAATGGAAGAGCCGAAGTCAACACAATCTAAGCAAAGGGGTCTCAATCAACAGACCTATCTCAACACACGAACGCACAGGACACAGCGACACCCATGCAAAGACAGACGCACAAAAGACGGTCACGTGGAGACATACGCCTACTTCCACCTTCACCCACTCCCAATCTCAAGATATTTAAAATTTTCTGTGGGTGGAAAAAATGGGTGCCCCCCACCTCAGGAGTGGGCTGGGAGCTGTCCGCGGTGCTGAAACACCAGAGCGAGGAGGGGGTCTCCTGACACACACAGACAGCTATTGACACGTTGACACACTGACAGGGTGATACACACACACCTCCGACGCTCACTCTCTCGCAGACACGCCGTGATCCGCTGACACGCAGTGACACACGCGCCAACTGGCGCCCAGACAAGTGTGCGCTCACGGGACCCAAAAGGAGGAGAAACCCAACTAGCAAGGGACAGCAAGAGGGACTCGAGCTAGACAAGGGCAAGATTTCCTGAGATCAAAGGAAGCAGCCTTAGGAGTATGGGATTAACGGATACACACCATTATATATAACATAGGTAAACAACAAGGATTTACTGTATAGCACAAGGAGCTATATTCAGTATCCTGTAATAATCTATAATGGAAAAGAATCTGAGAAAGAATATATATACACATATATATATAAATATACCTGAATCACTTAGTTGTACACCTGAAACTAACACAATATCATAAATCAACTATAGTTCAAATAAAAACTAATTAATTATTTTTTAAAAAGGAAACAGCCTTCCTCCCCAGCCTGACATTTTGTCATTCTCACGCCTGCCCTCCTTGTTTCCCGGGAACTCCACTCTGATTTCAGACCCGGTCTCTTTCTTATCCTGTCTCCCATCCTCTCTTGCTGACCCAAACTCTTTTCTCTCTGTAGCATCAGGAGGACCTTTCCTTCCCTGAGTCCCACTGAGCTCCTCTCAGTGAGAAGAATGTCTCTCTTTATCTCCCCTGCATCTCTCTTCCTTTTTAGTCTTCCTCCATCTCAGTCTCCCAATCCCATTTTCCCTCTCTTGATGGGCCTCTGTCACTCAGTTTCTGGCTTCCTTGGTATCCATCTCTAAGTTTGCGTCTTTCTGTCTCCCTCGTGCTCTCTCTCTTTTCCCTGTTTCTCTCTCTGACTCTCCCTTACTCTGGCTCTCTCTTTCGCTAGGTCTCGTCTGTCTCTGGGTGCCTCTCTGTCTCTCTCTCTTGCATATCTCTCCGCCACCCCATCTCTGGGTGTCTCTCTTCCATCTCTGTGTTGATCCTGCCTGGGGCCAACCCTCCAGCCCAGCTTCTTCGAAGCATCTCTAATTAGCGCCTGCCCGTCAGAGGAAGGATGTGTTTCCCTAAACGCTAATTAGCCTCCTGTTCTCAGTCTCCTGAAGCCACAACTGGAAGCTTGGGCGGGGGTGGGGGACAGAGGGTGTCCCAGCCTGGGGGAGCCATGCAGGGGAGGAGAGGGCCTGTGGGTTTGTGGCGGCAGGCGGGAAGTTGGTTGGAAGCGATAGACTACAAGAAGGACTGGAACAAGTCGAAAGATAACGCCCTCCATCCCCCTCGGCCTCTTGGCTGTGAGACATGGGGCCTGGAATGGTGCCCTCAGCCCCCAACCTAAGTTCTCAACCCAAGTCAGACAGAGAGAGAGATGGAAAGGTATGGAGAGTTCGTGACTGAAATACAACCCGGGTCAGAAAGCTAGCCAGATACTGGGGACAGAGATCTAGAGATGAACAGAAACCCAGAGGGGGAGTGGCAGGGGCAAGAGACGCAGAGACGCAGAGACGCAAACGGAGAGATGGAGAGATAGAGCAGCGAGAAGCTGAGCGGGAGGCCCAGCCACAGAAGCTGGGAGGCGGGAGGGAAGGGGAGCGCGGTGGGGCCTCTGCCAGGTGGGAGGTGCGTGGGCGGCAGGAGGAGAGAGACAGACTGGCGTGCGGGGGCGGAAGGGAGCGGGGGCGGAAGGGAGCCGGCAAAGGAGGCGAGGCACCTTCTGCATCCCTGGCAGGCGGGCGGGGGAGGGGGGGGAGGGGGAGGGGGATGTGAGGCTCCAGGCACACATGCGGGGGACTCGGGCATCTGTGTAAGGGGTGGCCGGGTGTCTGGGCGTGAGAACAGCCCTGACTCTGTGTCTTTGACTTTGCGTGTCCGTATGTGCCGGTGTGCGTGTTCGTTGTGTCTGTGTGTCTACATACGTATTCCTGTGTATCCAGCTCACCTCCCGAGACTCCACCCCACCCTCCCAAATCCCAGCCCTCCAGTTTCCCGTGTCTCTTCCTAGGCCCCCATATTCCTACTCGGCCTCTTCCCAAAGCCTCTCCCACATTCCTCTTAGGTCTCCTGCTACCTCCCCAGGTCCTTCCGCCTACCCAATAGCTTCACCCCTTCCCCCATCCACCTCTTCAGTCTCCGCCCCATCACCTTAGACCCCGCCCTCTTCCGCTGTCCTTGTCCTTTTCCCTGAGTCCCTACCTAGACCCCACTCGCCCTCCATTTCCACAGACACCTTCCCACCTCGAAAGGAACCTCAGGCCACACTCCTCCATTCTACAAATTACGCCTTCCCCGTTCCTCTCCCCAGGCCCCATCCTATTTCCTCTCCTCTCTCCTCACTTGGCCTTTCCTCCTGGTGTCCCGCTCTCCTCTCCCCAAACCAGCCCAGTTCTCCAAAGCCCCGCCCACATCCCGTCCCAACATCTTGGCCACGCCCCGTCACTCCAGTCTCCTCCCTCCTCTCCCCGGTCTCACCTCTTCCCTGGGCCCTTGCCCCACTTCCCCTGACCTCTCCGTTTCAAGAGCCAGGCTCCATCAAGGCCCCACCCCTTTCCGAGACCACGCCTCTCCGAGGTCCACCCACTTCTCGACCTCGCCCATCCAGGCCCCGCCCCTCCCGGGCACAGTCCCGTCCTGGTCCCGCCCCTCTCGCCGGCCGCGCTCGGTCCGCCCCGGCCCGCGGGCTGCCCGACAGGCGCGCTCACATGGTCTCGTCGTCGCCGAACTCGAGCTCCCCGCACGCGTCCTCGTAGTGCACGCCGCCGCCGCGCGCCGTCCCGTCCACTGTGCGGTAGGGGAGGCGCACGGTGCCGCGCGCGCCCGAGCTGCGCACGACGCGCACGTCCACGGTGCCCATGCACTCGCTCACGTGCAGCAGGCGGTCCTGGAAGGAGAAGATGCCCGCGTGGTCGTCGTCCAGGATGGTGACGGTGGCCAGCAGCGGCGCCACCAGCCGCCCCTTGGGCCGCCCGCCGCCGTCGGGCTCGAACATGCCCTGCGCGTCGCCCACGCGTAGGTTCAGCAGCCGCACGAAGAAGTGCTCGTCCTCCTCGAAGATGTCGTCGTCGATGATGCCGATACGCAGCTCCTTCTGTGTCTCGCCCGGCTTGAACACCAGCGTGCCCTCGCTGCGGTGGAGGAGAGGGGAAAGAAAGGGGTGACGGTCGCTCAAAGGCTGTGGGGGAGGTGGGAGGAGTCAGGGTGAGCCTCCTAGAGGAGGGGGCCGCACCACGGAAGAACTTACAAATATAATGGTGGACAGGCATTAAACAAGTAATACTGAGGGTGAATGAGGGTGGGCTTCTCCGGGGCAGGAGATGCGGAGGGAGAACAAGACAGGGTTGGCCCCTCCCAA
Organism: Physeter macrocephalus; assembly: GCF_002837175.3. Classification (NCBI taxonomy): domain Eukaryota; kingdom Metazoa; phylum Chordata; class Mammalia; order Artiodactyla; family Physeteridae; genus Physeter; species Physeter macrocephalus. The sequence continues at coordinate 12,646,078 of NC_041230.1, forward strand.
CATTATCATCATCTGATGAAGGTCAGATCAGGGCAGGCTTCATGGGAGAAGATTTAGTGGGCAGGAGGGCTCCAGGCAGAGGGAACAGCACATGCAAAGTCCCAGGGTGGAGAGGGAGCCTGGAGTGGTCCACAGCCATGCTTCTCCAACCTCCATGTGCACACGAATTCCCTGGGGCATCTTGTTAAAATGCAGATTCTGGTTCAGTAGCGCCTGGGTTTCAAGACTCTGCAGTTTTAGTTAGCACCCAAGGGATGTGAATGGTTCTGGTACATGGACCACACTTTCAGTAGCAGGGACATAGGGCCCAGAATTGACCTTGCCATGCTTCTCATAAAAACCATTCTGTGCTCCCAGGTATCCCCAAGAGAAAGTCCACACTCCTTAACTTGGCATCATTCAGTCATTCAGCATACACTCCCAGAGTAACTGCTGGGCAATGCTGGGAACACGGGAACAGCCCCAGGGCAGAGCCATGTCACAGTGACAATTACACATCTAGGGATTTAATTACAGTTCATGCATCCAACAAACATGTATTGTGCATCTGCTGTGTGCCAGGCACTGTTCTTAGTATTGGGGAAACAGCAGCAAACCAGATCAGAGAAAAATCCTTGCCCTGGTGGAGCTTCTGTTCCAGTGCAGGAGACGAGTAATAAAACATATAATGTCAGGTGGTGGTGATGCTCTGGAGAAAATGGAGGAAAGAGGGTAGAGAGTGAGGAGAAGGGGCTGTGTTAGAGTGGTCAGGGAAAGCTTTTCTGAGGAGGCGACATCTGAGCAGAGCCTGAGGGAGGGAGCCGTGTGGAGGATATCTGGGGAAGAGTATTCCTGTAAAGGGAACAGCCAGTGCAAACGTCCTGAGGCAGGAGTGAGCCTGGAGTGTTTGAAGAACACCAGGGAGGCCAGCGTGGCTGCATCTGAGGGAGCAGGGGGAACAGGGGCAGATGTCATGGGGCCTTGGTGGGCCACGGTGAGGACTTTGGCCGTTACTCCAAGTGAGATGGGGACCATGGGAGGCCTCCGAGCAGAGGAGGGACGTGAACTGGCTTAGGTTTAAAAGCGTGTCAGTTGTGTAACTCTCTAAAGAACATGCAAGATGTTCTATTATGGGGTGGGGGAGGGAATGAGGCAGGGCCTGAGTCAGGGTGAAACTTTGAGGGAACAGAGAATGAGTGGGCTCCTCCTGGCAGGGCTGCAGACATCAAAATGACTCTGGGATGTTAACAGATGTCAAAAATCTATACTATCCCCCCTATCCCTCTGTGGGAGGGGCAGAGGGACCCCAAGATTCTGGCAGAGGTAGAACTGGATGACAAGATCTGGATGGAGGGAACAAGGCCTCCCTGTTGGGGCAGCCGTCAGCCTAGGGGCGCTATCCATGGTGGCTAAGGCACCCAGCTGGGTGGGCCAACCTGTGCCAGCTGTGTGAGCTCCAGGCAGTTAGGATTCTGCAGCCCTCTGAGCCTCGGTTTCCTCATCTGTAAAATGGAGGTAATAACCCTGTCTACCTCGTGGTAGTGTTATAAGGATTGAGTTAATACAGGGGAAACACTCAACAAAAGTTAGCTAGTGATATTTGCACTAGCTAACTAGTGAATCCTAAAGTAATGGCATGTTAGAAGTGGAAACTTAAGGGGTAGTAGAATGTTGGGCTTTTAGCACCATCTTTACGAAATGGTTAACCTGGACATCACCGGTAATGGGACACGTGGGCATCAGGTGCCTCCCGGCACCATGCACCGAGGAGGGCACAGCATCACCTCCATGGAGTCCTGCCAAAGTGCATCACCTGAATCTAATCATGAGGAAATATTAAATGAACCCAAATTGAGGCTTGTTCTAGTAAGTGGTCTAACGTCTTCAAAAGTGTCGGGGTCATGAAAGTCATGGAAAGGCTGAGGGATTGATCCAGACTGAAGAAGGTGTAAGAGACATGACGACCAAATGCACCATGTGGTTCCAGATTGGATGGGAAGAGAGGGAGTGAAGACACAGCCATGAAGAGTGAGATAGGGACAACCGGGGAAATGCAAACTGTAGATTGGATCATAATATTGATTCAGTATCAAATGTCCTAAGTGTGATCATCGTGTTGTGATGATGGAGGAGAATATCTTTATTCTTAGCAGATGCACACTTATGTTTATGGGTGAATGGCCATGCTGCCTGCAGCTCACTCTAATAAAGTGCCACAGTTATTAATATTATTATATATTTTTCTAAAACAAACTTATGGTTACCAAAGGGGAAGGGTGGGGGGGAAGGATAAATTAGGAGTTTGGGATTAATATACACTACTATATATAAAATAGATAATCAACAAGGACCTACTGTATAGCACAGGGAACTCAATATTCTGTCATCACCTATATAGGAAAAGAATCTGAAAAAGAATGGATATATGTATATGCATAACTGAATCACTTTGCTGTACACCCAAAACTAACACAGCATTGTAAATTAACTATACTCCAATATAAAATTAAAATTACAAAATAGAGTAGCATCTCAAAAACCATATTATTATATATTAAAGAGAGAGAGTGAATGCACACAGGACAAAATAGGAACAATTGGTGAACCTGGGTGGAGGTTACATGAGGGCTCGCCAGACTATATTTGCAGCCCTTCTGTAGGTGTGAAATTTTTCAAAATAAAAAGTTGGGGAGAATCCGCCTGCCAATGCAGGGGACACGGGTTTGAGCCCTGGTCCGGGAAGGTCCCACATGCCGCGAAGCAACTAAGCCCGTGCTCTACAACAAGAGAAGCCACCGCAATGAGAAGCCTGCACACTGCAACGAAGAGTAGCCCCGCTCGCCGCAACTAGAGAAAGCCCGCGCACAGCAATGAAGACCCAATGCAGCCAATAAATAAATAAATAAATAAATGAAGAAAAAAGAAAGTTGGGGAGAAAAAGAACATGGGGATTTTAGAAACCAGATATCAGAATCATAGAAGGCTAGGTTCACAGGACTCATATTCCAATACTGGGTGCCCAAAATCTGAGAAAATGAAAATCTTAGAACCATCAGATCAGAGACTGGTTGGGGTACAGATTCCATGTCACAGTGACAATTACACATCTAGGGATTTAATTACAGTTCATGCATCCAACAAACATGTATTGTGCATCTGCTGTGTGCCAGGCACTGTTCTTAGTATTGGGGAAACAGCAGCAAACCAGATCAGAGAAAAATCCTTGCCCTGGTGGAGCTTCTGTTCCAGTGCAGGAGACGAGTAATAAAACATATAATGTCAGGTGGTGGTGATGCTCTGGAGAAAATGGAGGAAAGAGGGTAGAGAGTGAGGAGAAGGGGCTGTGTTAGAGTGGTCAGGGAAAGCTTTTCTGAGGAGGCGACATCTGAGCAGAGCCTGAGGGAGGGAGCCGTGTGGAGGATATCTGGGGAAGAGTATTCCTGTAAAGGGAACAGCCAGTGCAAACGTCCTGAGGCAGGAGTGAGCCTGGAGTGTTTGAAGAACACCAGGGAGGCCAGCGTGGCTGCATCTGAGGGAGCAGGGGGAACAGGGGCAGATGTCATGGGGCCTTGGTGGGCCACGGTGAGGACTTTGGCCGTTACTCCAAGTGAGATGGGGACCATGGGAGGCCTCCGAGCAGAGGAGGGACGTGAACTGGCTTAGGTTTAAAAGCGTGTCAGTTGTGTAACTCTCTAAAGAACATGCAAGATGTTCTATTATGGGGTGGGGGAGGGAATGAGGCAGGGCCTGAGTCAGGGTGAAACTTTGAGGGAACAGAGAATGAGTGGGCTCCTCCTGGCAGGGCTGCAGACATCAAAATGACTCTGGGATGTTAACAGATGTCAAAAATCTATACTATCCCCCCTATCCCTCTGTGGGAGGGGCAGAGGGACCCCAAGATTCTGGCAGAGGTAGAACTGGATGACAAGATCTGGATGGAGGGAACAAGGCCTCCCTGTTGGGGCAGCCGTCAGCCTAGGGGCGCTATCCATGGTGGCTAAGGCACCCAGCTGGGTGGGCCAACCTGTGCCAGCTGTGTGAGCTCCAGGCAGTTAGGATTCTGCAGCCCTCTGAGCCTCGGTTTCCTCATCTGTAAAATGGAGGTAATAACCCTGTCTACCTCGTGGTAGTGTTATAAGGATTGAGTTAATACAGGGGAAACACTCAACAAAAGTTAGCTAGTGATATTTGCACTAGCTAACTAGTGAATCCTAAAGTAATGGCATGTTAGAAGTGGAAACTTAAGGGGTAGTAGAATGTTGGGCTTTTAGCACCATCTTTACGAAATGGTTAACCTGGACATCACCGGTAATGGGACACGTGGGCATCAGGTGCCTCCCGGCACCATGCACCGAGGAGGGCACAGCATCACCTCCATGGAGTCCTGCCAAAGTGCATCACCTGAATCTAATCATGAGGAAATATTAAATGAACCCAAATTGAGGCTTGTTCTAGTAAGTGGTCTAACGTCTTCAAAAGTGTCGGGGTCATGAAAGTCATGGAAAGGCTGAGGGATTGATCCAGACTGAAGAAGGTGTAAGAGACATGACGACCAAATGCACCATGTGGTTCCAGATTGGATGGGAAGAGAGGGAGTGAAGACACAGCCATGAAGAGTGAGATAGGGACAACCGGGGAAATGCAAACTGTAGATTGGATCATAATATTGATTCAGTATCAAATGTCCTAAGTGTGATCATCGTGTTGTGATGATGGAGGAGAATATCTTTATTCTTAGCAGATGCACACTTATGTTTATGGGTGAATGGCCATGCTGCCTGCAGCTCACTCTAATAAAGTGCCACAGTTATTAATATTATTATATATTTTTCTAAAACAAACTTATGGTTACCAAAGGGGAAGGGTGGGGGGGAAGGATAAATTAGGAGTTTGGGATTAATATACACTACTATATATAAAATAGATAATCAACAAGGACCTACTGTATAGCACAGGGAACTCAATATTCTGTCATCACCTATATAGGAAAAGAATCTGAAAAAGAATGGATATATGTATATGCATAACTGAATCACTTTGCTGTACACCCAAAACTAACACAGCATTGTAAATTAACTATACTCCAATATAAAATTAAAATTACAAAATAGAGTAGCATCTCAAAAACCATATTATTATATATTAAAGAGAGAGAGTGAATGCACACAGGACAAAATAGGAACAATTGGTGAACCTGGGTGGAGGTTACATGAGGGCTCGCCAGACTATATTTGCAGCCCTTCTGTAGGTGTGAAATTTTTCAAAATAAAAAGTTGGGGAGAATCCGCCTGCCAATGCAGGGGACACGGGTTTGAGCCCTGGTCCGGGAAGGTCCCACATGCCGCGAAGCAACTAAGCCCGTGCTCTACAACAAGAGAAGCCACCGCAATGAGAAGCCTGCACACTGCAACGAAGAGTAGCCCCGCTCGCCGCAACTAGAGAAAGCCCGCGCACAGCAATGAAGACCCAATGCAGCCAATAAATAAATAAATAAATAAATGAAGAAAAAAGAAAGTTGGGGAGAAAAAGAACATGGGGATTTTAGAAACCAGATATCAGAATCATAGAAGGCTAGGTTCACAGGACTCATATTCCAATACTGGGTGCCCAAAATCTGAGAAAATGAAAATCTTAGAACCATCAGATCAGAGACTGGTTGGGGTACAGATTCGAATATCAAAACGTGGGAAACCTGGAATCTTAGAATTTTAGACCCTTAGCATGTTAGCATTATAGGGGCTTAAATCTCAGAGTCTTGGAAGAGCTGTGTGGTTTGGGGGCCTCAGAGGTCATTATTAATTTGGAGAAACTAAGACCCCACAGGACCACCATAGCCTAGTGATACCTGTGGGCAAATTAGAAGACGGCGCCCCTTCTTCAAGACACTATTTCCACGAATCTGGAAATTGTCATAACAGACATAGAAATCTACAATGTCCACTATATGAATAGCGCTTTCTTAGATGTGCTGCTCTTGTGCAGTGCACAACCTCAACAACTGTATGTGACAGCCCTGTCCGCCCAGACTGAGGCAGGAACTTACACAAGGAACAGGGGGGTAGGGCTAAGCTTGGACTGGAGCCCAGGTGTCCTCCCTCCCAGTCCTGGACCTAAGCTGCCTTGATAAGCGATGCCAGGCCTATGAATATCAACTGCGTTGGGAGAACAGGGATGGGTAGGAAGGTGTTAACTCTTCCTGGTTCTTTGGTTCCACCACTGAACAGCATTTACTCCTTCACTTCAAACATCTCCTTCATGACGTCATTGGCAGGTGAGAAGGCAGCCTCTGATCCCAGCAGGTGACACGTGTACTCACTTCCTTCTGCAAAGGCTTGGGGCTTTGATGGGGGCAATGCAGACCCAGAGGTGTGGGTAGGAGGGGAATGGTGGATAGACTGAGTCACAGCAAGCCCCCAAATAGTGAATACCTTTTCTTCAGTCGAAGGAGGCTGGAGATGTAGGATGGGCAGAGAGGATGAAGGAAGGAGGTCATGGGTGGCCAAAGGGACCCCATGCTACAGGATGATGGAACAAAGATCCGTGAACAGCTGTGCTCCACTCAGGGAAGGCTGCGGAGGGGCAGGGTAGGAGAGGTGGATGAGGATGGGCAGACTAAAGGATCCTGGACTGACTGAGGTGGAGGGAAAGACCTACAAATGTCCAAAGCAGTGGAGAGATATGTAGATAATGATGGGGCAGAGGGGAGCCTGGGCTACCAAAGGTCTTTGCTGAGGCACAGTGGTGGAACTAAAGATCTGTGAAACAGGGACCTCAATCCCAGAAAGAGAAGAGTTCGCAGACGAGGGGCTGGCTGCTGCGTGATGACAGAACGAAAGATCTGTGAACAGTTCAGCTTCAACTTAGCAGGCGGAAACCATGAAAAGCTCAGCCATCAACACTCCCTCCCGTATCCTGCTTTATTTTTCTTTACTGTTCTTACCACTCCCTGATATTTTAATGTATTGAATGTATACTTTCTAATGACCTGTCTTTCCCATGAGAATGTCAGCTGCATTGGGGCAGGGATTTTTAACGTCTTTCGTTTACTGCTGGCCTCCGTTGCCCAGATTCGTTTCTGGCACATATAAGACACACAATAAATGCTATTATTATAGGAAACCATGGGAGACTTGCACATCAGTTAACATAACAAAACATACTGTAAACCTATAATTCTTGAAAGAGTGTGGTATGGACAGAACTACAAATACATAAAGAATTTTGTGGTCCCATGAGAACACAGAAGTTATCTATCTTCTTTACTGTTCTCTGTCAAGCCCCTTAAAAAAGCATCTGTCAGATAGATAAACAACAAGGTCTTACTGTATAGCACAGGGAACTCTATTCAATATCCTGTGATAAGCCATAATGGAAAAGAATATGAACAAGAATGTATATATATATATATATATATATATATATATAAAACTGAGTCTCTTTGCTGTACAGCAGAAATTAACACAACACTGCAAATCAACTATATTTCAATAAAAAATTTTAAAAAAGCATCTGGCACCTAGTAGGCGTGCAGTAGGAGTTGCTGAACAAGATCACAGCTCTGCTCAAAGAGGGGTGAGGAGAGGGACTGGGGCAGTGAGACACAGGAGGGTGCAAAGAGTGGGTAGCTTTATGGTGGAACCAAAGACCCAAAGACAATTTGGACACTGTCTGTCCTCTTATCCCACTTCATTTTCCCCCATCACCTGATGTTCTTATATGTTTCATAGTTTATAACCTTATTGCAACTGGAGGGTAGGGACCTTAGCTGTCTTATTCACCGGGGTATACACCTGGCATATTACTAGTAGGTGCTCAATAAACATTTTTACTTTAATAATGGTGTGTGGGAGGGTACTTGTTCTACCAGGTATGATACATATAATGGAGCTATAATAATGAACACAGTGGAGTGTCAAGCACAGGAATGCACAGGTAGAGCATGGACATGGGAGGAGCAGCCTGTGGTAGACGGACAGCCACCGCTGTCTGCCTTGTGCAGCAGCGTTTGCCAAATGCCTAGAACAGTGCCTGGTACAAAGTAAACTCTCAAGAGTGAATGAACGAATGAATGAATACTGCAGGTCTGCCCATAGCAAAGTAAGGATGGGCGCCAGAGGTAGCCAGGAGACTGGAGGCCGCTGGATGGCGGAACCTATGACCTTCGAACAGCCAGCCCTCCCTGCCCACCCACCCCAGGCGGGCCGGGGAGCAGTGCCCGGGACCCACCTGTACTCATAATCGGAGCCGGCCTTGGCGGAGCCGTCCTCCGTGCGGTAGTCCACGTAGAAGGTGCTGTTGCCCTCGCCGCCCTGGCAGGTGACGGACAGCAGCACGGAGCCACAGTTCTCCAGGCAGTGGTAGAGGCTGGGCTCAAAGAAGATGCGGCTGGCGCCGTCGTCCTCGTCCTCGCCGGCGCCCTCGGCCAGGGTGGCCCTGCGCGAAGCGTCCACCGCGTGTCGCCGCAGCACGTTGCCCGCGCCCGTCATTAGCCGCGTGGCCTGGATGCGGTAGAAGGCGCGGCTCTTCTGCTGGTGCAGCAGCGCGTAGTAGTTGGCGATGCCCACCAGCTGCTCCAGGTCCTTGTCCGGGTGCTTCTGCTTGAGGTCCTTGAGGATCTGGATGACCTCGCGGCGGCTGGCGTCCAGCTCGCGGGCCTCGGCGGGTCCCGGGCCCAGGCCGCCCACCTCGCCCGGCGCCTCGGCGCCCAAGAACGTGCCGTCCAGCTCGATGCTCTTGGGGGGGTCGCCCTCGGCGCCGATGATGATGCCGCTGCGCGGGTCGGTGCGGTAGCGCTTGTACACGTACTTGTAGAAGAGCAGCCGCTTGTCGGCCATCCAGGCGAACACCACGCACACCGGGAAGAAGACGAGGGTCAGCAGCGCCTCCCACACCTGCGGGCGGCCCCGCGGGTCAGGACCGCCGCGCCGGGAGGGGGCGCGCTCGCAGCCGGCCCGCCGCCTCCCGGCGCCTCTCTTCCCAGAGCCCCGTCCCGGCCACCACCCGGCGCTCCCCGCGGCCCTCTCCTGCATCTGTCCCCATCTGGCCTTCTGTCTCTGCCTCTCCCCCTTTCTCTTCGTGTCTCTGTCTCTCCCCTTTTCCCTTTCCTCCCTCCATCTCTGTCTCTCTCTCTCTCTCTGGCTCTTGTCTCTGCTCCTCCCTGCCTCTCCCCATATCTCGCTCTCTCTGTTTCTCTAGGTCGTTGTCTCTTTCTCTTTCCGCCTCTGTCTCATCCTCTATGTCAGTTGGTTTTTTATCTTTCTCCCTCTGTGTCTTCCTTTCTTGTTGCCGCTGTCTCCTTGTCTCTCTTTCATATCTTTTGTAGATACCTACCTCTCTCCCTCATGAAATTCTTCACAGTTTCCCACCCCACCCTTCTCTCTTTATGTCCCCCCCCCTTCCCCTGCCCTTCCTGTCTCTCTCCTGGTTCCATCCATCCATCCATCCATCCATCCATCCATCCATCCATCCATCCATCCATCCATCCATCCATCCATCCATCCATCCATCCATCCATCCATCCATCCATCCATCCATCCATCCATCCATCCATCCATCCATCCATCCATCCATCCATCCATCCATCCATCCATCCATCCATCCATCCATCCATCCATCCATCCATCCATCCATCCATCCATCCACCTTTTGTCACACTGAGAACCACACTTAGCTGCCCCAGTGCCGGGAACCCAGACATCCTATCCCCAGACATCCTAAACCACCACCAAGCCAGAGACACGTCCCCACCGTGTGGTCCCAGCCCCTGTCCAGGTGCAGAGCTGGTGTGTCTTCTTGCCTCTCTCTCCCTCTATCTTTTCTCTCCCTGCTCCATTTTCCCTCTGCCCCTCCTCACCCGGGATGCCTCCACTTCTCCAAAGCCTACCCATCACCCAGGGTCTGTCCTGTGCTCACCTCCCCAAACTGTCTTATTCCCTCCCCGCCCCCCCACCAGTGAGTACAGCCCTTACCAGATTCTCCTTCCTTAGGATTTGTTTGGCCCTTAGGGACAGGACTCTGACTCTAAAAGAAGCCCAAGTTTGGGTCGTTGTCTGGCAGCCTCATAAAGCGAGTTCCCATATTTACATGCTACCGCCCCAGAGAGACAAGGCAATGCTGAATTTAGATCCTGGTTCTAGAAGAGGAATGCCTGGCCCAGCCTGTTGTCTGTAAAATGGGGACATCCCCAAGATTGAATGAGCTTATGTACCCCTAGCACTTAGCCTTGTTGGTTATTGACACATGGAAAATACACAAAACATGAAATGACCATTACCATTATTATTATTACGAGCGCTATTATCTTGGGCTCATTGAGGTCTGGGGCTCAGTCTGCCTGTGGTCTGGCACAGGCCCAGGCATGTACAGGAAACATCCACCAACACCTGACAGTTCACCTTGAAATATTCATGTAAAGACTCATCTGTTACCTTTCTCATTAAAGATAAGGAAGGAAAGATTAAAGAGTATTTACAAATCAGATGGCCCCAGAGGTATATTTAAAATGAGCCTGGGGCTTCCCTGGTGGCGCAGTGGTTGAGAGACCGCCTGCCGATGCAGGGGACGCGGGTTCGTGCCCCGGTCCGGGAAGATCCCACATGCCGCGGAGCGGCTGGGCCCGTGAGCCATGGCCGCTGCGCCTGTGCGTCCGGAGCCTGT
>NC_041230.1:12656880-12659452 GCF_002837175.3 Physeter macrocephalus
GGAGAGGCCGCAACAGTGAGAGGCCCGCGTACAGAAAAAAAAAAAAAAAAAAAAAAAAAAATGAGCCTGGTAGGGGAGCGATCTTTACGCGCCGACCGCCACAGGCCCTTGTCCCTGTGTTTACTGATGGTTCAGAGGAAAGGCAGGACTTGGAAATGGCACCACACAAAGCCACCAAGCAGGTGTGTGAAAAGAAACTGAATTTTCCGCAAGCTGTAAAATGAACTCTTGCCTGGTGCTCATTGAACTGGCCACTGTATATGCTGTGGGCGATTTTCTCTTAATCAGAAGAGAGATCTCAAACACCTGAGATCCCTTTCTTCCCTGCAGGTAAACAAAAGGTGGTTCTGATAGATTCACATCTGCTTTCTACGGCGTCCCCTGCAAATGGGCTCACGGGCTTGCCCACCCTGGGAGGGGAGCGAGACACACCTTCAGGTCTCAGTGGACAGAACGCCCCCCCAAGAGGGGTGGTCACAGATCTAGGGATATTTAGGGGTTGCCACCATAATTGGGGAGGGGGATATGGTCCCAGCCTGGTGACATCCAGCGACTCATGGGACAGTCCCACACAATGCAGAATTGTCCCATGTCCTGCCTGACTTCAGAACCTCCCACTGGACGTTCACATCAGCGAAAACCCTGCTTATGATCATTGGAGTCTACACTCCATTTTGTTTTATGTCTGTATGAAGTATTTTCCTGTATGGTTTAATGTACGCTGAATATGCCTGATTTCAATCTCATGGCTACCCGCTCCTCTGCTGGTCTCCGTGCATGGGAATGGTTTCTGTTTTTTTTTTTTCTCTTAAACCCCAACTGGTTCATTATATGTAAGTAGATGCCACCACCATCTGGCTCTTCGTCATGCCTTTGAAGGTAATCATGCCCAAGCGTTTACATGTAGAAATGCAGATTGTTCTATTAGATATTATTTTCCTTTATATCACGGTCTGGGCATCATACTGACTTCTGGGAAGCCAACCAGTGTAAGGAAGTTTGTTAACGGGAAGAGGAGCTCACATTTACCCTGTCCCAGGCTCGTTGGTCTAAGCCCTTCCACATGTAGCAATTCAACTGATCCTCATGCAGCCCTCTGAAGCTGGTACTAGGATGACCCCCTGATTACAGGTGGGGAAACTGAGGCACAGAGCAGGTAAGGAACCTGCCCGAGGTCATACAGCTAGGAAACCACAGAGATGGGATTTGAACCCAGGCCTCAGATTCCAGAGTCCAGGCACCAAACTCCGAGGTTAGAAAACCTCTCTCCTGTTAGCTAAGAATTTCACACCAGCAGAAGAAAGGGGATATAAAAACATTTGTTATAAAAAGGGAGGATTGGATATGAAGGGTCAAGAACCAATGGTCTACTTCAACCCCTTCTATGGTTCAGATGGGTAAACGGAGGTCCAGAGGGTACAGGCTTTGCCTGACGTCACACAGCATTTCTGGAGAAAACCCAGAGCCAGACCCATCTCTCTCTACTCCAGTTCATCGCCTCTAGGAGGGACTGGCATCATCTTTAGCTCATGCCCGTTCTTTCGATTATGTCATGAAAACCTCCCATAAGTCTGGCCATTTCATGAAAACGTCCCAAAAGTCTGGTCTCCATTTACTCCTGAAGGATCGGATCCTCCATAGCCACTTCTCTACCCAGAGCTGTGGCACTTTACACTGTCTTCCCTAGGTCTGAGCCAGCTCCTTCTCAGGGGGAATCTCTCCCTCTCCCTATCCCATCCCTGACCCACCTCCCACCCATGGTGTCTAAAATTCCTTTCACAGTTTCGGTGTAAATCCTTGTCAGGGACCACTTTGAAAACCCAAGTCCGAATAGCATCCTTTTTAAATAGTGCCTGAGAACCGTGTGAAGTATCGTTCTGTACTTTTTGCCATGGCAGCCAGGAAACTCAGCATTACGGTAGTGAGTCAGTCACAGTAGCTGTCTCTCTCCCTTTCTCATCCCTGTTTTCTGGTGCTACCATCTCCCCTTTTCCTCACTGTGGTTTCTAATCCCTCGGATCTGCCTTGATATCATCTGCAAAGAAGTTTTATAGCTCTAACTTTAGATCCTTCCTGGAAAGAAACTGTAACTGGCAAAACATGACAGATATGCATGAGTATATTATACGCATGTGTGAAGGAATCCTGGTTAGGCTCAAATAAATTATGCACGTGTGTGAGCAAAGTAAGCCAGGCCCATGAATGCATTATGCAAATGTAGGTGGTGGTCGTGGGGGCTGTGGGACATAAGTGGGACAAATGTTTTAAAGGAAGACTAAGCAGTATGCCCGTTAAGACACTGGATAAGTGAGAGGCAAATGATTATGTGAATGTGGGTGTAAATTATGCAGCTGTGGGTCTAAATTTTGTCTCACTATTGGAATAAATTATGCAAAGTGGTCTTTGCAGTGGGCTGGGTTTATACCTAGGTTGGATTGGATGTATGAATTACAGTGAAGTGGCATAAATTATCCTAAGATCAGAAATCAATTATTAATAATGAATGAATTATGCAAACCACGACTGCATATCTGGAAAACACAGAGCTAGATAATGCAGATGTGGGCATGGA
>NC_041230.1:12659952-12661393 GCF_002837175.3 Physeter macrocephalus
CTGTCCGCCGGGGAGGAAATGAGAGTAAAAAAGACACACAGCACCTTAATATTCTTATGAACATAGTTTTGAGTCTGCAAACCCCTGAAAGGGTCTCAGGGTCCCCTGGGCCACGCTTTGAGAATTGCTGCAGTAGGGCCTTGTCAGCTGTGGGAGGAATTTTGCGCCTGGATAAGAAGCAAATTGATACATAGTAGCAGTGTCCCATGGTGCCACACTTGTTCCTTAAAAAAGCAAAACAAAACAAAACAAAAACGACCCTCCAGCTGGTACTTCATGGGGAAAGGATTGGAGGGGCTGGAGGAGCCAGAGGGAAAGCCAGGAGTCCAGTGGGGTGACTGGTGTGTCTCCCCAGGCAAAAGATGGGACTGCTGGGATGGGGGGAGACATCTGGATTTGCGCATCTGTTTCTGCAGTCAATTGCAATCTCTTTTAGGCTTTAAAAACTCCACTGTCCGCCGGGGAGGAAATGAGAGTAAAAAAGACACACAGCACCTTAATATTCTTATGAACATAGTTTTGAGTCTGCAAACCCCTGAAAGGGTCTCAGGGTCCCCTGGGCCACGCTTTGAGAATTGCTGCAGTAGGGCCTTGTCAGCTGTGGGAGGAATTTTGCGCCTGGATAAGAAGCAAATTGATACATAGTAGCAGTGTCCCATGGTGCCACACTTGTTCCTTAAAAAAGCAAAACAAAACAAAACAAAAACGACCCTCCAGCTGGTACTTCATGGGGAAAGGATTGGAGGGGCTGGAGGAGCCAGAGGGAAAGCCAGGAGTCCAGTGGGGTGACTGGTGTGTCTCCCCAGGCAAAAGATGGGACTGCTGGGATGGGGGGGGGGTGCAGCAACTGAGGTGCAGAGAAATGGAAAAGTAGAAGAGAGATTTAGGAGTTAAAAGGGCTCGCTGATGAAATAGATGTGGCCAGTGAGGAGACAGAATCAAAATCAGGAATGATTTCCAGATTTCTGGGCTCCACTGGGTAGGGAGAGGTGGAGGTGCCGTTTGTCTCTCGAGATGGGCACAGCTGAGAGTGGCACAGCTCTAGGGGCTGGACCTGAATTCCATTGCGGGCGTCCTAAGACGGAGCTGTCCAGGAATGTTGACAAGGCAATCAGCTCTGAGTCTTGAGCTCCAGGGAGAGGCCAGGGCTGGTATGTAGATTTGGCAGTGGACATGGAGGGATGTTTACGCCACGGGAGGGGCTGAGAGTACCTAGAAGAGATGGGAAGCCCTTGTACCCACGGCAGCAGCAGCTCACCTGTAATTGTTAGAAATGCATATTCTCAGGCCCCACCCCAGACCTAGTGAATCAGAAACTCCGGGCAGCCCATGTTTTGGGGTTTTTTTGTTGTTGTTGTTTGTTTGTTTTTTTGCGGCACGCGGGCCTCTCACCGCCGCGGCCTCTCCCGTTGCGGAGCACAGGCTCCGGACGCGCAGGCTC
>NC_041230.1:12661705-12679930 GCF_002837175.3 Physeter macrocephalus
GGCACGTGGGATCTTCCCGGACCGGGGCGCGAACCCGCGTCCCCCGCATCGGCAGGCGGACTCTCAACCACTGCGCCACCAGGGGAGCTCTAGCCCATGTTTTAACGAGCCCCGCAGGTGACTGTGAGGCAGGCTTAGGTGAGAACTGTCCCCCCCACAGGTTCACACCTACATCATCAGCTACCTGAAGAAAGAGATGCCCTCCGTGTTTGGGAAGGAGAACAAGAAGAAACAGCTGATCCTCAAGTTGCCCGTCATCTTTGCCAAGATTCAGCTGGAGCATCACATATCTCCCGGCGACTTCCCGGACTGCCAGAAGATGCAGGTGGGAGGCCGCCCAGGAGGAAGGCCGCAGGGGTGATGTGACGGGAAGCTTGGCTTCCATGCGCTCCAGGATGGGACCTGGAAAACTAGAGGGATGGATGGCAGGTTTCTGAAAGCACTTCCCACAAATGATTCTGTGCGAGCGTGGTTTTGTGAATTAAGGGAGTGAACAGGAAACCCAAAGCAACTGTGGCTTAGTTAGGATAGAAGTTTATTTCTCTCCTTCATAAATGTCCTGCAATATGGTCCAGGGCTGGTTTGGTGCTTTACAGAGCCAGGGACCCAGTCTCCTTCTGTCTTAATTCTCCTCCAAGTCTGGCCTCCAGTCCCAAGAACCTCCTCATGGTACAAAACGGCTGTGGAAACTCCAGCCATTGTGTCTGCATTACGGCCAGCAAGAAGAGGAGGAGGAGCGGGGCGGGAGGGGAAGCTAATGGTACAGTCTCTCTCTTTAAGAACACTTACTAGAACAGTGCTGTCCAATAGTACGTTCTATGGTGACTTTCTATGCCGTGCAGTCCAATGTGGTAGCCACTAGCCACATTAAAACTGAAATTTTAGGTTTTAATTTTAACTAATTTAAATTTAAATAACCACATGTGGCTACTGTATTGAACAGGGCAATTCTAGAGTTGCGTGTGCAACTTGTGCTGACATCCAGTTGGCTAGAACTTAGTCACATGGCCACAGCTGCTGCAAGGGAAGCTGGGAAGTGTCGTCTTTTCTCTAGGTGGCCAGATGCCCAGGTAACATTCAGGGATTCCATACTGAGGAAGAAAGGAAGATGGATATCGGGGGATAACCGGAGGCTCCTCACATGTCCAGGCCTAGGATTAACCGGTGTCGGGGAAAGCACTGGGTCTGGGTGTGGCAGCCTGGGGTAAATGAAGAGCCACAGGAGGTGGGCAGGGCAGGAGTGACCAATGGACGTGGGGACAGAGGTCCAGGCTCAGGCATGGAGGCGAGGACTTAGCGCCCCTAGCCCAGGCTCTGTTTTGAGGTTGTGTCAGGCTGATACTGAAAGCCTGTGACCTTTAGGTCTTAGAGATTTCTAGTCCAATACTGAAGGATTATAATAGAGTGAATTTCCCCTTGGTCACTGACTAGCTCTGTGAACCTGGTCAAGTCACTTAACTTTTCTGAGCCTCCGTTTCTTCAACTGGAAAATCGGCATCCTGACAGTATCTACCTTGGATGCTTAACTGGCTAGTGTTCGCGACTTCCTTAGACAGTGTCTGGCACAGAGTTTGGGCCGAATCAAGGTTTCTCAGCCTCCACACTCCTGACATTGGGGGCCAGGTAATTCTTCCTTGTAGGGGGTGTCCTGTGCATCGCAGGCTGTTTAGCAGCATCCCTGGCCTCTATTCACCACATGCCACTAGCACCCCCGAGTTGTGACAATCAAAAATGTCTCCAGATATTGCCCACTGTCCCCTGGGGGACACCATCATCCCTGGTTGAGAGCCGCTGGGCTAGATAAAGAGCAGCTGTGAATACGACGCTGCCACTTATCGGGCACTTCATCCAGATGAATTCATTTAGCCTTTCCCACCTCCCAATGAGGGGAGTGCTAGTTCTCAACCTGTTTTACAAATCTGGAAACTGACAGGGAAACCAGAGAGGGCAAGTCACTTGACTGAGGACACACAGCTCCCAAGTGGCAGAGCTGGGTTGGAACCTGGGCAGCCTGGCCCTGGAGCCCTCCCTACTCATCACCATTAATCACACCCCCGTCTCTTTGTGGTCATGATCAGTGGAGCTCCCTGCCTTGGCTCTGGAAATTAATGTGGTGCTGCGACATGGATCGGTCTTTGCTGCAACTCTTGTGGTGCAATCGCTTTAACAGCTGCACGTGTGAGGAGCAGCGTCAACCACAAACCCAGCCCTGCAGCGGCTCTAGCACCAGATGACTTCTTGCCCCGGGGGTGGGGGGTCGTCCCAGGATCTCCTGATGACCTGTGCATCCCAAACCTCACCTCCAAATATGGAGCAAGCCGCTTAGCCCTTCCGGTGTGGTGGGGTAACAGAGCCAGCAGGGTGGCAGGAGCTGCATTTTCTCAACTTGCGTTATGGTGGGGACGCTGACTGGGCAGCTGGGGTGCCGTAGAGGGTGGACAGGACTGAGGGCTGACGGGTGTGCTCGGCTAAAGCCGTGGCTGATGTCAAAATGTTGAAATCCTTCTCTACCAGCTGGTGAAAGGCTGCTGCTCTCCCTACTGTCCAGGGATTCTGGGGTCATGCCCGGCACCGGGTGGGGCGGGGGGCACCGTGGGACCTTGCTGCCCAAGTCTCTTCTGAGTGGTGGGTACCCAAGCGGATTGGGGTGTTCAGATAATCAAATACTTCTGCACCTCTCTGTCAAGAGCCGCCCAAGTGTCCCGGACCCAGCACGGGGCTGGGGTGGGGGGGGGCTTCGGGATGGTGCCCCCTGACTTCTCTGCGTTCCCCTTCCCACAGGAGCTGCTGATGGCTCACGACTTCACCAAGTTCCACTCGTTGAAGCCGAAGCTGCTGGAGGCGCTGGATCAGATGCTGACCCACAACATCGCCAAGCTCATGCCCCTACTCCGGCAGGAGGAGCTGGAAAGCACGGATGTGGGCGTGCAGGGGGGCGCTTTCGAGGGCACCCACATGGGCCCCTTCGTGGAGCGGGGGCCCGACGAGGCCCTGGAGGACGGCGAGGAGGGCTCGGATGATGAGACCGAGTGGGTGGTGACCAAGGACAAGTCCAAATATGATGAGATCTTCTACAACCTGGCGCCGTCCGATGGCAAGCTGAGCGGCACCAAGGTCAAGACCTGGATGGTGGGTACCAAGCTCCCCAACTCTGTGCTGGGCCGCATCTGGAAGCTAAGCGATGTTGACCGAGACGGCATGCTGGACGACGAGGAGTTCGCCCTGGCCAGCCACCTCATCGAGGCCAAGCTCGAGGGCCACGGGCTACCTAGCAACCTGCCTCGCCGCCTGGTGCCCCCTTCCAAGCGGCGCCACAAGGGCTCCGCCGAGTGAGCCAGCCGCTGCCTGCCGGCCCTTCCCCCCTCTTGCCCTGCTGTGGCTCCCCAGCTCCGAATGGCTGCGCGCACCTCCCCACCCCGGCCACGTGCACCCTGCCTGCCCACTCTCGCAGCTGTAAGGCTGGGGGTCCCTCCTGCCCCCCACTGCCAGACAGTGGGGACCAGGGGAGGGGCGAGGCTTCTCTGCCCACCCTTCACACCTCCACCCTCACGGACACTTAGCACATCATTCCGACACTAATACACACACACACACACACACACACACACACACACTCACACAGAAGCATCCATCCATGCATCATTCATTCAAATATTTGTTTGAGCACCTACTATGTTCAGGGCTCCTTCTAGGCACTGGGGGTTACAGCAGAGAGCAAAACAGACGCATCTATATGACCTCATGGAGCTGCCATTCTCAGGAGAGATCACCTACAGAGTCACTCAGACATACAGAGACACACACCCAGGCCTGACCCGTCTGATCCCTGAGTCTGAGCAGGACCCCTCATAAGCGAGCGGCCACTTGGTTGAAATGACTAACAGAGGGGTCCCCTTGCCCTGCTTCCTCTTGCCCAGCCAGGTGGGGACCCTCCACCCCATGGTGTCCTCAGGTCTTGGGACCACTGGGGGCTCAGGGGGGAGACACACCTCCTACTTCCTCGGCTGGACCCCCTCAGCCCCTCCCCCCAGTTCCTGCCACACCCCTGTCCTCAGGTCTTGGGACCACTGGGGGCTCAGGGGGGAGACACACCTCCTACTTCCTCGGCTGGACCCCCTCAGCCCCCCCCCCATTTCCTGCCACACCCCTTTCTTTAAGAAGGATCCTCTGCAGACCCCCAGGCCTGACCCGTCTGATCCCTGAGTCTGAGCAGGACCCCTCATAAGCGAGCGGCCACTTGGTTGAAATGACTAACAGAGGGGTCCCCTTGCCCTGCTTCCTCTTGCCCAGCCAGGTGGGGACCCTCCACCCCATGGTGTCCTCAGGTCTTGGGACCACTGGGGGCTCAGGGGGGAGACACACCTCCTACTTCCTCGGCTGGACCCCCTCAGCCCCTCCCCCCAGTTCCTGCCACACCCCTTTAAGAAGGATCCTCTGCAGACCAAAAACCGCCTTCCATCCCTGCTCCTCCCAGAAGGCGTCCACTCTGAGGCCTTTCTGTCCTCCAATCACCTGCCCTGGATTGATAGCCCAGCCTGCTCCCCCCACCTCAGCTGGTGGTCCGAATTTTAGACTGCTGGGGCACAGCCTCTCGGCCCACCATCAGTTCATATTTAAGTGGAGCCCCTGCCAGATAGGCCCCAGGACGTTATTTTAGTCCCCTTTTCCGGGACGTCGTGGGGGGAGGGGCTCTTGGTGCTACAACCCTCTCTCCCCTCCCCTAAAGGGATCTCTCACCCCCCCTACACACACACCTTTTCCTGCCTTCACTACGTATTAGTGCTTGACCCTGGTGGGGGACCACACGGAAAAGATGGCGAAGAGCGAAACAGATGGGGACGATGCCCCCTCCAGGGTTCTCGCTGGGATTCCCACACCCATCACCCCTCACCCCGTGCCTGGGAGGGGACGGTGAACGTAATAGCGTTCCCACAGTGCAAATAAAGCCATGGCTTCTTTCCCTGGGGGCGTCAGGCTGTCTTGGGATGGGTTAGAGGTGGGGATCGCTCTCCCCCACAAACCCCCTGGGGAAGGAGAGCCCTGGGTAGGACTTCAGGGGGGTACTCTCCAAGCTCTCAGGGGCAGAGGTGGAGGCCATGACTCACTGCTGCGGGAGCCTGCTGACTCAGGCCTGGGCTGGGGACCAGACTGACATATTTTCCGAAGAAAAGTTACTCTGAGGCCCTCCCTCCGGGACATCCCTCCCTCCAACCTCCTGCCGCGGGGGCCTGGGAACCAAGCCCTGGGCCGTGGGGATGTGTGTATGTGTGTGCGTGCGTGCCAACTTGGTTACAAGGCGCCCCGGTCCTCCTCCCTGCCCGCCGACGTCCACCCACACAACCTGGGTACACAGCTCCTGACACGTAACGCCGAGGACGAGCGGGCTCCTGGAGGGGGAGGAGGTGATGCTACCCATCAGGACCACCAAAGTGTGCGCACGCGCTCGCTCACGCCCGGGGGGATCCCCGCTCGTGGTCCCGCCGACTCACACCCAAGGCCACACCCACGGCCCCCGGGACACGCTGGCCTCGCGCCCTCCTCGCCCACGCGCCCCCGGTGGCGCGGCTCCCGGCGCCCCCTGGTGGACACACGAGAGCTAGGCTGGCCGATCGCTGAAACCCCTGCCCCAGGTGGTGGGTGATCAGGTCTCCAGGGCCAAATCCCGGGCCTGTCACCTTCCCCAGGCCGAGTTCCGCTGTGTGAACCCCCGCGTGGCGCCTTCCTTCTCTGTGCCTTTTTCCTTTTCGAGTGGAGAACGGCCTTATGAGGCTCTCGATCCCTACGGATGGTTGCCAGGGCCCAAGGGCATCCGAGCTCACTTCCTTATTTGTAAACAGCATAGATTAACTGATTCTAAGATAAAGTCTCAGGGGGCGAGGTAATAACAATAGTTAACATTTAGATCCCGGCACAATCTTAAGGGTTTTGTATATATTACCTTGTTTAATCTCCAGAATAACCTATGAGGCAGATGAACCATTATCGCCCCCATTTTACGGATGAAGCAACTGAGGCACAACTATGTAGCTTACCCAAGATTAATGATTCTGAGCCTGTGCTTCTAGGGTTCTAATAATGTATGTTTCTAACATTTCTCGCACGTAATGTTCTGTGCTCCCAACCTCGACATTCCGAAAACTCTGATTTCCAAGATTCTAGGGTTGGAATATTGACAGGTCAAACGTTCTGAGACTGGAAAGTCTCGTGTGCCGAATCTGCCACTGACGGGTATAACTTTTCTTTTTCAAAAAAACTAGGGCTTCCCTGGTGGTGCGGTGGTTGAGGGTCCGCCTGCCGATGCAGGAGACGCGGGTTCGTGCCCCGGTCCGGGAAGATCCCACGTGCCGCGGAGCGGCTGGGCCCGTGAGCCATGGCCGCTGAGCCTGCGCGTCCGGAGCCTGTGCTCCGCAAGGGAGAGGCCACAGCAGTGAGAGGCCCGTGTACCGCAAAAAAAACACACCAAAAACTAGATTTTTAAAAAATTCAACAAATTAAAAATGATACTCAGATTTAAAAAGTATTCCTAGGCGGCCGGGAAAGGTATTTCGCCTAGGGCTAGAGCCCCAAACCTACAACCTGGGGCGGGCCGGAATCTGCAGAAGAGGGAGGAGCCATTTTTCCTTTACCAAGATAGTAGCCTCCCCGCCCCTTTGCGGCTCCAGCCACCCTACCAAGATGGCGGCAGCCGGAAGTGCGTCACTGGAGGGGGCGGGATTTCTGCGTGCGCATGCCCCAAACAGGATTTCCGGCCGCCGGAGGCCAAGTTCTTCCTTTAACAAGATGGCGGTGGGAAGTGGTGGTGGTCGTGGCGGGCAGTGCTCGAAAAGCGAGGCCGATTCTGGCTTCCTGGGCCTGAGGCCCACTTCGGTGGACCCGGCGCTGAGGCGGCGACGGCGAGGCCCAAGAAATAAGAAGCGGGGCTGGCGGCGGCTCGCTCAGGAGCCGCTGGGATTGGAGGTCGATCAGTTCCTGGAGGACGTGCGGCTGCAGGAGCGCACGAGCGGGTGAGTGGGGCGGGACTGCGGGCAGCTGGGCCAAGTTCTGTGTGGCGGGGTGAGAGGCCGAGCTGCCTGGGGGGACTTCCGGGGGCCTGGGAACCCCTGTCCGGCACCGCTGGGGATGCCGAGGGGAGGGACTGGGAACTCCGGGTGACAGCCTGGGGGACTTGATAGGGTCACCGGGTACAAGACGCCCAGTTAAATTAGAATCCACGTAAACCACAAACCTTTTTCTGCTATCAGTATGTACCATGCACTCAGCCTAGTTTAGTGTGTTTTAAGTAGTAAATTCTGCAAACTGGAGGGAGGGTCTCTGGCCTGGAGGGGTCCCAGGCGGGAAGATCGTACTTGAATGAGCATAACAGGAAAGCTGAGCCCGGAGAGGTTAAACCTGCTCCTTCCGCAGCTTCCTGCTCCTCTCCCCAACATTGTATGGCTGATATTCTGAATTTCCACCTCCCAGTGGCTTGATATCAGAGGCCCCCGATGAAAAACTCTTCTTCGTGGACACTGGCTCCAAGAATGAAGGTGAGGAAGGGTTTTTGTGGCGGGTGTATGGCGATGATGAGTCCTTATTTAGTGAGGCTCCCTCAGCCTCTAAAAGGATCTGTGTTAATGACGTGGCTTGGGTGGCAAACACCTGAAAAAAAAGGTCTTTACTATATAAACAAGAGGACCTGGGATGAACAGAAAGCAAGTTAGGGATTATCCTAAAGAACTCATTTTTTTTTTCTGAGGTTTCAGAGAGGTCTCAATGCCCAGAGAATCCAGTCGGGATCTGCCTTGTTGAGTAGATAATCATAAATCAGGAGGTCTTCGTTAATTTGCAGAAAACCAGGTCAAGGACATGCTGTAAGGAATCATACCTGATTTACTCAATAAGATGTTTGTTCTTTAATGAGAACGAAAGGATCAACTTGAATAAGAGACTCCTCTTGACCTGCTTGCTTTAATTTGCCAAAATGCAGGGTCGGGACCTTCTAAAACAAGTGGAGGAGAAGCAAGTTAGGGTTTGCTTCAGTGAGTAATAAGGTTTACTGTCAATACCAGGAAAAACAGATGAAGAATGAGCGATTTGTTTTAAGGAGGGGCTAGAAAAGCTAAGGGGTCCATTTTAACGGGAAAGCCGATAGCTTTAATGAGCAAAACGTCAGGCTGCTGTAACAGCAGGATGGCCTTTATTAGCATGTATGAGATCAGTCAAGGGATCTGGTCTAAGGGAAATGAAAGGACCTCTTGGGGGAGAGCGGTCTTTGAGTGAGCAGGTAAGGAAGGGGTATTGAAGAGGTCGACTTTCACAGGAGTGAGGAGATCTGCTCTGTGAACAGAAGGTTGAGGCAGGGAGCTGCCCTGGTGAACAGGCGAGGAAGTAGTTACAGATTCTGCTTTAGATTAAAAAAAAAAAAAAAAAGTAGAAGGATAACAGCGATTGCGTGCTTTCACGGGTGATCACTGTGCTGTGGAATCTTGAAATACAATGGACCCTTGAACAATGCAGGGGTCGGGGGCACGGACGTTCCATGGGGTCAAAAGTCCACGTGTAATTTGTAGTCGGCCCTCTGTACCTTGGTTCCACATCTGTGGATTCAACTAACTGCAGATCGTGTGTTCCTGTAGTATTTGCTATTGAAACAAATCCTGGTATAAGTGGACTCTCGCAGTTCAAACCCATGTTGTTCGACAGTCAGCTGCAATTATTGGGTTGGCCAAAAAGTTTGTTTGGGTTTTTCCGTAAGATGTTATGGCAAACCCCGAACGACGTTTTTGGTCAACCCAGTACATCTCCGCCTGATCCTGTGAGGTAGGCATTAAACCTCATTTTGGCAGCACAGAGGAGCAAAGTCACTTTCATGAGGTCCCTTAGCAAATGGAAGGATACGGATTTCATCCTAGTATGTTTTGTTCTAGAGTTCTTTTTACTATTAGGCTTTAGAAGTAAAAGCAGAAAATTCTGTTGTGCTAAGAATTGGCCGTCTTGGGTCCTGAGCCCAGCTCCCTGGGCCTCATGTCGCCTGACCACCTGCTTTCTTCCTTGTTAGCATTAATCGTTCTGTGGCCTCTTCCCTGTTGCCTCTGGAAGCCCCTCGTCTGCAGGGCTGTGGGTCTGACTCCTCTGTGTCCCCAGCACAGGGCTGCCTCCAGCTGGCCCAGGAAATGGGTGTGGTGTGGGGAGTCACAGCTTGGGCACCCTGGGCCCTGCCCTTGCGGAGGCCTCTTTGCTCAGGTGGGAGCCTAGGGTCAGCCTGGGGCCTCCAGGTCTGTACTGGGATGCAGGTCTCCAGGGGAGCCGGAATGAGGGGAGTGGGAAGTTGGTCTTGGGTAGTGAGGAGGCCTGAGGCCTTAATTCTTTCCTTTCTCCCACCCCCAGGGCTGAACAAGAAGAGGACCAAAGGTCAGAAGAGGTCGCTGCTTCTCAAGAAACCCCTTCGGATCGACCTCATCCTAGAGAACACATCCAAGGTCCCTGCACCCAAAGAGTGAGTGTCCCACCACCCCCAGACCCTCCTTCTCCTCTGGTTCTGGCCTCACGCTCTTCTGTGCAGGCCCTACTCACTTCCTGACCCTAAAGGAATTCTGGGGAGGGAGGGTGATAGGTGAAGGGCACTGGAGGGGAGGATGGGGTCGGATTTGCGCTTTGGAGAGCGGATTGGAGGCAGTGAGGCGGGGGCCAGGGTGCGGTGGCTGGGCAGGTGAGGATGGGCCTGGACGTGGCCGAGGGCTCTGGGGATGGAAGGGAGGGCTGGGTGGGCAGCCACGGCCAGGGGATGGGTCAGGCAGGGCTTAGTGACTGACCCCTGAAGTGGGGGTGGGGCGTGGATGGCCGATGGGGCGGACAGTGGAGCGATGCCGAGGTTGGTTGTGAAATGGTGTGTGAGGTCCCTGGGAGCCATCCAGGGCAAGGACCCCAGGGGCTCTCGTGTGGTCAGGTCTGGGGCTCAGGAGAGAGGCCTGTGCTGGGGGCCGACATGGGGAGATGGTCTCTGAAGCTGCTGGATCGAGCGAGGAGTAGGAGAAGCCTGAGGAGGCCCCCTGTGGAGGGAGGAGGTGCTGGGACGCCTGGCGGGGGCAGGGGAGCCCGCCTCACCCGCTGCGCCTGTGCCGCCTCTCCCCGGCCCAGCGTCCGCGCCCACCAGGTCCCCAACGCCAGGAAGCTCAGGCGGAAGGAGCAGCTGTGGGAGCGGCTGGCAGAGCAGGGCAAACTGCCGCGGGAGGTGCGCAGGGCTCAGGCCCGGCTCCGCCACCCTCCTGCTGCGGCCGGAGCCACGCCCGGGCCCCAGGACATGGCTGAGCGGCCCTTCTACGACCTTTGGGTCAAAGACAGTGAGTGTCCCTGCCGCCGCCGCCGCCGCGCGCCGCGTCTGGGGGGCGCCCTGCGGGGTTGCTTGGAGGGTCTTCGGCGAGTCGGGCGTCTTGAAGCGGCACCGTGCTCCCGCTCGTGGCCCCTTCCCGAGCGGGCCGGCTCCTGCCCCTCCCTCCGCCTGGGGCCTCTCCTGCTTCCTGGACCCCGTCCACATGCTCCTCTGCCTGGCATTCGAAGCCCTTTGGGGTCTGAGAGTCAGTCCTTCCCGGGCCTTCTTCCAGTCAGTGCTTCGGTGCCATCCTAAGGGAGGAGGGCCGGGAGGGAGCCCCTCAGGGCCCCGATGTTCCCCCAGCAGCCGCCCCTCGCTGCCTCCGCAGACCCTCTGGACCGGCCCTTGGAGCAGCAGGACCCTTTTTTCCTGGAGCAGACCAAGAAGAAAGGTGTGAAGGTGAGAATTCGTCAGAAGGGCGTCCTGGGTGATAGGGCTCAGAGCGCGGGGCTGGGGAGCGTTCAGGCTGTAGAGCCTCAGCGTCAGAGCCCGACCGTCCTGTGACCGGGAACCCACTTGCTGGAGCCAGGCAGGCAGTGGCAGGTCAGTGGGACATGCTTCAGGGAGATGAGGGAAACCTTCACTGGGAAAGTAAGTTGTTACTAAGGGGCCGGAGACCTGGTGTAGCGAGCGAGCCTGCAGAGGTGGGAGTGCAGAGCCTCCAGCGAGGGCGGGGCTGTAGGGTGTGGAGGCCCGCTGGTCGGGGCTGGGAGAAGGCTGCGAGAGCCCACTTCGGGCTGTGGGCTTTTATCCTAAGTGCTTTTGCACACTGGAGAGGTGGGATTGTGGGATGCTCTGAGGAGGTGGGACAGGTGGGGGCGGGCACCCCAGCACGGGGGTGAAGGGGGTGACCCAAGGCAAGTCCTCGGGCAGAAGCACCTAGCCTGGCGGGCAGTTGGCTGTGGGGAGGGGCGGGGGCGACGCCCAGGCTTCTGCTGTAGACTGGAGGCCTTTGCTGGGGTGGAGGCCAGCCGGGCGGGGACGCGCCAAGTCCAGACGGGGAGATGCTGCTCAGAGCTGAGCGTGCACTCGGGTCCCCGGGGGTTTGTTAACGTGTAGGTTCTGGTCAGCGGGTTTCAGCTGAGCCCGGGGCCCTGCGTTGCTCCCAAGCTCCCGGGGGCGCAGGGCTACACTCTTTGAGCGTCCGTCAGCCCTTGTCTGCGGTGTCCTGCGCTGACAGACACAGAACCCCACGTCCTCTGCCGAGCACAGCTGCCGACCTCAGTGATGGCCTGACGACCGTACCATACGGTTTTGCAAGTGTCACCCCTCCCCACCGCTCTGGCGACAGGGACCCTACTCAGGAAAGACAAGCGGAGTCCCTGCGTGCTCGTCCTGGGGTCGCTGCGCCCGCGGTACCAGCTGTGCATCGTTCCGGATGCCGCAGGCACCGCCCAGCCTGAAGGCCGTGTGCCGTGCTGAGGCCTCTGCCGCCTCCCGGGCCCGGGGTCCTAGCACTTGTGGGAGCTTAGTCGTGGCGCTCCCGGGCCTTACCCTGCCTTGGTCTTGTCCTCCTCCAGCGGCCGCAGCATCTCCACACCAAGCCCTCCCAGGCGCCTGCCGTGGAGGTGACGCCCGCGGGAGCTTCCTACAACCCATCCTTTGAGGACCACCAGGTACGCCGCCCCGCCAGGCCTCTCACTCGGTGCTTGGCCACTTGGTCGGCATGCCCTCCCAGGGCTCGTGGTCCAGTCGGCGAGACAGACCTGTTCCCGGACAGTGATGACCCAGAGTGGGCAGGGCTGGGACGAAAGGGCACGGGGGGGCATCAGAGCCGGCCTTGGGGGTCAGGGAGGAGGGGGCAGCAGAGCTGAGACTGGGGGCAGTTTGTTAGGGTAAGAGAGGAAGGAAGGGGGGTGTTCCAGTCGGAGGGAACAGCATGTGCAAAGGCCCAGAGGTGGGTGAGACCGTGGCACCTTTCAGGAACTCTGTGAGACATAAACGCAAAAGGCTTTCAACCGTTGGCAACAAAACATGTGACCGAGTAAGCTTTGTGCAAGGGTGAAGGTAGTTTAACCACAGGAAAAGCTGGTGGTAAGAGTCAGTGTTTATCTCACAGACATCTGTTGGGTACAGATGTCACGAACAGAGAGAGGACAGACCCCCGCCCTCTGGGAGCTCAGGTTCCCGGAGAGAAATCGAGGTCACTGATTAGACGCAGGTGCTGCTGTGACTGTTGCTCAGCGTTGTTCACCGTGAGACAGACTCTTACCTGACTAGGGGCAGGGGCCACGTCCCTCTCCCGGGGAACAGCACCTGTGGGAGCAAACAGCGCCGCGCGAAACATCGCGAGGACGAGGCCGGCCACAGGCAGAGGAGGCTGCTCGCAGGGGCTGTTGCTCCCGGGGAGATGTTGTCTTTTTCTTTTTTTTTTTTTTTAAACATAGTTGCTTTATCAAGATATAATTTCCATGCGTGTGATTCATCCGCCTACAGGACACAATTCAGTGGTGTTTAGTATATGCAGAGTTGTGTGGCTGTCACTACAGTCAACTTTAGAACATTTTCATCACCCCAGGAAGAAACCTAATGCCCATCAGCCATCACCCCCCCAGTTCCCCGTTTTCCCTGGTCTCGGGCAGCCACCGCGTCTTCCTGTCTGTGTGCATGTGCTTGTTCAGGGCACTTCCTAGAAGTGGAACCCTGCAGTGTGTAGAGACCAGACTGTCCTTTAAGAGGACGGGCAGAGCAGACATGAGGCTAGGGATTAGAAGCCCCCTTTGGCCGGTGCAGGGAGGCCAGGGAGAGGAGGGGGTGCCTGGGCCGTCGAGGGGGGTGGGCTGAGCCCTGGGGTGGAGGTGCACGTGGGAGGTCAGAGGGCCGGGTCTGGAACTCCCAGGAGAGGCCTCCAGGGCCTGGGTCCTCACCTGCACCCCCGCCCCCTCCCAGACCCTGCTCCGGGCGGCCCACGAGGTGGAGCTGCAGCGGCAGAAAGCAGCCGAGAAGCTGGAGCGGCAGCTGGCCCCGCCGGCCTCGGAGCAGGCCGCCACCCCGGTGAGCCCAGGCCCGCTCGCCCACCCTCCCCGCCCGCTCCCCGCCTTGCGCCTGACCCGCCCCCTCTCCCCAGGAGTCTTCCTTCCAGGAGATGTGCCAGGGGCTGCTGGAGGAGTCGGATGGGGAAGGGGAGCTGGGCGAGGGCCAGGACGAGGGGCCCGAGGCTGGAGGAGACCGGGCCACGGGAGCAGAGGCCTCGCCCGCAGCCGTCCGCCCGGCCTCCGTGGAGAAGAAGACGGAACAGCAGCGGCGGCGGGAGAAGGCCGCCCGGAAGCTGGTGAGCACCGCGGGCTCTGGTCTGCTCGGCCCGATCCCGCAGCCTGGTTTCTCCTGCCTGCAGCCTGCTTTTTTGGGCTGTTTGGGATCCTTGAAGCTCCTTTGTCAGCTGAGACCAAGTTCCTGGCATCCTCCAGATACCTCTCTGGGCTCAGAGGATGCAGCGGGGAACACGCCAGGTCAGGGCCTGCTGCCCTGGTGATGATGTTCGGGGGTGGGAGGTGGGGAGGGTTTATGAACCACAGACAGAGAAAAACGGATAAGGAAGGTCGGTTCAGAAAACAAGCACTGGGCTTCCCTGGTGGTGCAGTGGTTAAGAATCCGCCTGCCAGTGCAGGGGACACGGGTTCGAGCCCTGGTCCGGGAAGATCCCACATGCCGCGGAGCAACTAAGCCCGTGCGCCACAGCTGCTGAGCCCGCTCTCTAGAGCCCGCGAGCCACAACTACTGAGCCCGCGTGCCACAACTAATGAAGCCCGTGTGCCTAGAGCCCAAGCTCTGCAGTAAGAGAAGCCACCGCCATGAGAAGCCCGCACACCGCAACGAAGAGTAGCCCCTGCTCGCCGCGACTAGAGAAAGCCCATGCACAGCAACGAAGATCCAATGCAGCCAAAAACAAATAAATACATTTTTTTTTAAAAAGATAAGAAAACAAGCGCTGTGGAGAAGCAGCTGCTGTGACCTGGGAGCAGGTGGAGGAAAGGCCCCCCAGGGCGGGGTGGTGCTCGGCCTGGCCCCTGACCTCGCCCATCCCCGCAGAGGGTGCAGCAGGCTGCGGCGCGGGCCGCGCGGCTTCGGCACCAGGAGGTCTTCAGGCTGCGCGGGATCAAGGTGCAGGTGGCACAGCGGCTGGCGGAGCTGGCTCGACAGCGGGAGCGGCGGCAGGCACGGCGGCTGGCAGAGGCGGACAGACCCCGCCGGCTGGGGCGGCTCAAGTGAGGCCCGGGCGGGGGCTCCCTGGGAGGCTGGGAGGGGTCCAGATCCCCCATCTGGTGCCTTCCTATCTTTGCTCAAGCTGGGTCTCTCCTGGGAGACCGTCTCTTTCCCCCGGAGTTCTGTGTTCTCAACCCCCCTGCCCGGCCTCTTGTTCCCAGAGGGGTCTTTGGCCCTGTGTCCTGGGCCAGGCTGACCCCCCACCCCCCGGACGCCCCGCATTCCCCAGGTATCAGGACCCCGACATTGATGTGCAGCTCAGCTCGGAGCTGTGTGACTCGCTCAGGACCCTGAAGGTACTTGTCGGGCTGGGGGGCTGGGGGGCTGGGGGGAGGCGCCCGTGCCCGGTGATGATGCCCATCCTTGCTCCCCATGTCCCCCGGGGACCGTGGGCGACATCATGGCTGCCCCCGGCTGGGCTGGTTGGGCTGATGCCTGGGGGCTGAGGGCACGGGGTCCCTGGGGGCGAGGGGCCGAGTGATGGGTAGTTGCAGCCTGGGGCCCTCAGAAGACCGTTCCTCCTGGCCAGGTCCCATTGTAGCCCCTGGTCTCCGGGCCCCACTCTCAGCGTCTTTAGTCCCAGAAGGGTCTTCCTAAAGCTCAAAATAGACCCTGTTCCTCCCCCGCTCGGAGCCTGCTGTGGCTCCCCAGTGCCCCCGGGAGGAAGCCCAGCTCCTCACGCAGCCACGGACCCTGTGTGGTCTGGTGCGCCGCGGGGCTCCAGCCAGCTGTACTTCTAGTGGGCCGACCGTGCACCCTTCTTCTGACTCCACCTTCTTTGCCCCTGCTTCTCCCCCTGCCGGCCACGCCCATTCCCCCTTCTCCAGCCTCCTTCGTGTTGCTTCTTCCAAACCCAGTTCGGGGCCGGCCCATGGGTCAGTACCTATCACCCCATGAGCTCAGGGCCAGGCTGAGCCCCTGGTGTATGTGAGGCCAGACTGGGGGCCTTGGCTAATGGGGGGACTGTGGGGCTGACTCCCCCCGCTACACTGGACCCTGTGGAGCGGTCAGGGCCCTGGGGTTTCTGCCTGGCACCCGCTGAGGCCGCCCTGTCCGTGTCTCGCAGCCTGAGGGCAACATCCTCCGTGACCGGTTCAAGAGCTTCCAGAGGAGAAACATGATCGAGCCTCGGGAGCGAGCCAAGTGAGAGCCGGGGGCTGCCGTGTGGGTGGGCATCAGGACCCTTCCCGCGCCGGATGGGCTTGAGGCCGCCGACTGCTCTCTTCTCCCTCCCCCAGGTTCAAGCGCAAGTACAAAGTGAAGCTGGTGGAGAAGCGGGCGTTCCGCGAGATCCAGTGAGTGGCGCCCCCCTTCTCCCCAGTGGTCTCCAGCGGTTCCGGGGCCCCTCCCAGACCCAGTCGCCGTGGCCAGTGATGGAGCGATGCTCCCTTGGCCAGGCCCGGGACAGGGTCAGCCTGCCAGAGCCACCTGACCTCAGAGTCAGGCCAGGGAGCGTCCCCGAGGAGAAATGGAAGGGCCCAAACCGGAAGAGGGGGTGGCACGTGGATGAGGATGTGGGGCCCCACCCCCCCGTCCACCCTCAGCCTCCCCTCTGTCCCCAGGTTGTAGCTGTGGCGAGATGTTGGAGCCCCCGCCCTTCAATAAAGCACCTTCTGACCAACACCTCAGGCTTCGCATGTGACTTGTCTCCCTCCTGGGGGCAGCTCTGCTGTCCCCCTTTAGCACACAGGAATGTGGGTACCAGGGCCTTCGTCTCCGTCTCCACCAAAGGCTGGTGGGAAGCCAGGGCGTGGCAGAGGGCCTGTCCAGCAGAGGCGGGGGCCGCCCCGGGCGTGAGCAGTGTCTTACAGAAGTAGGCAGAGGAGACAGGCCTGCCGCTCTTGGGTGTGGGAGAGGGGAGGGCTGCACTTGGGTTTCTGGTTGTGGGGGGTGGCCCACTGCACTGCAGGGACGGGGAGGCGGACCTTGACCGCAGGCACCTTGACTGCAGCCGTGTCACATCGTTCAGAGCAGCAGCTGACGTTTGCTGCCCGCCTATCCTTTCTCATCAGGCCCTCGCGACAGCCAGTTTAGGAGGGCTGGAATTACCTATCCCCGCCCCGTGTGGCATGTAGCATCTGTTACCTGACCGGGGATTGAACCTGCGCCCCCTGCAGTGGAAGCACAGAGTCTTAACCACTGGGCTGCCAGGCAAGTCCCCGTCCCTATCCCCCTTTTTAGGGGGCGGGAACCGCCCCGTGTGGCATGTAGCATCTGTTACCTGACCGGGGATTGAACCTGCGCCCCCTGCAGTGGAAGCACAGAGTCTTAACCACTGGGCTGCCAGGCAAGTCCCCGTCCCTATCCCCCTTTTAAAGGTGAGGAAACTGAAGTCCATGAAAGGAGGTTGATCCTCCCCCCCACCCCCCACTATAAAGGACTTTTAAAAACACTTATTCTACAAGTAATAAAGGACTGGTCTCACTGTAAGTCATTGATACGGTTCATACACATACCAAAGAAACGTGAACATCACCCTTGACCTTTGCCCTCTTCCCCACCCCCCCTTTCTATAGAAGGGGAAACTGAGGCTCCTGAAGAAGTAATTCCCTCAGTGTTACAGGAGGAAGGAGAGACCCAGAGCAGACGAGAGGGGAGAGAGGTGTTTGGGTTTTTGTTTTGTTTTTTAATATAAATTTATTTATTTATTTATCTTTGGCTGCGTTGGGTCTTCGTTGCTGTGCGCGTTGAGCAGGGGCTGCTCTTTGTTGCGGAGCACGAGCTCTAGGCGCGTGGGCTTCAGTAGTTGTGGCTCGTGGGCTCAGTAGTTGTGGCTTGCAGGCTCTAGAGCGCAGGCTCAGTAGCTGTGGCGCACGGGCTTAGTAGCTCTGTGGCATGTGGGATCTTACCGGACCGGGGCTCGAACCCGTGTCCCGCGCTTTGGCAGGCGGATTCTTAACCACTGCGCCACCAGGGAAGCCCTGCCCTCCATTCTAATCCCCTGCAGAGGTAGCCGTCTCTGCAGTTTGCTCTGAAGGGTTCCATCATGTTCCACGTGTGAGTCTGTTAAATTACATACGTATACATTGGAAAATAGAAGTGTTTTAATTTTTCTGTCTGGGATAGGATCATACCATATGTGGTTCTGTAACTTGCCATTTAGCGCATGTTGGGGAATTTATGTCTGTGTAGGGTGCGTCCTCATTCTTTTTCACAGCTGCAGAGAATTCCGCTGTACAACCGTGCTGTGATTCCACTCACCCAGGCCCATATTGCTCCTGGTGAGGCTGGAGGGGATACCTGTGTACCTGTGCCATTTCACATGTGTCTGTAGGACAAGTACTTGCAAGTGAATCTCTGGGCTACGCGGAAAGTGTATCTAAAAGGTCATTTGGATCCAGCCAAAGTGCTCTCTGCTTATAGGAGCCCCCACCTTGTTTGCTCATAGCTTTACTACGGTATGGTCTCACTATTTTTATTTTTGTTTTATTTTTATTTTATTTTATTTTAATTTAATTTTATTTTATTATTATTTTTTTTGTGTGGTATGCGGGCCTCTCACTGTGTGGCCTCTCCCGTTGCGGAGCACAGGCTCCAGATGCACAGGCTCAGCGGCCATGGCTCACGGGCCCAGCCGCTCCGCGGCACGTGGGATCTTCCCGGACCGGGGCACGAACCCGTGTCCCCCGCATCAGCAGGCGGACTCTCAACCACTACGCCACCAGGGAAGCCCT
>NC_041230.1:12680430-12699978 GCF_002837175.3 Physeter macrocephalus
ATGTAACCAAAGCCCAAAACTGAGGCTAAGATTGAAGAGCTACCCAGCTCTAACTTTTCCCTCCCCAAGCCCCTCTGCTCTGGAAGGAGTGGAACTGAAAGAAGGCGGGAGACTATTAACCTAAAGAGAACAGAGCCTCTGGCACAGCTGACAGGGCCTTCACAGTGGTCAGATGGCTGTGCGTCCTCTGTCTGCTCGTGGCCTAACGCCTTTCATGTCTGCAAGCTGGGCTGCCCGGTGGGGACAGTGACGGGGCCAGGGAGGCAGAGGGGTATCTTGGAGTGGCTAAAGGATACGTGACAGGGCTGGAGGTGCCCGTCCCAACTTGCTGCCCGCCCAGAATCACCACTGCAGAGGGCCGATGTCAGCCCCTAGCTCCTCCTCCTCCTCCTCCTCCTCCTTCAGCTGGAAGGGCTTCACGGGCCACCTTGCCCTGACGACGGGCTCCACGTGGTCCTGAAGCCGGTGCCGCTTCATGTGGGCATTTCGACTCTTGATCTTGTCAA
Organism: Physeter macrocephalus; assembly: GCF_002837175.3. NCBI lineage: Eukaryota > Metazoa > Chordata > Mammalia > Artiodactyla > Physeteridae > Physeter > Physeter macrocephalus. Next base: position 12,680,937 of record NC_041230.1, read on the forward strand.
ACACCCTGAGGAGGCACCGGAGGACACAGGGGTCAGAGCAGGGGGAGGCGGGTAGCCCTGAGAGGGGGACCCCAGGGGGCTGAGGGCAGGCGGTGTGGGAGCATCCAGGGAAAGGGCGGTACCTCTCACACTCCCTGCAGGGAAAGAAGCCGTGGCCCTCCCTGCTCCCCGGCAGCTCAGGGGTCCGCTTCGAGCTGGCGTTTGGGTTGGAGTTGAGGATGGACTCCCTCCCATAACTCTTAGTCTTTATCTTTAATTCGGGGGTTGGACAGTGGCTGGATCTCTCCCGAGGGCTACAAGTGACCTGCAGAGGGGGCAGAGATGATGAAAGGGTGCCGACAGCCCTGCTGCCCTTCTAAGGGAGAAGCAGGGGTCCAGAGCACAAACGTCGCGGGGTGCACCCCCCCACCCCCGCCCAGCTTGGATGGGCACCGGGCATCCAGATCCGCACTGAACTCCAGAAGCCCTACCCCGAGACCCTCTACCTTCGCTTCAGTCCTGTCTGCTTCATCCGGCTCTCTCTTGACCCTCTTTTCCAGCACTGGGCCTCGGCCGCAGTCAAACTTGATCATTTTTTTCCAGATGTAGTAATACTCAACACACTGGGCTACAGTTTTTGTCTGGATCTAGTGGAGGAAGAGAGAAGCCGGCTAAGGACAGTGCCTCAGGAGCAGCAGTGAGTATGGCCTTGACGCCCTAAATCCCCTCCCCATGGGGCCAGCCGCCACTTTTTGAAAGCCCTCCTGAAACGTCTCTCCCCTACCGCTTGGTACGCTCCTCTGCTACAGGGGACAGAGAATCACAAAGTCCTCCCGGGGAAGAAGGGGTTCAGAGAGAAGCCACCAGAGTCAACACCATCTAAGCTCTGCACGCTCTGAGCAACAAGGCTGGCCCAGGAACTCTTCTCTCCAGGAAAACGCACACAAAGGTGCACACGAGGACGCTCGCTGTGACATCATGCGGAGCCACACGTCTGCCGACCGGGACTTCTAATTAAAGCAGAGCGTCCTCACGTGGTGGATACCTCAGAGCCTTATGCGACAGCTAGGCAAGCCCTCCAAAAAACTGCAGAGGAAGGAACACTTCCCGACTCATTCCGTAAGTTCAACATTTCTCTGATACCAAAGCCAGACAAAGATATTACAAGGAAACAATGCTACAGACCAATGTCCCTCATGAACATAGATGAAAAAGTTTAAACAAAACTTTAACGAATAGAATCCAACTATATATATATATATATATATATATACATATATATATATATGTAAAGGACAATATACCATGACTAAGTGGGGCTCATCCCAGAAACGTGAGATTGGTTTAACAATCTAAAATCAATGTAATTCATCATACTAAACTTAAAAAAGAGAAATCATATGAGCATCTTGATAGGTGCAGAAAAAGCATTTGATACAATCCAATGTCCATTGCTGATGTAAACTCTCAGCAAAATAGGAGTAGAAGGAACTTCTCTTCAACCTGATAAATACCTACAAAATCCCTACAGCTAACGGTGGAGTAGTTTCCCCTTAAACATCATGAACAAGACAAGGATTTCCACTCTCACCACTTCTACTCAATACTGTACTGGTGGTTCTAGAGTGCAACAAGGCAAGAAAAAAAGTAAAGGCATCCAGGTTGGAAAGGAAGAAATACAACTGTCTTATTTGCAGATGATATGACTGTCTATGTAGAAAATCCAGTGGAATCCACAAAAAAGTTACCAAAACTAGTAAGTTAGTTTGGCAACATTTCAGAACACAAAATCAATATAAAAATCAATTTTATTTCTATACATACTAGCAACAAACCATTGGAAACTGAAATTAAAAAAAACTCTTTATAACATCATAAAAAACAGAAGTACTTAGGAATAAATCTGACAAAAAGTATGCAACAACTATACACTAAAAACTTCAAAACATTGCTGAAAAATTAAAGATTTAAATAGATATACCCTGTTCACGAGTCAGAAGACTCAATATTGTTAAGATAACGACTCTCCCCAGTTGACCTATAGAGTCAAAAACATTACCAATCAAGTTCCTAGCAGGAATTTTTGTTTTGAAATTGACAAGTTATTTCTAAAATGCATAGGGAAATAAAAAGGATCTAGAATAGAAAAAATAACTTTGAAAAAGAATAACAAAGTTGAAGGACTAACATTTTCTGATTTCAAGACTTAGAATAAAGCTACAGTAATAAAGACAGTATAGGAATAGCTTAAAAAAAGACAAACAGATCAACGAAACAGAATACAGAGTCCAGAAGTAGATGCATATATATATGGCCAACTGATATTTAACAAAGGTACAAAAGCAACTGAGTGGAGAAAGTATGGTCTTTCCAACAAAAGGTATTGGAACAATAAATATCCATATGCAAAAAATGAACTCACCTCACACCCCATACAAAAGTAAACTTAAAATGGATCATAAATCTAGAAATAAAACCTAAAACTATAAAACCTCCAGAAGAAAACATAGGGGAAAATCTTTGTGACTTTGGGTTAGGCAAAGATTTCTTAGATACAACACGAAAAGCACAGTCTATAAAAGAGAAATAATAAGTTATGCTTAATCAAAATTAAAAACTTTTCTTCAAAAGACACTGTTAGGAGACTGACAAATTGCATATTGGGAGAAAATATTTCCAAAGCATATATCTGGATAAAGGACTGGTGTTCAGAACAAAATAAGAACTCCTACAACTCAATAAAAACACAGACACTCCAATAAAAACATAGGCAAAAGATATGAACAGACAGCTCACCAGAGAAGGTGCACATATAGCAAAAAAACACAAAGATGCTCAGCATCATTAGTCATTAGGAAAATGGAGTCAGATGCTACTGTACACTCATTAGAATGGCTAAAATTAAAGAGACTGAGCATACCAAGTGTTGACGAGGGTGTGGAGCAACTGGACCTTTCATAACCTGCTGGTGGGAATGGGAAATGGTATAGCCACTTTGGAAAACAGTTTGGCAGTTTCTTAAAAAGTTAAACATACATCTACTATAAGTTACCCTCATTCCCCTCCTAGGTATTTATAATCCCACCCCCATCCCCGCAAAAAAATAAAAGAACCCAGTACATGTCCGTACAAAGACTCGTACATGAATGTTCAGAGCAGCTTTATCTGTAGTCATCAGTAACTGGAAACTGCCAACAGGTGGATGATTAAATGAACGGTGGTCCATCCACACAATGGTATACTCCTCAGCAACAAAGGGATGAACTACTGGTACACACGACAACATGGATGAATCTCAAAATCATTATGTTGAGTGTAAGAAGCCAGACAAAGCAGATCACATGCTGTATGATTATTCCATTTATATAAACCTCTAGAAAACGCAAACTAATTTATAGTGACAGAAAGTAGACAAGAGTTGACTTAGGGACCCGGGTGGCAGGAAGGAAGGGTTGCAAAGGGGTAGGAGGGAACTTTTGGGGGTGAAGGATATTTTCATTATCTTGATCATGGTGATGGTCTTACAAGTGTATAAATATGTCAAAAACATTAAATCTTTCACTTTGATTATGTGAAATACTGTGTACATCAAGTTAAAAAAAAGCAAAATAATCAGCAGGATATTAAATATATGATCTCATCCTTTTTTGAGAAAGTGCATATAGGTGTGTAAAATCCATATGGGCAGTAAATGCCTGTCAGGTTATCAATCAGAAGTAGGATTGTGGGGAGGGGCCTGGAGGGCTTTATTTTGAACATGGGATTCATTTCTGTACTGTTTGGGGTTGTTCAAAGCAATGGCTTTTTAGTTGTCAACCGTTCACAGCATGAGCAGAGTATCGCCCCTGACAGGCCCTGCAGTTCTAGCGCCTAGGCCGTGTGAGGGAGCCTTGTCTACACCAGCCTGCCACGTTCGCCTTACCGTCTTGTGTACCAAGTAGAAGTCCTTCTTGTGGGCACAGAACGCCTTCTTAAAGAGCCTCTTCTCCATGGAGGTCCAGATGTCCGAACCTATTGGAGAAACAGCCAAGAGGAGGAAGGATGTTTCTCCTTCTGGGACCACAGCCACGGCTGAAGTGCAGACTCCCCTCCTTTTTCAGGCCACCGAGCGCCAATTATATGCCAAGATTTCTGCTAAGCCCCTTACTTGCTTTATCTCACACAATCCTCACAAAAACCTTAGCAGGTAGGGGCTTAAGTTACCGTCCCCACTTGACAGATGCAGCAACTGGAGGCTTCCGCTGGTTAAGAGACTTGCCAAGGGCAGGCGGGGGCCCCAGGTTGCCTGACTCCAGGGCTGGAGTGCTCAGCTGCGGAACCTGAGCCCACCCCAGCCTGGCACCCCCTTTCTGGCCAGGCAGAGCCCATGAGGGAACCAGTGGAAAGGGGAAGGTTGGATCCAACTAGAGAACAGCACCCACTGAGTCCCCCAGAGAGGACGGGCCCTTCTGGGAGGGCAGGTGCAGGCCCCAAGAGAACTCTGGGAGGCACATGCGGAGCTTGTCATGGAAACTGACTGGCTCGCAGGGGCCTCAGCCAGGCCAAAACCACACGGGCAGCCACGCTCCAGTTACCTGTGTAGCGATAGTTGGCGAGAGGGTGAGTCCGTGGCTTCTGGGGTCCTCTCAGTAAGAGGGTCTCCAGGGCAACCTGGAACGAGAGGAGTGGCTGGCAACTCTCTGAGGGAGGGAAGGTGAGGTAGAGGCCCACCTTCATTCTTTCATTCATTCAGAAAATATGTGCAGCCCTCCCTAAAGCCACCCCTACCCCAGGGCGACTCAAAGTGTGGTCGGTCTGTGGACTGGCCACCAGCTGTGAACCACTTGGGACATACTGCCTACAGCACTAAGCGTACTGTTGAGTGCAGCTGACGTTACCTTTTTCATAGCAAGATTTACTTGATGAAGGAAACAGTGTGTGGACTTACTCTGGCACAAGCTCCTTCTTATTTCTTCAAGGAGCAGCATTTGGAGTGGCACTGCCCCTGCCCTACCCCATTTTATGGTCCTCATAGCACTAATCATTATCTATCACTTTAAAAAAATGTATTTCAGGGCTTCCCTGGTGGCGCAGTGGTTGAGAGTCCATCTGCCGATGCAGGAGACATGGGTTCGTGCACCGGTCTGGGAGGATCCCACATGCCGCGGAGCCTGCATGTCCGGAGCCTGTGCCCCGCAACGGGAGAGGCCACAACAGTGAGAGGCCCCGCGTACCGCAAAAAAAAAAATAAATAAATAAAAAAAATGTATTTCATGTGTTCACTCTCCTAAAATGTAAGCCCTGCAAAGAGAGGGCATTTGTCTTGCTTAACAGCGTAACCCCGGTCAGGACTAGCTATGCAATTTGCAGGACCCAGCGCAAAATGGAAACACGGGGCCCTGTGTTCAAAAACTATTAAGAATTTCAAGATAGTGGCAGCAGAGCATTAAACCAAGAATGGGCCCCTGAGCTGGCCCCAGCCTGATACCATGACATCACCAGGTATCAGGAGGACCCAGTAAATATGTGCTGATTACTCTGCCGAGCACCCACCATGTGCCAGCCACTGCCTCTCAGCTTGAGAAAAAGCACCATGTAGCCCTGACTCTTGGGTCTCCAACTCGGGTGACGTGACTTCCTCTCCCACTACACAGAGTTGGACTTCTTTATTTTCTAAACTTCAGGATTGTGAGGAGGGTCCTTGGAGGAGGCAGAGGCATTTCTGTTGCATCAGAGGTTTTCATACACCATTTTTAATCAAAAAGTTAAAGTTCAGTAAATAAACCAGATTAATGCAGGCCCTGAGTTGGTTCTGCTAGGCACCCCCTCCCCAGTGCCGCTGAGATGAGGTAATGCGGGAGGAACCCTGGTGCTCTGCTGTCACCCCAGATAAATAACTGATTGAGCCCATATGTGTGCATTTCCCCTACGTTCACAAGGACACCACCAGTCCCAAAGCGACCAGGGAGAAGGGTGGGTGGCCAGCCTTTGGTTCTCGTGAGCTGCAAAGCCCCACGTAGAAGGCACGTGGCTTGCGCCTAGAGCCCCTGGCCCTAAGAGAGCAGGGAGCTTTCCACAGCTCCTCTGAGCCCACCCTCGCCTGCACCTCACCTGGATGTTGCCCTGGGCTTCATGCAGGCAGTGCAGAGCGAGCTCCAGGTTGGTGCCCCCGCCTGGCATCACGCTGGAGCAGGCCACGTTGCAGAGCTCGGTCACTGTTTCCAGCAGGCAGCCCGGCAGCGGGAAGGAGAGGAGACACAGAGGGTCGGCAAGTGCCAGAGAGGAAACCTCCCCAACAGCACAGATGGGGCGGGGGGCTCCTGTCACCATCTCCCTCACCTCTCTGTTAAAAGCAGGCTGAGGGAAGGGAGGGACAAGGAGGATGGGCAGAAACCCTGCTCCTGGCATCTGCTCTGGATGGCCTGGCCAGCTACTGGGTGAGAGGAGGGGTGGGGCAAGGGACTGCAGCACAGCAAAGCAATACTGCGCTGAAGGCCAGCTCTGCCCACCCCACCCCCGCCCGGGGATCACTGCTTCTTGGTCAAGGTGAGAACTGGGAGGAGAAACTCCTTGGAGATGGAGGAGGGCCCTTGGGAACCTGGCCCCAAAGTCTCAGCCACCTCTATCCTGCGTTTCCGGGTTGGTCATCACATCTCCCCATGGCTTCCAGACCAGAGAAGCTACATGCTCGTCAGTTCCAGCCAGTGATCTGTCCTGGAGCTCTGGGATCTCAGCCTGAAACCGGCTTCCTATGTTGATGTGTCTGAAATGAGGCCACACACACGGACATACAGGACATATGTGTGTGACCAAGATGGGAAATAAAAGAGAGATGTGCGGTGAGCCCTGCTCTCAGGCCGCAGCCCTGCTCTGTGGAACCCTTCGGCCATCTCTCAGACACAGGGAGTGCTCATCACCCCAATAGACACGCGCAGGTATTCCAGAGACCTCTTGAGGGATACTCCCTTCCTTCCTCCGATTTGCTTTATCGCCAGATTTCTGGCCTCAGGCGTTTGGGGTCTAGGACAGGGGAGGTATGTGCTGATACCTGGCATGCTTCGACATCCAAGGTAACATCCATCTAGCCACAGTCCATGGCTACACAACAGTATCTCACTGTGCCATCACCAATTCTACCTAGAACCCCAGGGTGCTGGGCATTCTGTCCCCAGAGATCCAACTATGGTATATCTGGACAGAAGGACTATTGGGGAAACACCTGGGAAAATCCACCACTTCTCTCCTAGAGAGGCTCTGGATCTCGACCTGACTTTCCCATGATGAAGACTCCCTTGGGAAAAACCGACACTGGAATGCAAGGAGGGTAAAAGCATCCCCACTTTGGAAGGACCCTCAGGTTCTAAGTCTGTTCCAACTCACGGTTCAGTGCTGATCCTGGTGTTGTCCTTCACCACATAGATGCCAAAAGAGCCGTCCATGTGATCTGGAAAATACCCAAAGAAGAGCCTCAAGAAGACTGGCTAGAACTGACCCACGAGGCCCTTTCTGCCTGCCTTTCCAGAGCAGCTGAAAGCAGGCTCTTTAAGATTGCATGGTATACACACACCACTGTATATAAACTAGATAATCAACAAGGACCTACTGTATAGCACAGGGAACTACACTCAATGCTCTGTAATAACCTATATGGGAAAAGAATCTAAAAAAGAATAGATATGTGAATATGTATAACAAAATCACTTTGCTGTATACCTGAAACTAACGCAACATTGTAAATCAACTTTACTCCAATATAAAATTAAAAATTAGAAAAAGATTGCACGGTATGGAGTTTCCTCAAAAATTAAAAGTAGAACTACCATATCATGCAGCAAACCCACTTCTGGGTATTCATCCAAAAGAACTGCAGTCAAGACCTCAAAGAGATATCTGAACTCCCATGTTCACTCCAGCACTATTCACAATAAGCAAGATGTGGAAACAACCTAAATGTCCATTGACAGATGAGCACATAAAGGAAATGTGATGTAAACATACAATGGAATACCATTTAGCCTTAAAAAAAGGAAATTCTGCAATATGCAACAACATGGATGACCATTGAGGACATTATACTAAGTGAAATAAGCTAGTCACAGAAAGAGAAATACTGCATGACTCCACTTATATAATGTATCTAAAGTAGTTGAATTCATATTGATATAATCAAAGAGTGGAATAGGCGTTACCAGGGGTTGGGGGAGTGGGAAATGGGAGGTTACTAATCAATGGGCATAAAGTTTCAATTAAGCAAGCTCTAGAAATCTGCTGTATAACATTGTATCTATAGTCAAAAATACTGTATTGCACACTTAAATATTTGTTAAAAGGGTAGATCACAGATTAACTGTTCACATCACAATAAAATAAAAAGATTGCATGGAAGGGGGATAAGACTTCTGAAAAAGTAGAGTAAGGAACTCGGCAAAACAACAAATTTACTGATAGAAATCATTAAAAAAAAAAAAAAAAAGAACAGTAAGCTAAAGTCTCTGCAAGTTGTCCTAAAGGCATACAGCATTTTAAGAAATACTCATTCAAGAAAATCTACTAAATCTTGGTAAGAACAGTGAGAGTCTGTGGCACTGGAGCCATGGCCCACTCCCTTACCCACCTAGCCCCTAGCTCTTTGTAACGGAAGCTCTACCCAGGTAGGTGCAGCCAAGGAGATGGGGGCTTCTTCTTCCCCTGGCTCCCATGCTTAAAGAATTAAAGTAAGATAAAATAAAAATTTCTCATCAAAAAGAAAATGCCATTAAGAGATGGAAATTATTTTTTAAAAAGAAACAAATGTGGACTTCCCTGGCGGTCCAGTGGTTAAGACTCTGCGCTTCCACCGCAGGGGGCATGGGTTCGATCCCTAGTCGAGGAACTAAGATCCTGCATGCTGTGCGATGCAGCCAAAAAAAAAAAAAAAAAAAAGAACCAAATGGAAATAATTCTGGGGTTAAAAAAGTACAATAACCAAAATAGGGCTCAACAGTAGATCTGAGCTGGCAGAAGAAACAATCAGCAAACCTGAAGATAGAACAATGGAGTCTATGAAATCTGAGGAACAGAGAGAAAAAAATGTAGGAAAGTGAAGAGAGCCTCAGAGAAATGTGAGATGTCATTAAATGCAACAATATACATGTAGTGGGAGTACCAGAAAGAGGGGAGAAAGGGACAGAATATTTAAAGTATTAATGGCCGAAAATTTCCCAAATTTGATGAAAAACAATATGTATATCCAACAAACTCTATAAACGCCAAGAAAGATTAAACACAAAGAGCTCTACATCCAGACATAACATAGGCAAAATGTTGAAAGCAAAAATAAAGATAAGATCTTGGAAGCAAAAAGGGAAAAACAATTTGTTACATACAAGGGCACTACAGTAAGATTAACAGCTAACTTCTTAATAGAAACGATGTAGGTCACAAGGCAATGGGATAATATATTCAAATTACTGAAAGTAAAAAAGTGTCAACCAAGTATCTTATATTCAGCAAATTGTCTTTCAAAAATGAAGGTAAAATAAAGACACTCCCAGATAAATAAAAACTGAGAATATCTGTTGCTGGCAGACCTGTCTTACAAGAAATATTAAAGGTGAAATATTATTCAGCCGCAAAAAGGAACAAAGTACTGATACATACTGCAACATGGATGAAACCTAAAAACATCATGCTAACTAAAAGAAGGCACTCATAAAGGACCACATACTGTATGATTCCACTCATATGAAATATGCAGAATAGCCAAATCAATAGAGACAAAGTAGATTAGTCGTTACCCACGGCTGGGGGTGGGGAGGATGGAAAGGAGGGACTGCTAATAAGTACAGGGCTTCTTTTGGGGATGATGAAAATTGAAAACTGATGGTAGTGATGGTTGCACAGCTCTGTGAATATACTAAAAACCATTGAATTATATACTTTAAAGGGATGAATTGCATGGTATGTGAATTATATATCCCTAATAAAAATAAATACTAAAGAAAGTTCTTCAGATTGAAAGCAAATGATATCAGATGGTAACTTGAATCCAAACAAACAAAAAAAAAAGCAAAGCGCTAGTAGATATGGGTAACTATAAAAATCAGTATGATTACATATTTCTTAAGTGCCTTAAAAAACAACTGCATAAAACAATAGATATTGTGGGCCTGTAACATATAGAAATATATGTGACAGTAACTGCACAAGGAGCACAGCTGCATTGGAGTAAAGGAATATCACCTCAGACAGTAACTCAAATCCACAAGAATAAATGAAGAGGTCAGAAATGGTAAATAAGAAGGTTAATATAACCACCTCTATAAATCATGCTTGCTTTCCTTTATTCTCTCAGTTTTTTTACACGAAATAAAATTATATAAAGCAATAAACATGACCAGTAAGGTATTACTGGGTCTCTCACATATAATAGCAAAAGAGTCAGAAGGAATAGAGCTAGATAGGAGCAGTGTTTCTATATTTCATTGTTAATGAGTTATTACACATCCTAACAGATTCTGATAAGACATATATTTTAAGGCCTAGAACCACCACCAAGAAATGACTAAGAAAAAGTGAAAAATTAAAGGAATGAAAATGTTACACTAGAAAATACTCAATACAAAAGAAAGCAGGAAAGGAGGAACAGAGGGAGAAAAAGACATGGAAAATAAAAAGCAAAATGGCAGATGTAAATCCAACCATATCAATATAACATTAAACAAGAATGGATTAAACAAACCAATCAAAAGGCAGAGTTTTTAAGACTGGATAAACACAAAACACATGATCCAACAAATGGTGTCTATAGGTAACATGCTTTATTTTCAAAGACACAAATAGGCTGAAAGTAAAAGAAGAGAAAAATATATACCAAGCAAACAACAACCATAAAAGAGAATGGAATGGCTATACTAATGTCAGGCACATTAGACTTTAAAACAAAAAATATTACTAGAGATAATGATAAAATTATTGTAATAATGACAAATGATATCACAATCACATCATAATGACAAAAGGTCAAGCCATGAGGAAGATATGACAATTACAAACATATACACACCTAAAAACAGACCCCCAAAATACACGAAGCAACAAACGACAGAATTGAAGGATGAAATAAACCATTAAAAAATAATAGTTGGAGATTTCAATACTTTGAACAGCGGATAGGGCAACTAGGCAGAAGATCAACAAGGAAATTGAAACTAACTAGACAAAACAGACAAAATACAGCATTCCACCAAACATCAGTAGAATACATTCTTCTCAAATTCACATGGAACATTCTTCAAGACAGACCGCATTCTAGTCCGTATAACATGCCTCAATAAATTTTAAATTTTAAAATAAATTTAAGGGAATTCCCTGGCAGTCCAGTCGTTAGGACTCCACGCTTCCACTGCAGGGGGCATGAGTTTGATCCCTGGTGGGGGAACTAAGATCCTGCAAACCGCACAGCACGGCCAAAAAAATAAAAATAAATTAAATTAATTAAATTTAAAAAGAAACAAAGTATGTTCTCTGACCACAAGAGAATTAGATTACAAATCAATAAAAGGCAGCAATTTGGAAAATTCACAAATATGTGAAAATTAAGCAACACACTCCTTAATAATCAGTGTATTAAACAGAAGTGGAATGATAAATTAGAAAATACTTTAGCTGAATGAATATAAAAACACAACATACTAAAACTTACAAAATGTAGCTAAAGCAATGCTCAGAAGGAAATCTATAGCTGTAAAATGTCTGTATTTATAAAGAAGAAAAATCTCAAATCATTTATGGTCAACTGATTTTCCACAAAGGTACCAAGACAATTCAATGAGAAAAGAACAGTATTTTCAAGTGCTGTTAGAACTGATACATACATGCAAAAGAATGAATTTGGACTCCTACCTCAGACAATATATAAAAGTTAACTAAAGATTGATCGCAGACCTAAAAATAAGTTGGACTTCATCAAAATTAAAAACTTGTGTACTGCAAACCATATCATAAATAAAATGAAAAGACAACCCACAGAATGGGAGAGAATTTGCAAATCATATATCTGATAAGGGGTTTGCGTCCAGAATATATAAGGAACAGAGACAACTCAACAATAAAAAGATAAGAATTCAATTTAAAAAATGGGCAAAGGATCTGAATAGACATTTCTCCCGAGAAGATATACAAATGGATAATAAGCATCATTAGCCATCAGGGAAATGTAAATCAAAACCACAATGAGCTACCACTTTACACCCACTAGGATGGTTATAATAAAAAAGACAGATAAGAAGTGTTAGCAAGGATGTGGAGAAACTGGAACTTTCATACAATGTTGGTGGAAATTTAAAATGACTTGGCCATTTTGGAAAACAGTCTGGCAGTTCCTTAAACGATTAAACATAGTTACCCTTTGACCCAGCAATTCCACTCTGAGGTATATACCCAAGAGAAATGAGGACTTATGTCCAACAAAAACTTATACATAAATGTTCTTAACAGCACTGTTTGAAATAGCCAAGGGACGAAAACAACCCAAATGCTCGTCAACTGCTGAATGGATAAATAAAATATCGTCTATCCAGAGAATGGAAAGTCATTCATCCATAAAAAGAAATGAAGCACTGATGCATACTACAACATGGACGAACCCTGAAAACATTATTCTAAGTGAACAAACTAGACACAGAATGTCACATATTGTATGATTCCAATTATATGAAATGTCCAGAATAGGGAGACTCCTAGAAAAAGTAGGTTGGTAGACTGGTGGTTGCCCAGGGCTGAGGACTTGGGGGCTACAGTGCCTGTGTGTAACCACCCATGGATATAATCTTCTGGGGTGATGAAAATGCTCTAGAATTAGATTGTGGGATGGGTGTACAATCCTAAGAATACACTAAAAAAAACACTGTACACTTTAAATGGGTGATTCATATGGCATGTGAATTATATCTCAATAAAGCTGTTTAAAAAATTACTCGAAAGGGCAGGCAGAAGGGTGGTTAGGCTAAATGGCGTCTATTTTCTTTCTGGCTACAAAATTATAAGCACCTAGAAGGCTGCTGGTCCCAGATGGTCCTGGGATAGTTCTGAACAGCAACGGGACCCCCAGACCAGACCCAGGCGTAGGCCAGAGAGAGTGGCTGGACCAAATTCTACAGGGGGCGGGGGTCTGGCCCCCCGCAGGCCCGTCGTGGGGTGATCAACCTCACTCACCAAGCATGGCACTGATGAGCCTGTCGGGACGGGCCTGAGCAGATGTGGAACAGAGAGTGTTGAAATATAGCCCAGAGCCCTCCCGGATGGGGCTGAGCATTGGGGGCGGCGTGTAGGGAGGGCACCGGGACAGTCCCTTCAGGAGGGGGTCCACCAGGAACATGGGCGAGCGCAGGCAGCTCCGGCGGCATCCTCCCGGGCCCAGCTCCCCAGACATGGAGGGCGGAGGAGGGATAAGCAGTGCCTTGGGCCGGGGGAGCTTCTTCCGCTTCCTGTGTTGGCTGCTCTCCTTGCTGTCTCTCTCTTCCCTGTCCTTCTTCTGTCCCTGGAGAAGAAGAGACTTCAGAACCAGGGGGGTCACCTGAGGCCACCGCCCCACAGCTCAGTCCTCAAGATGGCGTGAGAGTGGCAAAGGGTACTGACCAGCCAGACGCACACCCCGCATGGCCGTGCCCAGAGTCCTCAGCGCAGGAAGCCGGGCAGGGCCACCGCGCCTGAGCCAGACTCCAGACCCTAAGCCGCGCGACGTTTGACGCTGGAGCCTTCTCAGGCACCCACACGCCCCAAGGAGAGGCCCTCATTCAGACCATTTTGGAAACTCATGTCCGTTGTTAAAAGTGACTGGCACTTAAAGTGTGGGGGCCAGACGGATGCAACAGCATGACAAAAGGAAAAACTGTTCCCCTCAAAATGACAGCAGCTCCTGCGAGACAAACAGTGGGCTTCATGCACCCCGTCCCCCAGTCCAGCATGAACTTCTCCAGGTGGGGCCTTCCAGCACAGGCTGAAGAGACGATGGCCTGGACCTGCTACACTCTCTCTTACCTCCACGCAGTCTCCCCTCCTCTCTGCCCATCTTACTCCTCCTCATCCTCCAGAGCTCAGCGCCAATAGCCCCTTCCTCAGGCAGGGTCTCTGGTGCCCTCTCGGGGCTCCCACAGCTCCCTCTCCCAGCCCGGCCCATTCTGGGTCGTCAGTGTCCGGGGATGGGTCTATCTACTCCGCTGGGCTGGGAGCCCCAGGAGACAGGGGCAGGCCTGTTGTGGTCGCTGCAGTGTCCCCAGCCCTGCCCAGCACACGGCCAGACACAAAGGAAGTTCACTGGAGGTTGAATGGATGAATGAACACGCAAACCAAGCTCTTCTGGAGTCAGGATTTGGGGGCTTTTCTCACAGCTCCCACTGGCAGGTGGAAAGCAGCTGGAAGGAAGTGCACCCACCTTGCTCCCCGGGGGATGGTTCGCTGGAGCCACAGGCACCGACACAGGGACCACCAAAGGGGCTGCGGTCACGTTGTCCAAGGACTTCCTGGCTCCCGGGGGACTCTGCCTGTCCCCCTCCAGCCTCAGCACCTGTCTTGGTGGCTTGCAAAACTCCATGCCAAACACCTACACACAGAGAAGAGCCAGCCCTTTAAGAAACACAGTAGGTAGGGAGCGAGGGGCCCCTCCAGAGCAGCACAGCCCTGACTGCCGGCCCCCAGCCAGGCTCCCCGCAGGAGGACGGCTCCATCCTGAGATGAATGGCAGCTTCGCGCCCCTTCACCTGCGGCTCCTGCTTCCCTCGAGGTGACGGCCACTGGTCGCTGTGAAAACACATGTGGCTGCTCAGCCCTTTCTCTGTATAAAACATCTGGCTGCAATTCTTGCAGACGTAAGTGCTTCTTGGCTCTGCCCAGTCTGTGGGCCCACCATTGTGCTGGTTACTGTGGGGAAGAAAGGGAGAATGGGACTCCGTCCCCAAACACTGATCCTCTGACAGCTCTGGACGAACCCTAAGAAATGGAGACGGTGCCCCTGATTCTCTGTGGCCTGGTGCTCGCCCCTTCAGGAGTGAAGCATCCAGAGCTCGCTCACCCAGGGCCAGCACATCAAAGCCACCAGAGGATTCCCGAGGGGCTTCTGAACTTACCAGCCACCTGCCATGTTCTCCTCCTTCATCGGGCGGGGGAGCCGGTAGATATTTCCACCCTGAAGACGAAAATACATCTGAGCCAACATATCAGAAATGAGATGCAAGAGTGAAAACTATAAGACTTGGAAGAAAACACAGGTGTAATTCTTGGTGACCCTGGAGTAGGCAGTGGTTTCTTGGATGACTCCAAAACCAAACAAAAGATAGAACGTATTGAACTTCAAAACTTACAACTTCTGTGCTTCAAAGGACGTCATCAAGAAGTGAAAAGACAGAATAAGAGAAAAGAGTTGCAAATCATGTATCTGATAAGGGACTATGTATATTTATGTATCTATAATACATAATGAACTCTCATAGCTCAATAATAAAAACACAACCCAATTTAAAAATGGGCAAAGACTCTGAATAGACACCTATCCAAAGAGGATATACAAATGGCCAATAAACACATTAAAAGATGCTCAAGATTATTAGCCATCGGGGAAATGCAAATTAAACCATAATAAGATCATCATTTCCCACCCACTAAGGTGGCTGTAATAAAAAGAAACAACTGGACAATAACAAGTGTTGGTGAGGATGCAGAGAAACTGGAGGCCTCATACACTCTGGGTAGGAATGTAAAACAGCACAGCTTTTTGGAAAAGTTTGGCACTTCCTCAAATAGAATTACCCTATAGCCCAGCAATTCCCCCCCTAGGTATTTCCCAAGAGAAATGAAAACATATGTCTAAGCAAGAACCTGTACACAAATGTTCATAGCAGCGTTATCACAATGGCCAAGAAGTGAAAACAACCCAAATATCTATCAACTGATGAATGGATAAATAAAATATGGTGTATCCATACAACGGACAAATTACTCAGCAATAAAAAGGAATGAAGTTCTGATCCATGCTACGACACAGATGAACTTTGAGAACATCATGTTAAGTGAAAGAAGCAAAAGACACAAAAGGCCATGTAGCGTATGATTCCAATCACACGAAGTGTCCAGAATAGGCAAATCCATGGAGACAGAGGGTAGATTCATGGTCGCCAGGGGCTGGGAGGGATGGAGAGATTGCGGGTGACAACCAAGAGTGTGGGGTTTCTTTCTGCGGGGATGAAAGTGTTTTGGCAAAGAGTGGTGATGGGTGCATGACCTTGTAAACATACTAAAAACCACTGGATGGTACACTTCAAAATGGTGAATTAGATGGTACATGAATATTAAAGCTGTTCAAAAAAAAAAAAGCGGAAGAGGTAGCTGTGGTGTGACAGGAAGGATGCTGGACCTCGGAACATCACGAAGAGAAGTGGCCGAGCTCTCTGCGCCCAGGACCTCGTGGGCACGATGTGGGAGGACCCAAGCTGCTCCACAAGGGCGGACTGGCGCCAGGCCTGCAGCAGGGGCCAAGTCGGACTTGTGAACCTGTGATTCACAACCAGAAAAGACACAGCATTTCACATACGAATATCAAGGGCAAAGGAGCTCTGCCTTTACATTCTCTGAAGAAGTGAAGGAGGCAAATCCAAAAGGAAGCAAAGGCAGAAAGCAAGCAAACAGAAAAAGTTTAGTGAAGAAACATGACACCAAGTGTCTCTGACAACTCTAAAGCCCTGTTCTGTTTTGTGTGTGTGTGTTGCGGGGTGGAGGGTAATGGGAGGAACCATCACTTCTCTGGACCTTCATTCCCCCCTCTGTAAACAAACTGCATCTGAGGATTTGCCGAGGTTAAATATGGTACCTGGACAAGTTAGAAACATGGAAACAGGTAAGGACGAGACTCTGCCTCCCGCATGGTCAGGTCCCGTGAGAGGGCCCTGGTACCTGGATCCTGTTGAATATCGTCAGCTTGGACTTGGAGTCCCAGGGGGGATCCGCTGGAGGCCCAGCCGACGATGAGAAGGAAGCCATGGCCACCTGGCTTGGAGAAGCTGCACAGCGCATATCCATTTTCACCTTCTCCTTCCGGAAGCCTGAAAAGCGCTGGGCCCTGGAGTTGCCAGAGAAGAGCCTGTAGCCTCTGGCCCGGGAGCAGGCCGGGCCCTTTTCACCTTCTGTGGCCCCGGAAGCCGTGCCATTCTCAGCCTGGGCCTGCTTCCCTGGGAGGCGGGCTCTGGATGGCTCCTCCCCTCCTAGCTGGGTCTGACGCAGGCCGCCGGGGGAGAAGGTGTTCCCCAGGCCCAAGGTCCCTTTCGAGGATCTCAACTGCTTGGCCGGAGAGGAGATGTCTGGGTTCCCGGGAGGGTCCAGGGACGACGCTGTAAGGGCGGGCGGAGCAGCAGCCACTTTTGGTCTTCCCTTTGTGTCCTGGCTCACGCTGCTGGGGGAGGCCTCCGTGGGGAAAGCGGGTGTGGATTTTCTCCTGCGGGCTAGGGATCCCTCTGGCTCAGGGTTCACGGGGCCAGCATGGAGAGAGTCAACAGTGGGCGCCATAGGCAGGGGCTGCTGCGGCCACGGCCCCTGCAGTGACTTCAGGGCAACTTGCTTGCCGTCGGGCATGGGAAGCTGGGAGGAGGCGGCGGCCACCTGGGTGTGGGAGAAGATCCGCTGGGACTTGGTGATCATCTGGAACACCTGCATCTGCTCGTGGCTCACCAGAGACTCCTGAGACTTCAGGAACAGCTGCCGGAAGAGCGGCGTGGCATCCGACTGGAAGCCGCTGGACTTCGGGCCGTCCTGGGGGCCAGGCTCACCAGGGTTCTGCCACGAGAAGGAGTCGCAGTCAAACTTGCTCTTCTTGGAAGCCGAGGAGCCGTCTTCCCCGCTGGTGCTGTCATATCTGGGGTCACCCGAGGCCTCCCCCGGTGCCTTCAGGAGCGTGCGAGGGAAGGGCGGCGTGTCCTCCAGACCGGTGCCCCGGCTGGGTGAGGGCTCCCCCGCAGGGGAATCGCTGCTGAGCCCGGGGCCAGGCTCAGAGCCCTCCCGGGACGGCACTGCAGAGGGCTTGTGGACGACAAACATACTGTTTCCTCTGCTCTTAGGGCAGCCCGACGGGTTTCGGAGCCACTGGAAACTGTGGCTTGATGGCTGGGAACTGGCGGGGACAGTCTGGCCACGGAACAGAGGCAGGCAGGCGGGCAGGGGAGCGCCCTCGGGCCAGCCCTCCAGGGATGACGGGGGCTGGACCAGCGGCAGCTCCGGCTCGGCTGGGTCGGGGCCGCTGTTCTTCGCTGCCCGCGAGTGGACGGCTGTGAACACGTCCGTGGCAGGCTCCTTCCGTGTGGGCCGGGGCTCCTCGGGAACCTCAGTGCCCAGGGCTCCTGGGGCCGCCGGGGTGCTGGCTGGGCCGCAGGAGGAGGACCCTGACGAGGGCAGGCAGGAACAGGCCGTGTTCTTCCCCTCGCCGCCGTCTGAAGGCCCGCCCGGGGCTGGCCCGGGAGAAGGGATCTTCTGGTGGACGATGCTGCTCACGATACAGCGCAGGAGGTCTCGGTTGGGCAAGAGGGAGCTGGGGGACGGGGCTTCCGGGGGCACCAGGGACCGCAGGCCCGCGGGTGCGGGCTGGCCGGCCACCTCGTGCGCGTGGGGTGAGTTCCCGCAGGCCTCCTCCTCCGGGGCGGCCTCCTTGAGGATGCACAGGCCGTGCTGGACCTCGTAGTGCCGGCGCAGGGAGCGGTAGTCGCAGTAGCTCTTGCTGCAGCCCTGCTCAATGCACACAAAGGGCTTGGTCTTCTGGTGGGTGAGCATGTGCCCGGTCCTGGAATCACATGAGGAGGAAATTAGCGGGTGTCTCGGCGTGGGTCACCCACTGCAGGACCCCAGGAGTGTCCCCAGGGGGCAGCAGCATCGCAACTCAGAAACTGTGCTCAGACCCTATGAGGAAAAACCCCTGCTACGGTCAAAGCCATCTGGAAGGGGGAGCTCTTTCCCTCACCCTTAAGCAAACCCCTAATCTGAGATTTTAAAAATCAGTGGGAGGGCTTCCCCGGTGGCGCAGGGGTTGAGAGTCCGCCTGCCGATGCAGGGGACACGGGTTCGTGCCCCG
>NC_041230.1:12700208-12721006 GCF_002837175.3 Physeter macrocephalus
AAAAAAAAAAAAAAAAAAAATCAGTGGGAGCCAAGTCAGAGTTCCCCAAAGTGGGTTCCTAAGGAACACCAGTCTCCAGAGTTGCTCCCTGAGGACTCGGGCTCAGCCGGCAAATAAGTTTTGAAAAAACACTGTTTACTTCTCGGAGGTTCATAGTAGCAAACTGAAAAGCCACAGAGTAGATAAAGAGATACCTGTTTAACTTTCCATGTCTCTCAAACTTATCTGCCCACAAAACCATTTTTTTTTTAATAGCTCCTTTTAGCATCCCCGAGAACCAGAGAACCAGAGTTCTGAGAACGCACTTGAGGCAATGCTAACTTGGGGATGATCCTTCCTTGAACAAAGGAGTCTTTGCCTTCCCATAGGATTCCTCTAGACAGCTACCTGGGAGCCCCACAGCAAAAAAAAAAAAAAAAAAAAAAAAAAAAGAAAAAAGCCAAATCTGCCTATAATTTCTGCAAATATAAAAGACTGCAAGTATGTATTATATTTACATCATACTTATATCTACATTAACATATTATAAATATAAGCAAATGGGTAAATCACCCTCTGGGTTCCCAACAATCCTACTCCGGATGGTTCTAATCAATGTGGCCCAATAAATAGTAAAACCCTTTCCCAAATGTGGACCCTTGGCCTCCATCTGAGGGAAGCAGCAGATAGGGGATCCGGAGACCCACTTTCTAGCCCTAACTGTTACCAGCTTGTGACAGGGGTAGATCACTTCCCATCCTTAATGGGGAGAGGGGAGAGGATAAAACGAAAGCGGGATTCATCGAAGCCCTCAGTGAAGGCTGGGCGAGCTGTAAAAATGCAAGGGATCGTCCTCTCCCCCTTTCAAGTCTCTCGGTTTGAAAGTCTCTCTCTCCTCCCTCAGCAGCAAGAAAAGCTTATCACTTCTAAGACACGAAGAACAAACGGAATTCTGCTCCTAACTCTTATACTGAGCTTGCTTTTTAAAGTCAAGTTTAAAAAAAAAAAATCGAGTTAAAAAAAGGGGGAATTAAAAAAGGAAAAAAAAGAGTGAACACTCCATTGCATGTTCTGAAAACAGGCATTTCAGAACCCCTCACACCCTGGTGTTATCCCAACATATATTCCTCATGGAGTGCATATCTGTTCTGCTCAGACACCTACCAGGGACTCTGAAAATTTCTCTACAGAGTTAGCCCAACTCCCTCCATGACAAAATTGCCTCTGGAGTGTGTTTTTAAAGCACAAGGGTCCTGTCTGCAAATCGCAGCGGCGCTCTCCTCACTGGAGTGAATTTGGAGGCTGGGGAGGGCGGGCTGTCCGGGGCAGTGTAGGTCCTGCCCCCACAAACACTGGCCGTGGGAGGAGCACAGGTCGCACACACCTGGGACACCCGATGGCGGGGGGGCAGGGCAGGTGGATGGGAGGGGATGCAAAAGAACCAGGAACACGCCCAGACCCCAGCAGCCCCCTAAACAGACGTCCTGACCAGACTCCTACATACAGGTGGTCCTGACGCTTAAAGGCCTTGCTGCAGATTTTGCACACGTGTCTCCTTTCCTGGCTGTGCGTCAGGTAGTGCTTGCTGAGAGAACTGGCACTGCTGAACACCTTCCCACAGAGGCTGCAGTCCAGGAGTGGGTTCTGAGGGGAACTGTGCTGCCGCCTTCCTTTCCTTGTGCTCCCAGACGTGGCCCTGCCTCCTTCGTCAGCCTCTTTGGGCACCTTGAGCACGCCTAGCCCCCGGTCTAGACAGAGGGAGAAAGCACAGGTTATGACATCCGGGGACATCGGAGCCCGGGCGGAAGCACTCTACCACCCTCGGACCACAGCGGACTCAGGGAGTTGGCCAAGAACCCTTACCCCAACTTCAGCAGCTTCACTCGCAGAGAAGACCAGGTTTAGCACCAGGTGAGGGGGAGAAGGGACCCTGGTCAGGCCACCCCTCCAGGGCAGCACCCAATCTTGAAGCCACACTTGGGGGGTAAGGGAGGGGACAGCAACAGTCTGAGCGCTTCCAGGACAGAGTGACACGACGGGCGGGGCTTCATGACGGTAACATCAACGGCACACTTGCAAGTGCAATCCAGAAATGCACAATGCAAAACCTTAGAAAAGTTTAAGTCCTTTCTCCCAGCCAATTCCACTCTGGGTTTTTTAATTAAGGAAATTAACGCAGATCTGTACAAATTAACAGAAATCTTGCAGTTAACTGCAAGCGAGTTAACTGCAGCATTGTTTTTCCTGGTGAAATGTGAGAAACCACCTAATAACTGACACGAGGGCAGGTGGGTGACTGCATTCTGGTCCCAGTGGTCTATGGCGCAGGCATTTAAGATAAAACTGTAGGAAAATATCCGATGACGTGAAAGGATGTTCATGCTGTACCGCTAAGTGCTGTGCCACTAACAAGCGGACTGTTGAAAAACAGAATGATCTAGTCTTTAAAAGGGAAAAATAAATTTGAATAGAAACAAACAGAACAGGATTGATTGGTAGGATCATGGCTCAACTTAATTTTCCTCTTTCTGTATATCTGAATTTTCCATGTTTCTGTACTCCTTGGGTAAATGATAAAAGGTATTTCCACGAATCACGTCATCAGAGGAACAGGTGAAGGGGCTGGGAATGTCCATGTGGGAGAGGGAGATGTCTTCAAGTAGCTGAAGGGCCAGGATGTGGAGGAGGGAGCAGATTGCTTCTGTCTTGCTACAAGGGGCAGAGCTAGATTTGATGAATAAAAGGTAAAGAGAGGGGCTTCCCTGGTGGCGCAGTGATTAAGAATCCACCTGCCAATGCAAGGGACATGGGTTCGAGCCCTGGTCCGGGAAGATCCCACATGCCGCGGAGCAACTAAGCCCGTGTGCCACAACTACTGAGCCCACGTGCTGCATCTACTGAAGCCCATGCGCCCAGAGCCCATGCTCCGCAACAAGAGAAGCCACCTCAATGAGAAGCCCGTGAACCGAAACGAAGAGTAGCCCCCGCTTGCCGCAATTAGAGAAAGCCCACATGCAGCAACGAAGACCCAACGCAGCCAAAAATAAATAAATAAATTTATATTAAAAAGATGTATTAAAAAATGTATAGGGAAGCTGATTTTAAATCACTAGAAACGTAAGGACAGTGGATACAAGAACTAAGAACTCTGCAGGCTTGCTGCTGTGTTCCCAGCTCCTGGGATTCCCATTCTTGTACTCGTAGGCACGCAGTAACTGTTGGATGGATGAATCATGGAAGATTTTTCTACCCCTTAAGATGGATTAGACTGCCTCCCGCGATAGCAAGTTTAGAAACTGCCCTTCATCTAGGATGCAGCAGAGGCTGGACCCAAGAATCCAATGGGTCAGGGCATGGATATTGCACTAAAGGACTCCAAATGCTAATTCTCTGTGGCTGAGATGTAGCTTGAGAGACACAGCAGAAAGGAACCTCGACTCTCATCCCAACTCTGTCTCTGGCCATTTGTCACTTAACCTGCCTGGTCTACATCTTCTTCATATGAAAAACTGCTGTGTCGAGTGGTCAAATGATTCTAACAGTTTAAATGAGGGAAAATAGGACTCCCATGTGGAAAAGTCCTTGCCTTGCTAACTTACTTTTAAAATGCTCATTAGAGGACTTCCCTGGTGGCACAGTGGATAAGACTCCACGCTCCCAATGCACGGGGCCCGGGTTCGATCCCTGGTCAGGGAACTAGATCCCATATGCATGTGGGAGTTCGCATGCCACAACTAAGGAGCCCGCCTGCCGCAACTAACACCCGGTGCAACCAAATAAATAAATAATTATTTTAAAAAAAGATGAGTATTTAAAACAAATAAATTAAAAAAATAAAATAAAATGCTCATTAGGACTTCCCTGGTGGTGCAATGGTTAAGAATCCGCCTGCCAATGCAGAGGACACGGGTTCGAGCCCTGGTCCGGGAAGATCCCACATGCCATGGAGCAACTAAGCCCGTGCGCCACAACTACTGAGCCCACGTGCCACAATTACTGAAGCCCGTGCACCTAGAGCCCGTGCTCTGCAAAAAGAAGCCACCGCGATGAAGAGCCTGCACACTGCAACAAAGAGTAGCCCCTGCTCGCCACAAATAGAGAAAGCCCACGTGCAGCAACGAGGACCCAACGCAGCCTAAATAAATAAACAGAAGTTTTTCTCTAAAAATAAATAAATAAATAAAATGCTCATTAAAGCAACTGTTAAACTAGAGAACAAAATGTGATTTCAAAAAAATTGGCAGGGACACTGAAAAACAGGCACACTGAGTCACTGGCCCGGGAAGTGACTTGCTCTTCCCAGAAAGTGTGTGCACAAGCTCTAAAACTGTGTGTGTTCTCCGACCAGAAAGCCTACAGGGAGGAATATGTGCGAAGAACTCATCCAAGAGAAAACTCAATGTAAAAGTTATTCACAGATCCACTATAACAGTCTATCAGGCAAGAATATGGTCCGACAATGCAGTGGAATAACCATTACAATGACAACTGAATAGTCTACCTTCATATAAGAAAGCAGACACACTAAGTTTTAGAAACTTCAAATGAATTAGACACTTAATACATCTCTGCAAAACCATGTGTACCCTAGTGGCTTCACCTACGTTTTTTAAAAATCCATGTGTGGGAGCCATGGTGGAGTTTTTTTTTTTTTTTTTAATTTTTATTTCTTTTGCGGTACGCGGGCCTCTCACTGTTGTGGCCTCTCCCGTTGCGGAGCACAGGCTCCGGACGCGCAGGCTCAGCGGCCATGGCTCACGGGCCCAGCCGCTCTGCGGCACGTGGGATCTTCCCGGACCGGGGCACGAACCCGTGTCCCCTGCATCGGCAGGCGGACTCTCAACCACTGCGCCACCAGGGAAGCCCCATGGTGGAGATTTTTCTTGTTATTACTTTTCTTTATTTTCTAAGTTTTCTATATAAATATGTATTACTTTTCTAATTAAAAAAATAAGCATATCCATTTGTATGAATCTGAATTTAAGTTAGAGAAGTGTAAAGAGTTAAAATTTAACGTTCAGTGGATTTTTTAAAATAAGGTAACCAAAAAAAAAATCCTCAAGTTTAAAACAAATTAGGAAAAATTGAACTAGATTAATGTTTTGTAACATTCGCTGGGGGGCACAGACCCATATGAAAATCTGGTGAAAAATCACAGTTTCTCTGCCCAGCAAAACGCACACGTACTCACCCTAGCAGCATTTTTAGGTAATTTCTGTGGTTCAGGTTGAGAACCTTAATTACTGTAGCCAGGCCTGGCCCAGCACCTGCAATACCAAGGATGTCCTTGGTTTCTCGGATTTCACAGTTAGCCATGGTTCCAACACGGGGACAAGGCTGATGGCTTGTCTACGTTGTGTGGCGTGCGGACCTCGGTAGTTTTTCATTCTAGTGAGTATGCAGGACATTTCTTGAGCTGCTGATCCCAATTAACATTGACATTTGTTCTGCAGGACTGTTCCGGATGTGGCCTTCCACGCGTGTGGTGTGATTATAAATATCAAAGAGCTCTTAGTCAACTCGTCTAAGCAACTTACCCAAGAACCCATGAAGTGGGTTAAAAACAAAAATCAAATTTATCCTATGGCGGAAGTCTGAAGGTAAACCAAAAGGTGATTTAACCAAGGTCTTTGACTATTCCATTAGTTCTCCCTTTGCTCCTCCGCTGCAGAAGAGCAAGACTTAGAACTGCATCAATGGAAGGTATTCTAACAGTATTGGTAAAAATCACTACCATCTGTCCAGTGCTTCACAGCCTGCAAAGTGCTTTTACTTTCATTTCTTCTTTTGCTTCTTACTGCTGTCACTCTGCGAGGGTAGCAGAGTGGGTATTATTGTCCCCCACTTTACAGATGGAGACAATGAGGTTTAGGAAGGTTAGACGACCAAGGAGCAGGTGGACAGGATACTGGGTCATTCTGGACACGCGAAAGGAGCCTCTGAGATGTGGCGATGGATGGGAAAGTGTCCCATCAACTCAAAGGTCTGCCCGCACCACACAAGAGATGAGGATACCCCCAAACATCCAAGTGTCTCAACGTTATTCCCCAGGATCAGTGTTCAGTTTCCTTGACTAGGAAGTTGGGAACAATTTCCAAGTAGGAAAAAAGTGACTGTTCCCTATTCACTCGTGGAGGAGAAAAATGTTCTTAACCATTCTGGGTACACTCACGCCTCACCAGCCACAGGAATGCTCAAACAGCCCGCCAGGCCGGGGACCCGCGTGGACAGCCTCACCTTGTAAGGAAGTCTGAGATTCTGGATCTGCATACTTCTCCAGCAGCTTCATGGAGTCTCTGTCCTTCCCTGAATACAGGGACAGGGCGTCCAAGTTGTCCTCCAGCATCTCGCTGGGCGCGTCGGGCATCGGGAGGCTGGGGTCCAGGTCCAAGTGGCTCAGGCCGTCGTACAGCAGGTCTCGTGAGCCGGGCCCCAGATCCTGGTTGAGGGTGTCGCTGCATTTGAGCGCCTGGCTCTCGGGAAACGAAGGGAGGTGCATCTCGGATGGAAGGGTGCCCTTGTCCCCCAGGCTGCACTGGTCCATGGCTCTCCACTACCAGGTCTCGGTCAAGAGCTACTCTCTAGACAAGCAAGGCTGTGTAAGGAGTCAGGGAGGAGAGAGCTCTTGGTGGTGTTTAATTCCTGAGAATGAACGAGGAGGAATCATAATTATGAGATGGCAACACGCACGGTGGATGGAGTGTGGACTTGGAATTCAAACAGACCTGTATGGGGGTTTGTTCTTGACCACTCAACAGCCACGTGACCTTGGGCAAGTCACTTAAGCTCCATGAGCCCTAGTTTCCTCATCTGTAAACTGAGCATAAGGGTAACTCCATCATAAGACTGTTGTAAGGGAAAAGCAACCTAAATGTCCATCAACAGAGGAACGGATAAAGAAGATGTGGTACATATATACAATGGAATCTTACTCAGCCATAAAAAAGAACAAAATAATGCCATTTGCAGCAACATGGATGGACCCAGAGATTGTCATACTGAGTGAAGTAAGTCAGACACAGAAGGACAAATATCATATGACATCACTTATATGTGGAATCTAAAAAAAAGGGGGGGTACAAATGAACTTATTTATAAAATGGAAGTAGAGTCATGGATGTAGAAAACAAATTTATGGTTACCAGGGGATGGTGGGGGGGAGGGATAAATTGTGAGATTGGGATTGACATACACACTACTATATATAAAACAGATAACTAATAAGAACCTACTGTATAGTAGAGGGAGCTCTACTCAATACTCTGTAATGGCCTATATGGGAAAAGAATCTCAAAAAAGAGTTGATATATGTATATGTATAACTGATTCACTTTGCTGTACACCTGAAACTAACACAACATTGTAAATCAACTATACTCCAATAAAAATTTTTTTTAAAAAAAAGAAGAAAAAAAAAGATTGTTGTAAGGAATAAAAGAAAGGATTTTGGCAACATGGTGGACTAAACTGACCTCTTTCTCCAACTATAAATACATAGAGATATGAGAAAAGACCATTTTTAATACAGAGTCAAGCTCAAGAGACAGGTAAGACCCCAAGTGCCAGCAACAATGAGGAAACTCAAAGCCACAGGTGCAAGCACAAGTTGGCCCAAGGGGAAAGTCAGACTCCAATACAGGGCCTGGAACTGTCATCCAATATGGCGGCCACCAGTTACATGTGGTGATGACACACTTGAAATGTGGCCCCGAATTGAGACCTGCTGTGAGTGTCAAATACACTGGATTCGGGAGACTTAGTGCCAAAAATAATTCATTTTCATATTGATTATATGTTGAAATGATAATATTTTGGATCTACTGGCTTAAATGTAATATGTTATTAAAATTAATTTCATCTACCTCTTTATTTTTTAATGTGGCTATTTGCAAATATTTAATTATATACATGGCTCATATTATATTTCTCTTAAAGAGCACTACCCTGGAGGCTGGGGCCTGAGGTTGTAACAGACACATGGAAAAGGAAACAGGGACTTGAGTTCACAGGAAAGGGAGACCTGGGACCCTGCAAGAGCCAAGCCATCCACAGGAAAACTAAATAAATGAAAGAAAAACACTGCACACAAGGCTTGAAAAGCATCACAAGAACTAGTTAAAAATAGGACGAGAGACAACAAAACCTAGCAGAGAAAAGAAGAGGACACAAGGGGCAAGGACATTTTTTAAAAGAAACAAATGAAACTTCTAGAAATGAAAGACTTTTAAATTTAAAACTCACTGGGAGGGTTAAACAGCAGATTAAACAGTGCTAAGGAGACAAATAATGAATGGGCAGAGCAATCTGAAGATAATTCCCCCCAGAATTCAGTGCAGAGAGAGAAACAAATGGAAAATACAAATGAAGAAGCAAATGCAAAAGTCCAACATATGCCTAAAAGGGGTCCTGAAAGGGAAGAGGAGAGGATGGAGAAGACATGGTATCTCAGAGAGAATGGTGGAGGGATTTCCAGAACTGCGGAAACACAGGACTCCAGACTTAAAGATATGCTTCTTGAAGGTATATGGTTAATCAAGACCAAGCACTGCAAGGCCAGAGCAGGACAAATAAAAATGAATTCACTCCTCGACACACAAGCAGAACTGCAGAACCCTAAAGACCAAGAGAAAACCCTAAAAACTACCAGGAAGATGAGGCAGATCATTTACAACTTCTCAATAGAAACGAGGCTACAAGACAAAGACTACCACCACCTGCAGACTGAGGAGAGGCAGGAGTCAGCGCAGAACTCAACGCACAGGAAAACCAGTATTCAAGAGTCTACACAGACTTTTCCAGACAAGGCATAAGACTGTACCTTGTAGACTTTGGCTCAAAGACTACCACAGGCTTTGAATCATTTAGTAAAAACAAAAAGAAAGATGAAGATTAACTTCATAATTTAAGTATTCACACTAAAAGAATCTAACAGTAACCGCAAGAGAAAAGGAATAAACTACGTAACATGTAAACTAGTAGAATTTATCCTAAAAAGAAAAAGAGAGAGAGAAAAGATTCAAAATATTAAAATCAGAAATTAAAGAAGGGACATCACTCATGATCTTACAAAATTGAAAGGACTGTAAAGGAATACTATAAACAACTGCATGCCAACAAATTAGGCAACTCAGAGAAAAACGGACAGATTTCTAGAAAGATATAAATTACCAAAGCTGACTCAAGAGGAAACAGACTATCTGAAAAGACCTATAAGGGTAAAAAGCTTGAATTACTAATTTAAAAACTTCCCACCCATGCCAGCATAGAAACGGTGAAAAAAATCTACCTTGTCTGAACTGTGGAAAATAGTAAGGTTTACAGCAACCAAGCAAACACTTATCAAGAGAAAGGTGAATGAACCCCCCACCTTCCCCACTCTCCAGCTCAGCAGTGATTCTGAAGACAGCACCCACCTTCTCTTGTGGGTTCCCGGTGTGGGAGGGAGCAGACAGGACCTTGTTCTCAAAGAACTGAGGCTGTCTGTCCTGACCTGTAAATAGCCCCTGAAGGTCTAATGAAAAGGTGTTGCCTTTGTGAGTTGCCTTCTGAGTTGTGTCTAACTCAGAACTTGCTCAGAGCAGAGAGTGGCCATGGGGAAGGCATTTGTCAAAAACATTCAAGGCAGTCAACCAGTCACTGCAGCCTGGGGCAAAGGATATTAATTGAGGCCGACAACAGACAGCACTGAAAGCCGGGGAGAAAAGCTGGAGAGTGAGATGCTTTGGGGAACAAGGGCTCTGAAAGGGTTCCACACTGGCAGTTTCTTACAAAGCTAAACATAAACAGGGCCTTACCATACCATCCAGCCATCGCGCTTCTAGGTATCCACCCCAGTGAGCTGAAAACTTATGTCCATACAAATGTTTATAGCAGCTTTATTCATAACTGCCAAAAACTGGAAGCAATCAAGATGTCTCTCAACAGAAGAATGGATAAACAAACTGCGCTACATCATACAATGGGATATTATCCAGCAATAAAAAGCAAAGAGCTATTGGACTTCCCTGGTGGCGCAGTGGTTAGGAGTCCGCCTGCCAATGCAGGGGACACGGGTTCGATCCCCGGTCCGGGAAGATCTCACATGTCGCGGAGCAACTAAGCCCGTGTGCCACAACTACCGAGCCCACGCGCCGCAACTACTGAAGCCCGCGTGCCTGGAGCCCACGCTCCGCAACAAGAGAAGCCACCGCAACGAGAAGCCTGTGCACTGCAACGTAGAGTAGCCCCTGCTCGCCGCAACTAGAGAAAGCCTGCGCACAGCAGTGAAGACCCAACGTAAGCTGCAAGCTGCCTGCTGAATGTGGAAGGCCTGTCCCAACACTCATCCAGATCTCAACTGCAGAGACTGTGAGTCGTTTGATGTGGGGTTTGTTTGTTTGTTTTGCTTTGGACATTTAAGGAAATCTCTGTCCAATGTCTCTTTGGACACTTAAGGAAATCTCTGTCAAATCTTAGAAGAGAGACTTCACTGACCACGCATGACAAAAAACAGTCTTTATAAAAATAGCCTAGAGAAGTCACTAAACGAACAAACAATTACAACCCACAGTGGACAATGGCAAAGCCTGGGGTGGAGGAGCGGGGGAGAATCTGATTCCCAGAGTCACCATATTATAATATTCAAAATGTCCAGTTTTTCAACAAAAAATTATGACGTATGCAAAGTATGGAGAGGGCCATCCATTTCACATAAATGGCATCAAACAATATGCAGCCTTTTCTGTCTGGCTGCTTTCACTAAGCATAGCATTTTCGAGTTTGATCCCCCCCCTTGGGGCACATATCATCACTTTATTCCCTTTTATGGATGAACACTATTCCACTGTGTGGATAGAACACATTTTCTCCATCCATTCATCTGCTGATGAGTATTTGGGTTGTTTCCATTCCGGGCTATCACGCGTAATTCTGTCCATAGCTAGACATTTAAT
Source organism: Physeter macrocephalus (assembly GCF_002837175.3). Classification (NCBI taxonomy): domain Eukaryota; kingdom Metazoa; phylum Chordata; class Mammalia; order Artiodactyla; family Physeteridae; genus Physeter; species Physeter macrocephalus. The sequence continues at coordinate 12,711,119 of NC_041230.1, forward strand.
AAACGCTTGACGACTCACTGATAAATCGAGTGGATCCTAGAATAACTGGAGTTTGGGCTAGTTTCCTAGGCCATAGGTTTCGATTGTTTTTAAACCTTTCATGTTGCAATGTAATAGACTAGCTGCAAGCGCAACGTCTGAGTGTCACATTATGTGTCCACCTGTGTGTCTGTGTAAGTAGCCTACTGAGGGCGCTCAAATTAAAGTTCAGTGCAGGTCTGAAATCCTGTACCAGAACTCCGGGACCCAAGTGAGTTTCAGAATTCAGAATCTGAGGGATTCAGAAAGGTAAATCAATGCATACGCCACACTGTAAGGAACCCGCAGTGGGTCCAGGGCAGCACCTGGTGACCAAATCATTCTTCCTGCATCGAAACCCTGACAACTCAGAGTAAACAGAATAAATAAAGACAGTAAAGAGCAATATGTGAGTTCAGGTGTGGCCACAAAGAGGTTTGAGCCACCTCAGCATTTTCAGAGCTTTCGGGGATTCTAAATTGCAGACAAGGGAATGTGGACGACAGAGGTTTATATTTTAAGGCAAAGTGAGTTTCTCTGCCAATTCCGAAGTTTCTTCTACAGTGCTGCTAAAAAGTGTTCCCAGCACTCCAAGGGGAAAAGAACCCATCTCCTTCACCTCCCAACTATAAAAACAAGCAAATAATATAAAACATAAAGCATTATTTAAAAGTAACATAAAGCAACATCTTATAAAGTAAAACCGTAAGCATTTTCTCCTTGCCAGGTATCACACCAAGTGCTCTTCCGGCCTTAATTCACTCACCCCTCACAGTGACCCCGAGGTCGGTTCTATCATTACTCCCACTTTGCAGAGAAGAAAAGGGACTCTGAGAGGGTAAATCGTTTGTCCACAGTCACACACCTAACAGGTAGTTGAACCAGATCTCAAACCCAGATATTTTGACTTTAGAGCTTGTGTTCTCACCCGCTGCACAATACTGATTCCCTATAAATTAATCTGTAGACTGCACTGCACCAATTATACTAGAAAACACAAAAGGTGCCGATGGGGGCGGGGTGGGAGACAGGATTATGTCTCGGGATTTCCCCAGTGCCGAATTGCCTTCCTTCCAACATATTCCTACAGTCCATAGAACAAACTGGTCCGGTTACAACCTCAGGCAGGCACGCCAAAAGTCCAAAGGCTGGGCTTGGATATTTACATCCTTTTCCAGAGAGTAAAGCAACGCCCCCCCCCCCCACCAATATTGAACTTGCTCTTGTTCTGTCAACAGATAAATTCAATTCAACAAGTTTTAGCACCTTCTATGCACAGAGCTCCCTGCTAGTCCCTGTAGGGCAGGGTTTCTGGTCCCCTGGAGACATTCCCAAGCGTCCAACTACTCTTTCCAAGAATTTTGTAATTTTGTGCTTTCGTTTTGAGAACAATCTAAAACAAGAAAATCTGTATATCTGGATTATTGGATTACCACTTTATAACCCAGTAATACTACCATTTGGTTTCAATCCCCGGGGTATGTTTATAATTGCACTAATGCCACTAACATTGACTAGGACTACTTTAATTGCTGCAGGCTAATGAGAAGAGGATAGAGGTGGATTTAGCTCATGACAATGCTTTTGGGCTCAACTAAAGCCAGCGGACATCATGGTACAAGTGGAGGTTTTGCTGCAGTTCAAACTGAAAAAAGGGATGGGAGATCTGAGACACCACAGGGCCTGCTCAACCCAAAAGGGCCCAGTGTGGCAGTCTGCAAAGTATTTGTTTCAAGGAAGCAGTTAAATTCCAGCAAAATAGCATCCCTCTCATTAAATTAATGTTTGTAATTTGAGTTACATTAGTTTGGTTGCTTTGTTTCTATTTGATTTGCAACTTGACTTTGGCTTTATGGTGGCACGAGAGTTGTAAGCTTTAGGAAGTTGTGCCTCATTTTATCATCATTTAGGCCTTGTTTAATAGTTTAAAAAACAATTTAAGTCAACACTGGGGATCCAAAGCAATTTTAATTTTTTTCTTTTAAAAAAGGCCTATCATTCCACGACTGGTGGGGTGGGAGGAGAAACAGATTCTCCTGTGAAATGCTACAACCTCTTGGGAAAGTAACCCACCATACGATTCCAGACCGCAGCCATAAATCCACAATGAGGTAAATAATATTTACTGAGGCCTTGTTTGGAGGGAAGGGAGAGAACAATTTCAATATCTACCTGTTCTATAAAAATGTTTCACTCAGCCTGCAGTAAATTTCAATATTTTTCAATTAGTTATCAAGTTGAAAACTCTGTCAGAGTTTTTTTGGACAGAGTATCACTGTCCAGAAGAACTTTCTGTGCTGCTGGAAATGTTCTAAATCTGCATTGTCCAATGATAGCCACTCAGCACATGCAGCTAATGAGCAGCTAGAAATGCAGCTGGTGCAACTGACAAACTAAGTTCTTTATTTTATTTAATTTTGATTAAGTTAGCTGCAAGTGGCTTGTGGTTACCACCTGGGACACTGCACTGAAAATAAGGTTGTCCAGCTTCTATTTAAAAACCTGGGGAAAAATATCTGATGCTCTGTCAACACTGAGTCCACAAAGCAACAACTGGCTGGAGCTGAGAAGCCACAGCTGCCTTTAGACACAGCATGCACTCTCCAGTTTGCCACAGTCCTCACCACTCCTTAACCTCTCACACCTGCCCATCCCACTCATCTATATGCCCTGCCCAGCCCCTCGAGACATCTGAATTTATGACACTGATTTGTGCCGTTTCCCTTGACCACCTTCTCTTTACTCGGCTTTACCAAATGAAACGCTTCCAAATCAGACCGAAACGCCCCCTCTACTGCAGAGAATACTCCCAACATAACTAAGTCTGAGATTATTTCTCCCTCCTCTGAACTCTGATAAGCATATGTCTGACAATCCACGTAACACTCATCCTGAATGGCTTCAAAATTTAATTATCTTTCAGGTTCTTCTATTTTCCCCCGGACTATAAGCTCTAGGATGACTTTGACTCTGCCTCATGTGTCTATACTTCTTATAGCATCTTGCTGGTCACAGAACTCTGATCAAGGAAGGCTCTCAGCATCCCTTTCCTTATGAGTGACAGGATTCCATTGGGCCACCTCTCTTCCTCTTTGAGAAGCCCTAACCTGTTGGTGTGTCAGCTTTGCCACCTCCCCCTCCCCACCAAGAGCCACCTTCTCTTCCTCTCTCTGCATCAGTGTTACCAGGGAGACAGTGATCGTGTCTCAGTAACATCAGGTTGTTGGGAGCTGGGAGGTAGGAGAGACTTGCAGCCTTTACCCCGCCGACGCCAATTCTTTCCTTATTTTCCCACTCCAAACACTGTTGTAAACTACAGGCTTGTTTTGTTTAAACTGTGTGTGTTTTTAAAAAATTGGATCAAAAAAAAAAAAGAAAAGAAAAGAAAATTGGATCAGATTGCCTGAATACCCAAAAAATAAAAAATAAATAAAAATTGGATCAGTCACCAACATATTTTTAAATGGGGAGATTACACCTAGAGATATGAATTTCTGGCTTCTCTTGAAAATGATTAGATTTGATATTCCCGGATAGGTAATAATAGGATAGAGTGAGGGACAACGGCCATGTCTGGATGGGGCAATGGCCTCCAGGTCCCACAGTCCCCACTAACCTTCCGGCCTGGCCCCCATAATAACCACCATCATAATACTAAGAATAGCAGCACACATTTACCAAAGCTTTATCATGTTCCAAGCATTACTGCAATCACTTATATATCACTTCATTTAACTCCCACAACATCCCTTTGAGGCATAAACTATATTATTAACCCTATTTTATGGATGAGGTGAATAAAGTCCACAGAAGTTAAGTAACTTGTCCCAATTCAAGGTTAGCATTCAACCCTGGGAAGTTTGACTTCAAAGCCCTCACCCTTAACCACTCACTGTGCTTTGATTCCACGCTTGACGCTGGGATTCCTGCCCTATACTCTGCACTTACATTCTTCATTTGAACAACCAAGGAAAACTCCTCCTCTAGCCATGTAACCACTATATAATTTTAACCATAAGTTTAACTCACTTCCTCTGATCGCTCATATAAAAAGCAGATGTAAAGCTTATGCTGGAAAACAGAACGACACAGAGGAATCAGAAGGCTATGATTGCACTTGCCAGAGAGACTTCTTACATAGAATTAACTAAACGAGGAAAAGAGACAACAAAGTTTCTCACTCCACAAGCTCTTCCTACCAGAAAATGCAGATAATCGTTAGAATCTAGACATTTTCGTCGTGCGGACAATGAGAGGACCCCTGGGGTCCTCGAGAGTCTTTCAGGGAGTCTGTGAGGTCAAAACTATTTTCATAACAATATTTAGATGTTATCTGCCCTTCCTATTCAGTGAAACTTTCCAGGGGCTACAGGACTTATCTCAAAAGGCTGAATGCAGAAGCAGATATAAGACTCCAGATGACTCTAAAAATGTAAAACGGGACTTCCCTGGTGGCACATTGGTTAAGAATCCGCCTGCCGATGCAGGGGACATGGGTTCGAGCCCTGGTCCGGGAAGATCCCACATGCCGCAGAGCAACTAAACCCGTGCGCCACAACTACTGAAGCCCATGCGCCTAGAGCCCGTGCTCTGCAACAAGAGAAGCCACTGCAATGAGAAGCCTGTTCACTGCAATGAAGAGTAGCCCCCACTCGCCGTAACTAGAGAAAAGCCCGTGCACAGCAACAAAGACCCAACGCAGCCCCCCCCAAAAAAGTAAAACGATGCCACTATTCTTGCTAAATTTATCTTCTGAAATATAGTTTTTTAATAAAAATGTCAATTATGTTAATATATAATGGGTTTACTATTGCTATTTTTAAATGAATTAATTTTTAAAAATTTATGTTTAAACTTTTAATACAGCAAATATCAGCAGATACAGTTCACATGCACAAAAATACCCTGAGGTCTTCAATAATTTTTAAGCGTAAAGGGGTCCTAAGATAAAAAAGTCTGAGAACTGCTGCTCTGAAGAGAAAAAGTCCAGCATGTATGCATAGGCCCAAACAGGTGTGTATATGTGTCTACCCTAAACCCAAAATTCCAAACTGGTGGCCAGTAACATGTTTTGCAAGGTCCCACACCTTGGTGTGGTCTTTAATAAGGTCTTTATATACTTATATTTAAATACTTTAAAAATTTAAAAATTTAATTAAATAATTAAATATTTAATAATTTAAATAATTTTAATAAATATATTAAATACTTATATTTAAATAAAAGTCTTTATATACTTATTAAATTGGTTGTCAACATTTAAAGATCAAAAAGCTTCACATAAAGACAGTGTTCTGGTTTCTTCTGGAAAAAAAAAAAAAAAAAAAAAGAAAGTAAAAGTTCTGGCAACACTGCCCTGACATTTCCACTTGGCCATTTCCGCTGGGTGGCATCGCTTAGATGGGGAACACAATCTTACATTCGCCACAGTCTGGGCCTTTACCTGCCCATCCCCTGTAGGTATCTAAGTTGCTCAGCTAGAGGAAAAAAAAAGGGGTTCTTTGCAATAAATAATAAAACATACACCAACCTAATAAATGTCTGCATTCCTACAGAGCAGTCAACATGTACAATAAATAACCCTTTTCCTCATCTGACCTCCCAAAGCAGCAACTTCTAATGGTTTCACCATTGGTACAGAGGCCCTTGGATTGACGAGAAACCCTTCTGAGAAAGAAAGGAATCCATCTGACAAAGTGGATGTCCTCGGACAAGTGCAAAGGGAGGAAACTCACCAGGAGAAGTGCGAGTGAGTGAAAGAATCTCGAGGGAACAGGAGGGCCCAGTTTAGGTCCCACAGGGAAGGGGGTTCAGCTGACAGACCATTAGATATTTCCTCCTGGAATGCTGGATAATAAATTCGGGACACTCATCCAACTTCTTTTGCCCTGAAAGCAGGTGGTGGAAAGGCAGGGGCAGTCAGAACTTGGGTCCCCAAAGAAGCAAGGGCACAGGTGTGAAATTGGGGGAGATTGGCAATTTGGGGAAGAAAGAAGAAAGCAATACTGAACTGGGGAGATCTAGGTAGGAAAAGGGATTTTGTTGTTAAAGGAGTTATTTTTTTCTTTCTTTCCTTATTTTTCCTCCCTTGGGAAGAAACCTGGAGAGCTTTGCTGGGAAAAGCCTAATTGGGGTGAACTGGTGATGAAAAGGGGTTTTCGATGGAGAGTTGGGGAAGAGGGTTGGAAAAATAAATATTAGACGAGAGAGAAAATGGAAGGACCGAGTTGGTTTGTTATCAGTGGAAAGATTTTCCAAACAGGGGGACTCTTGGTGGGAAGAAAGAATTTTTGCTGGAAAGTGATCCTCAATGGAGGAGAAATCTGGGAAACAAAAAATATGTTTTTTGCTAGAGGAAGCTCCTAAAAGGAGGGGGAGGGGCGTAATCAAGGAGTCTGGGAGGGCTTTTTGGTTTTGCTGGAAGATCCTAAAAGGAAACAAATCTGGGTCCCCAAAAGGGGGAGGTCTCTTCAGGAGGAAAGGAGATTTTAGCACCAGGGGCCTAGAAAGCGGAGGGCGAATGCAAGGCCAAGATGCAGAAAGTGCGGACGTCGGGTAGGGCCCGCGGCGCGAGCTGGGGAGCTGCAAGGGGGCAGTTGGGGCCTGAGGGGGGGGGAGGAAAGAAAAGTGGGCCAGAGGCCTCTGAGGAGAGTCTTCTCCAAGAGGGAAGGGGCTGCGGGGATGCAGAAGGTGCGTGCGTGACGCGGTGCGAGGGGCACCCGCCGCGCCTGCTGCGCCCCTCTAAAGGGAGATTGGGCCCCCCTAAAGAAGATATATAAACGAATTAGATTTTAAAAGGGGGGGGTGTTGAAGAATGAGGAAGGGGCGGGAAAGGACGGGGTAGGGAGGAAGGGGAGGGGGTCGGGGCAGCAGCAACCGGGTTTTACCCGCCCCAGGGGGCTCGCGCGCCGGGCCTCGCGCCTTGCGGGCCTCCCAGCGGCCTCCGCCTCCCCTGCGCCTCCCGCCGGCCGGCCGGGCGCGCACGCGCAGCCGGGCCCGCTCCCGGGGCGCCCCGCTCACCCGCAGCGCGGACGCGCGTGCGTGGCCGCGGGCCGCCTCGCACCACCCAGAGAGGCCTCGCGCGCGCGCCTCGCACCGCCCGGGCTCCCCGCGCGTGTCGCCCGGCCGCGCATTCTCTGCGGCTATTCGGCCGCCGCCGAGGGGCGGGGCCACGGGAGGGGCGGGGCTTGGCTGGTCAGGTGACCAGTGGCGGGCGGGAAAGGAGGCGGTTGGTCGCCATTTTGGGAGGAGGGCGGTTGAAGGCGGGAGAGTGTGAAGGCGTAGTTGGAAAGGAGCTGCGGGGGGAGGGGCCGGACCCTCACGACCCACACACCGAGGCCGAGAGTCGGGCAGCTCTGGCCATTGTTCCTTGAGAGCGTCGTTCGAATGCAGCATGTGGAGCTTCGGCTCCCCGCGGGCCGCTCTGAGCTGCAGCCTCCCTTGATGGGGGGTGGGGGGTGGGGGGTGAGAGCAGGGGCCGCCCTCGCAGCATCGTGGGGCCCAGCGAGGCAGTCCCCCGTGCTCCCGAGGGGCCACCGAGGCCTGCCTGGCAGTGGGTTGGGAAGATGCGGAGCTGCAGAAGCACAAAGCGGGACGTGATCTGCTCCACCTTTCTTTAAGCAAACCCTGAACCATCTGTGGATCAGGCTATGTCCTGAGCTGTGCTGCCGGACAGAAAGAAACCGGGAGGAGCAATGGCCCGGGGTGAGGTGGGGGCGTGCTGATCGGCCAAGAAGTCTGAACCGTGGAACGACTTAGACGGGGAATTCATTCCTTAGAAATTGCGCCCTGAAAACCTATGGAGACAGCAGATTCGTGGTTGCCTGGGGGCGGGAATGGGTATCGACTAGTAAACAAACTCGAGGGGATCTGATTGGGGTGATGGAAATATTCTGAAAGTGGGTTGTAGCAATGGCTGCACAGCGTGGTGACTTTACTAAAAATCCTTGTATTTTACACTTAAAATGGGTGACTTTCATGTAAATTATATCCCAGTAAAGTTTTGATGTTTTAAAAAAACTGATCCCTGGGGTAGGTAGAGCAGAGAGGAGAGGAAAAGGACTGGCATTCCACTTTTGGATTCTTTCATTCAACAAATATTGTTTATTGAGTTTCCCGTCCTGTTCTGAAATACTGCAGTATATGAGTCAAACATCCCTGCTCTGGTTTATGTTCTAGAGCAACACTGTCTGGTAGAAAAATAATACAAGCCCCAAGTGCCAGTCACATAATTTTACATTTCCTAGTAGCCATATTTTTTAAAGGTTAAAATAAAAGTTAAAAAAAGGTGAAATTAACTTTAATAATACAATTTAACCCTAAATATTATTTCAACAGGTAATCAATACAAATTTTTTTTAATGAGGTAATTAACTTCGGGGGAGACTTTAAAATCTGGTGTGTATTTTACATTTACAGGACATCTCAGTTCAGACCAGCCACATTTCAAAGGCTCCATAGCCCAATGTAGCTAATGGCTTTGGTACTGAACAGCGAGCATACCTTTAGTGGGGGACAGGCAAATACATTTAGAATGCAATTTGGTTATCCTTTTTGAAAAATGTAAGGAAAGAAGGTGGAGACTGTCAGAGGATGCTATTTTATATAGGTCAATAAAAGCCTCTCTGGCAAAGTTACACTGAGCAGAGACTGGAAGGCCATGAGGAAGGGAGCTATAAAAATATCTGGGGGAGGAGCAAGTGCAAAGGCCCTGAGGCAGGAAGATGTGGGATCCATTTGAACAGCAGTGACCAGTGTGGTTAGAACGACGTGAGTAAAGGAAAGTGTAAACTAGGGGCAGGTTATGTAGGGCCTTGTAGGTTATGCAAAGACAGGGTTTAAAAACCTGCCTTCGTTTTAGGAGGGATTCTTCATTTATATAGCAAACACTAAAAAATACTGAGTTTCAGCTGTGTGATCTCTTGGTGGAAGAAATGAGGACCCTGGCCAATGGGTAGATGAGAGTTTAAAGAATAGGACTTAAGCTCCTGAAGGAAAGTGACATCTTCCTGTCCTTTGACAAACGTTGATCACTTTATGGACAGAGACAAGATCCTTGCAACACATAACACAAAGAAGTAGCATTCAGAAATTATTTTAGAAGACTACAAGTTAATGCGACAGCCCAATAAACAAACAAATAAAAGATATGAAGAGGCACTTCATACAAGAGGAAACATAGGAAAACGGGCCTAATTATAGCAAGATTTTAATGCAAATTAAAACCACAGATATTAGGTCACACCCACCAGTTTGGCAAATTTTTACATTTTTTCTATCACACAGAGCAAGGGGAACTCATAGTACTGGTCATGGGTAAACTTGGTACAATCACAGTGGAGTACAAATTGAAGATATTGAATAAAATTAAAGATGTGATGTGTCCCATGCCCCAGCAATCCAGGGATTGACGGTAGAGAAACTTGCTCATATGCACTAGGAGATGTGCACAAGAATAGTCATAAGCAGCAATGTTTGTAATAAACAAATAAAAACAAACAAACCAACTTGGATGATTCTGGAACAGAAAAAGTACATTAGTGGAAAAATTAGTGAAATCTTAAAGACTGAAATTCAATACAGGGGACACGGGTTTGAGCCCTGGTCTGGGAGGATCCCACATGTCGTGGAGCAACTAAGCCCGTGTGCCACAACTACTGAGCCTGTGCTCTAGACCCCGCGAGCCACAACTACTGAGCCCACGCGCCACAACTACTGAGGCCCACGCACCTAGAGACTGTGCTCCACAACAAGAGAAGCCACTGCAATGAGAAGCCTGCACGCCGCAACCAAGAGTAGCCTCCGCTCGCTACAACGAGAGAAAAGTCCTCGTGCAGCAACGAAGACTCAACGCAGCCAAAAAAAAAAAAA
>NC_041230.1:12722762-12739155 GCF_002837175.3 Physeter macrocephalus
GGCAGGCGGACGCGCAACCACTGCGCCACCAGGGAAGCCCCTTAATTTATATTTTATTAAAGAAATTTTTTTATTGAAGTATAGTTGATTTACAATATGTTAGTTTCAGGTGTACAACAAAATGATTCAGATATATATATATATATATATATATATATATATGTTCTTCTTCAGATTCTTTTCCCTTGTAGGTTATTACAAAATATTGAGTATAACTCCCTGTGCTATACAGTAGGTCCTTGTTCATTATCTATTTTATATATAGTAGTGTGTATATGTTAATCCCAAACTCCTGATTTATCCCTCCCTCTCCTTTCCCCTTTGGTAACCATAAGCTTGTTTCCTATGTCTGTGGGTCTCTTTCTGTTTTGTATATAAGTTCATTTGTATCTTTTTTTTTGATTCCACATATAAGCAGTATCATATGATATTTGTCTTTCTCTGTCTGGCTTACTTCACTTAGTATGATAATCTCTAGGCTCATCCATGTTTGGACGTGATTAGATCATGGGGGTGGAGCCCTCATGAATGGGATCAGTACCCTTTTAAAAGAGGCCCTAGAGAGCTCCCTCACCCCTTCCGCCCTGCGACGTTGTAGCAAAAAAAAACCCCAGCTGTCTGTGAGGAAGCGATATCACCAGACATTGAATCTGCCGGCACCATGATCTCGGACTTTCCAGCCTCTAGAACTATGAGAAATACATGTTTATTGTTTATAAGCCACCAGTTTATAGTATATTTGCTATAGCAGCCCGAATGGACTAAGACACAGCCTTACCAACTTCACAGTTGTCGTCAGATAAGGTTGGAGAAGTAAAAAGAGACACATAAAATAATAAAGAAAAATGATCCAGGTTAGGATTGGCCATGATTAAAAATAACACTACGCAAGGTTTTGCTGTATGTACTCTGCCACACCTTCATCATCTTATAAGTGCATTTGCCCTTCAGGATCGTCTAGATGGACACCATCTCTTTTTATCTTTGAGTCTCCTGCAGTCAAACATTTAACAAATATTGAACGCCTGCTCTGTGCCAGAATACCACAGTAAACAAGCAGACAATCTCCCTGGTCTCATGGAATTTACGTTCTTGTGCGCGAGACAAGCAATAAACAAGGAAAGAGATAACACGTTAACTCCAAAATGGGATGAGAGCTGTGAAAGAAATGAACACGACAGTGTGATAGAGAGGGTCTGGGTGCTTTAGAACCTGGCTATTCAAAGCACGGTACCCAGACCAGCAGCATCAACAGCTTGTTAGAAATGCAGAAGCTCAGGCCCTATCCCAGACCTCCTAAGGCAGGAGGTCTTGCATTTTCGCAAAATTCCCATGGGATTCATGTGTACCTTGAATTTTGAGAAGAACTGCCTCAGACACATGATCCACGAAGACTTTTCGGAGGAGGTTGCATTTGAATTGAGACCTGAAGGTTAAGAGTCGGGCTGTCAAGCAGAGGTCTGGAGCAAGAATTCCAGGCAAAGGGAACTTCAAGTACAAAGATCATCATACCAAGTAGAGGTCTGAGGAGCTCAAAGAGGACCCGTGTGGCTATGACAAGCAAGTTGGGGGATACCGATGAGGTTAAAGAAGTGGATGAGGGCCAGCCAGAGCCTGATGGGCCCTGGGAAGGAGTTTGGATAGCATGTGAAATCAACAGAATCCACTATATGCGAAGAGAGACACAATCTGATGGGCATTTACAAAATTGTCCCTCCGGGCCTGAGGGACTTCATACTGTGACAACTTAGCTAAGCTGGAACCACATTTCTCAGAATTCCCTTCCATATATGGTCTGGGTTAGGCCTGGCCAGAGGAGAAATCCACACAACATTAAGATTCATTCAGTGATTTTTATCTAATGTTAATCCATATTCAGATTTCCCAATCATCGTCCAAATATCTCACCTTAATAATATTCATATGAATAACATTCCAGGTGACAATTAGAGCTGTCCTAAGGTTGATCATACATAATTGCAAAAAAAAAAAAATCTGTTATGGGTGGCAAACAGCATCTTCCAATAGTTTCTCCCCTTGGAGTGACCAAATTTTACACAACCAGCCCTAAACGGAATAGTGTGATGGGAAATGCACGGCTCATGCCTGGAGATTGTGAATGAATTGACAAGCCCGTGACCAGGGCATTGTTTGGTTTTAAAGCTTGCCCGGGGGGTCACAGCGTGCAGCCTGGTTTGGGAATCACTGCTGTCTGGAAAAAAAAAAAAAAAAAAAAGAAAGTAAAAGTTCTGGCAACACTGCCCTGACATTTCCACTTGGCCATTTCCGCTGGGTGGCATCGCTTAGATGGGGAACACAATCTTACATTCGCCACAGTCTGGGCCTTTACCTGCCCATCCCCTGTAGGTATCTAAGTTGCTCAGCTAGAGGAAAAAAAAAGGGGTTCTTTGCAATAAATAATAAAACATACACCAACCTAATAAATGTCTGCATTCCTACAGAGCAGTCAACATGTACAATAAATAACCCTTTTCCTCATCTGACCTCCCAAAGCAGCAACTTCTAATGGTTTCACCATTGGTACAGAGGCCCTTGGATTGACGAGAAACCCTTCTGAGAAAGAAAGGAATCCATCTGACAAAGTGGATGTCCTCGGACAAGTGCAAAGGGAGGAAACTCACCAGGAGAAGTGCGAGTGAGTGAAAGAATCTCGAGGGAACAGGAGGGCCCAGTTTAGGTCCCACAGGGAAGGGGGTTCAGCTGACAGACCATTAGATATTTCCTCCTGGAATGCTGGATAATAAATTCGGGACACTCATCCAACTTCTTTTGCCCTGAAAGCAGGTGGTGGAAAGGCAGGGGCAGTCAGAACTTGGGTCCCCAAAGAAGCAAGGGCACAGGTGTGAAATTGGGGGAGATTGGCAATTTGGGGAAGAAAGAAGAAAGCAATACTGAACTGGGGAGATCTAGGTAGGAAAAGGGATTTTGTTGTTAAAGGAGTTATTTTTTTCTTTCTTTCCTTATTTTTCCTCCCTTGGGAAGAAACCTGGAGAGCTTTGCTGGGAAAAGCCTAATTGGGGTGAACTGGTGATGAAAAGGGGTTTTCGATGGAGAGTTGGGGAAGAGGGTTGGAAAAATAAATATTAGACGAGAGAGAAAATGGAAGGACCGAGTTGGTTTGTTATCAGTGGAAAGATTTTCCAAACAGGGGGACTCTTGGTGGGAAGAAAGAATTTTTGCTGGAATGTGATCCTCAATGGAGGAGAAATCTGGGAAACAAAAAATATGTTTTTTGCTAGAGGAAGCTCCTAAAAGGAGGGGGAGGGGCGTAATCAAGGAGTCTGGGAGGGCTTTTTGGTTTTGCTGGAAGATCCTAAAAGGAAACAAATCTGGGTCCCCAAAAGGGGGAGGTCTCTTCAGGAGGAAAGGAGATTTTAGCACCAGGGGCCTAGAAAGCGGAGGGCGAATGCAAGGCCAAGATGCAGAAAGTGCGGACGTCGGGTAGGGCCCGCGGCGCGAGCTGGGGAGCTGCAAGGGGGCAGTTGGGGCCTGAGGGGGGGGGAGGAAAGAAAAGTGGGCCAGAGGCCTCTGAGGAGAGTCTTCTCCAAGAGGGAAGGGGCTGCGGGGATGCAGAAGGTGCGTGCGTGACGCGGTGCGAGGGGCACCCGCCGCGCCTGCTGCGCCCCTCTAAAGGGAGATTGGGCCCCCCTAAAGAAGATATATAAACGAATTAGATTTTAAAGGGGGGGGGGTTGAAGAATGAGGAAGGGGCGGGAAAGGACGGGGTAGGGAGGAAGGGGAGGGGGTCGGGGCAGCAGCAACCGGGTTTTACCCGCCCCAGGGGGCTCGCGCGCCGGGCCTCGCGCCTTGCGGGCCTCCCAGCGGCCTCCGCCTCCCCTGCGCCTCCCGCCGGCCGGCCGGGCGCGCACGCGCAGCCGGGCCCGCTCCCGGGGCGCCCCGCTCACCCGCAGCGCGGACGCGCGTGCGTGGCCGCGGGCCGCCTCGCACCACCCAGAGAGGCCTCGCGCGCGCGCCTCGCACCGCCCGGGCTCCCCGCGCGTGTCGCCCGGCCGCGCATTCTCTGCGGCTATTCGGCCGCCGCCGAGGGGCGGGGCCACGGGAGGGGCGGGGCTTGGCTGGTCAGGTGACCAGTGGCGGGCGGGAAAGGAGGCGGTTGGTCGCCATTTTGGGAGGAGGGCGGTTGAAGGCGGGAGAGTGTGAAGGCGTAGTTGGAAAGGAGCTGCGGGGGGAGGGGCCGGACCCTCACGACCCACACACCGAGGCCGAGAGTCGGGCAGCTCTGGCCATTGTTCCTTGAGAGCGTCGTTCGAATGCAGCATGTGGAGCTTCGGCTCCCCGCGGGCCGCTCTGAGCTGCAGCCTCCCTTGATGGGGGGTGGGGGGTGGGGGGTGAGAGCAGGGGCCGCCCTCGCAGCATCGTGGGGCCCAGCGAGGCAGTCCCCCGTGCTCCCGAGGGGCCACCGAGGCCTGCCTGGCAGTGGGTTGGGAAGATGCGGAGCTGCAGAAGCACAAAGCGGGACGTGATCTGCTCCACCTTTCTTTAAGCAAACCCTGAACCATCTGTGGATCAGGCTATGTCCTGAGCTGTGCTGCCGGACAGAAAGAAACCGGGAGGAGCAATGGCCCGGGGTGAGGTGGGGGCGTGCTGATCGGCCAAGAAGTCTGAACCGTGGAACGACTTAGACGGGGAATTCATTCCTTAGAAATTGCGCCCTGAAAACCTATGGAGACAGCAGATTCGTGGTTGCCTGGGGGCGGGAATGGGTATCGACTAGTAAACAAACTCGAGGGGATCTGATTGGGGTGATGGAAATATTCTGAAAGTGGGTTGTAGCAATGGCTGCACAGCGTGGTGACTTTACTAAAAATCCTTGTATTTTACACTTAAAATGGGTGACTTTCATGTAAATTATATCCCAGTAAAGTTTTGATGTTTTAAAAAAACTGATCCCTGGGGTAGGTAGAGCAGAGAGGAGAGGAAAAGGACTGGCATTCCACTTTTGGATTCTTTCATTCAACAAATATTGTTTATTGAGTTTCCCGTCCTGTTCTGAAATACTGCAGTATATGAGTCAAACATCCCTGCTCTGGTTTATGTTCTAGAGCAACACTGTCTGGTAGAAAAATAATACAAGCCCCAAGTGCCAGTCACATAATTTTACATTTCCTAGTAGCCATATTTTTTAAAGGTTAAAATAAAAGTTAAAAAAAGGTGAAATTAACTTTAATAATACAATTTAACCCTAAATATTATTTCAACAGGTAATCAATACAAATTTTTTTTAATGAGGTAATTAACTTCGGGGGAGACTTTAAAATCTGGTGTGTATTTTACATTTACAGGACATCTCAGTTCAGACCAGCCACATTTCAAAGGCTCCATAGCCCAATGTAGCTAATGGCTTTGGTACTGAACAGCGAGCATACCTTTAGTGGGGGACAGGCAAATACATTTAGAATGCAATTTGGTTATCCTTTTTGAAAAATGTAAGGAAAGAAGGTGGAGACTGTCAGAGGATGCTATTTTATATAGGTCAATAAAAGCCTCTCTGGCAAAGTTACACTGAGCAGAGACTGGAAGGCCATGAGGAAGGGAGCTATAAAAATATCTGGGGGAGGAGCAAGTGCAAAGGCCCTGAGGCAGGAAGATGTGGGATCCATTTGAACAGCAGTGACCAGTGTGGTTAGAACGACGTGAGTAAAGGAAAGTGTAAACTAGGGGCAGGTTATGTAGGGCCTTGTAGGTTATGCAAAGACAGGGTTTAAAAACCTGCCTTCGTTTTAGGAGGGATTCTTCATTTATATAGCAAACACTAAAAAATACTGAGTTTCAGCTGTGTGAGCTCTTGGTGGAAGAAATGAGGACCCTGGCCAATGGGTAGATGAGAGTTTAAAGAATAGGACTTAAGCTCCTGAAGGAAAGTGACATCTTCCTGTCCTTTGACAAACGTTGATCACTTTATGGACAGAGACAAGATCCTTGCAACACATAACACAAAGAAGTAGCATTCAGAAATTATTTTAGAAGACTACAAGTTAATGCGACAGCCCAATAAACAAACAAATAAAAGATATGAAGAGGCACTTCATACAAGAGGAAACATAGGAAAACGGGCCTAATTATAGCAAGATTTTAATGCAAATTAAAACCACAGATATTAGGTCACACCCACCAGTTTGGCAAATTTTTACATTTTTTCTATCACACAGAGCAAGGGGAACTCATAGTACTGGTCATGGGTAAACTTGGTACAATCACAGTGGAGTACAAATTGAAGATATTGAATAAAATTAAAGATGTGATGTGTCCCATGCCCCAGCAATCCAGGGATTGACGGTAGAGAAACTTGCTCATATGCACTAGGAGATGTGCACAAGAATAGTCATAAGCAGCAATGTTTGTAATAAACAAATAAAAACAAACAAACCAACTTGGATGATTCTGGAACAGAAAAAGTACATTAGTGGAAAAATTAGTGAAATCTTAAAGACTGAAATTCAATACAGGGGACACGGGTTTGAGCCCTGGTCTGGGAGGATCCCACATGTCGTGGAGCAACTAAGCCCGTGTGCCACAACTACTGAGCCTGTGCTCTAGACCCCGCGAGCCACAACTACTGAGCCCACGCGCCACAACTACTGAGGCCCACGCACCTAGAGACTGTGCTCCACAACAAGAGAAGCCACTGCAATGAGAAGCCTGCACGCCGCAACCAAGAGTAGCCTCCGCTCGCTACAACGAGAGAAAAGTCCTCGTGCAGCAACGAAGACTCAACGCAGCCAAAAAAAAAAAAATTATTGATGAAAGTTAAATTAAAATTCGGTAGTCACATTAAACTTAAATGTTAGTGATTAGATTATACTTTTTTACTAAATTTTGATTAAAATGTAGTAAATAAAAGTAAACAGTGAATTAAAGTTAAATTTTAAATTATTAAATTACATTTTCTGCAGATGATGTTCTACAATTTTAATTCTACAATGAAAGGAATTCATGCAACATGTGTGTGAAGGTACCAAACGCAGGGCCTGGTGCGTGGGAGATGCTCCGATGGGTGAGTTTCGAGGTAGGATGTGAGCTCAGGCTTAGAAGCTGGGGATGGTAACCTCTCGCCAGAGACCACATGCCGCGGTGGAAGGAGCATAAGCTCTGGAATCAAATATTTATCAGCAGCAGCAGCATCCCTGCCATGTGCCAGGCACTGTTTGAAGCCCTTTACATACATTAACTCACTTGAATCCTTATAAGCACCCTATGAGGCAGATACTATTCTTATCCCCATTTTCCAGATGAGTAAACTGAGGCACAGAGACACTCACCGAATCAATGGGGAGGAGTCAGGATCCAAAGACCTGGATTTGAACCCAGCCTAACCCACAAGCTATATGGCCTCAGTCGAACCTCAGTTTCTGCCCCACAGATTGAGTACAGCGACCCACTGCATGGGAGGTCACAAAGAGAAAATGGGACTACTTGGAAGAAAGCCCTCATTGAATCATAACATATGTGAATGATTAAACAGCCAGGAGGGAGGCTGGCAGTCCTGGCAGGGAAAAAAGGCAGGAGCAAAGGTACTGAGGCCTCACCTTGGAGGCCGGGCCAGTATGGCTGTGCTGGAAGTTGCTATAGGAGATGGGGAGTGAGGTGTGTTTGTGCCTGAATCCTGGATGCCTCCTGGAGCAGGCTTTTTCCTTCTGGTGCTTAATGAATGTGCCGCTTGGTGGCCACAAGGCAAGGCACTCTTCTGGTAATGCTGGTTCCCATGGGTGGGGGTAGTGTGACTCTGAGGGGGTCAGCTCCTTGGGTCAGGGCCTCCCACCCTGAAGACATGTCCCATTATCTCCGGTGGAGTCTCAGAATTCCCCCCAAACCCCTAGAGAAAACTCACCTCAATTTAGGAAAGTGAAATAGGTTGTAGAACTGGAAAGGACCAGAGATGTCATCTGGTCCAACCCTTTCAATATACTCAGATCAGGAGATTGAGGCCCAGAGAGGGCAAGGGACTTGCCTAAAGTTACACAGCAAGTCAGTGGCAGAAACAGGGCCAGATGCAGCTATCTTGACTCCTGGACCTGTGCTTTTTCCTCTCCCCCAGGTTTGTGTATGGGAGTATCTGGGTATTCACATGAATTGAACAGATGGGAGCAGGGGAGGGGAGCTTCCAGCCATGTTGCACTAAAGGAGAATTGGGTGGTGCTTGCTTTGACAATGAACAACAACCACCATGCTATTAAATTTTTTTTAAGTTTGACATTCAGCCATTTTACTGAATAAATGATTCAACCAAGTATTTCCGAAGTCTCTACTATATCTCCAGTAAGCTAAGCACCAAAGGAGATTATAGACAAAGACCCAAGAAATTGTCCCACCTTGTTAGGTCTTAATGTTTGTGTCCCCCCTAAATTCATATGCTGAAACCTAACCCCCAATGTGATGGTATTAGGAGGTGGGCCTTTGAGATATGATTAGATCATGGGGTAGAGCCCTCATGAATGGGATTAGTGCCCTTTTAATTTATTTTTTTATTTTTATTTTTATTATTTATTTATTTATTATTATTATTTTTTTTTGTGGTACGCGGGCCTCCCTCTGCCGTGGCCTCTCCCGTTGCGGAGCACAGGCTCCGGATGCGCAGGCCCAGACCACTGCGCCACCAGGGAAGCCCCTTAATTTATATTTTATTAAAGAAATTTTTTTATTGAAGTATAGTTGATTTACAATATGTTAGTTTCAGGTGTACAACAAAATGATTCAGATATATATATATATATATATATATATATGTTCTTCTTCAGATTCTTTTCCCTTGTAGGCTATTACAAAATATTGAGTATAACTCCCTGTGCTATACAGTAGGTCCTTGTTCATTATCTATTTTATATATAGTAGTGTGTATATGTTAATCCCAAACTCCTGATTTATCCCTCCCTCTCCTTTCCCCTTTGGTAACCATAAGCTTGTTTCCTATGTCTGTGGGTCTCTTTCTGTTTTGTATATAAGTTCATTTGTATCTTTTTTTTTGATTCCACATATAAGCAGTATCATATGATATTTGTCTTTCTCTGTCTGGCTTACTTCACTTAGTATGATAATCTCTAGGCTCATCCATGTTTGGACGTGATTAGATCATGGGGGTGGAGCCCTCATGAATGGGATCAGTACCCTTTTAAAAGAGGCCCTAGAGAGCTCCCTCACCCCTTCCGCCCTGCGACGTTGTAGCAAAAAAAAACCCCAGCTGTCTGTGAGGAAGCGATATCACCAGACATTGAATCTGCCGGCACCATGATCTCGGACTTTCCAGCCTCTAGAACTATGAGAAATACATGTTTATTGTTTATAAGCCACCAGTTTATAGTATATTTGCTATAGCAGCCCGAATGGACTAAGACACAGCCTTACCAACTTCACAGTTGTCGTCAGATAAGGTTGGAGAAGTAAAAAGAGACACATAAAATAATAAAGAAAAATGATCCAGGTTAGGATTGGCCATGATTAAAAATAACACTACGCAAGGTTTTGCTGTATGTACTCTGCCACACCTTCATCATCTTATAAGTGCATTTGCCCTTCAGGATCGTCTAGATGGACACCATCTCTTTTTATCTTTGAGTCTCCTGCAGTCAAACATTTAACAAATATTGAACGCCTGCTCTGTGCCAGAATACCACAGTAAACAAGCAGACAATCTCCCTGGTCTCATGGAATTTACGTTCTTGTGCGCGAGACAAGCAATAAACAAGGAAAGAGATAACACGTTAACTCCAAAATGGGATGAGAGCTGTGAAAGAAATGAACACGACAGTGTGATAGAGAGGGTCTGGGTGCTTTAGAACCTGGCTATTCAAAGCACGGTACCCAGACCAGCAGCATCAACAGCTTGTTAGAAATGCAGAAGCTCAGGCCCTATCCCAGACCTCCTAAGGCAGGAGGTCTTGCATTTTCGCAAAATTCCCATGGGATTCATGTGTACCTTGAATTTTGAGAAGAACTGCCTCAGACACATGATCCACGAAGACTTTTCGGAGGAGGTTGCATTTGAATTGAGACCTGAAGGTTAAGAGTCGGGCTGTCAAGCAGAGGTCTGGAGCAAGAATTCCAGGCAAAGGGAACTTCAAGTACAAAGATCATCATACCAAGTAGAGGTCTGAGGAGCTCAAAGAGGACCCGTGTGGCTATGACAAGCAAGTTGGGGGATACCGATGAGGTTAAAGAAGTGGATGAGGGCCAGCCAGAGCCTGATGGGCCCTGGGAAGGAGTTTGGATAGCATGTGAAATCAACAGAATCCACTATATGCGAAGAGAGACACAATCTGATGGGCATTTACAAAATTGTCCCTCCGGGCCTGAGGGACTTCATACTGTGACAACTTAGCTAAGCTGGAACCACATTTCTCAGAATTCCCTTCCATATATGGTCTGGGTTAGGCCTGGCCAGAGGAGAAATCCACACAACATTAAGATTCATTCAGTGATTTTTATCTAATGTTAATCCATATTCAGATTTCCCAATCATCGTCCAAATATCTCACCTTAATAATATTCATATGAATAACATTCCAGGTGACAATTAGAGCTGTCCTAAGGTTGATCATACATAATTGCAAAAAAAAAAAAATCTGTTATGGGTGGCAAACAGCATCTTCCAATAGTTTCTCCCCTTGGAGTGACCAAATTTTACACAACCAGCCCTAAACGGAATAGTGTGATGGGAAATGCACGGCTCATGCCTGGAGATTGTGAATGAATTGACAAGCCCGTGACCAGGGCATTGTTTGGTTTTAAAGCTTGCCCGGGGGGTCACAGCGTGCAGCCTGGTTTGGGAATCACTGCTGTGGCGGCAGGAAAACCTGCGTGTCTCAGAAGTCAAATCCTCACCATGCTGTCCCTGGGATGTTGGTGGATAAAGCTGCCCCCGTGGTCCTCTCTGCCTCCCACCACTGCCTGACCTGCATGCAGACCACCTGCTCTTTTTATTTTATTTTATTTATTTATTTATTTTTTTTTTTGCGGTACGCGGGCCTCTCACTGTTGTGGCCTCTCCCGTTGCGGAGCACAGGCTCCGGACGCGCAGGCTCCGGACGCATGGCTCACGGGCCCAGCCGCTCCGCGGCACGTGGGATCTTCCCGGGCCGGGGCACGAACCCGCGTCCCCTGCATCGGCAGGCAGACTCTCAACCACTGCGCCACCAGGGAAACCCCACCTGCTCTTTTCAACAGGTCATGACAGTGCTTCTGATACTGGGATCAGGAAGGTTATCTGGTCACCGAAGCTTTGGAAGGTGTGAGAATGCTTAGGAAGCCCAGGCAGAAAAGGAGAGTCAAGGGGTGGGGGGGGGTGGGGGGGTGGGGGGGGTGTGCCCGGATTTGCACTCGGAAAAGTGCAGGCATTTGAGGAGAAGTCAATCAGTGAGGACACTCTGGGAAAGCCCAGACAGAAAGGGAGAGGGAGGGGGGGGGGGGGGGGGGGGGGGGGGGGGGTGTGCCCGGATTTGCACTCGGAAAAGTGCAGGCATTTGAGGAGAAGTCAATCAGTGAGGACACTGAAAAAGAAGAACCAGAGAAGTGGAAGGAAAACCATGAAAAATTAAGCCCCGGTGAAGCGAAGGAGAAAGATGCTCTCTCCAGAAGGAGTGAGGGGTCCACCCTGGCCACCGGTTTCTCCTCTCCACCCCGCTTTCCTGTCCTCACATTCATCCCTTGAATCACTTCCTTCAAGCATCCTCAAAGCCCTTGCCCCTCCCAATCTGCAGTAGGCACCTGGCCAAACTCTGCCATCTGCCTCTCCAAGCCAGCTGAACGCAGCGGGAGGAAACCACCCAGCCAGCCTGGCATGTTTTACCTGAATCACAGAAATCACAGACCACAAGGGGGCACAGGGCACTCTCTCTGTGTCTCTGGGGAGCTTGCTTTCGCTCCATCACAATAGGACTGTTTCCTTCCAGGCCTCCCACCCACCCAGCCCTGCCATCCAGCTGATGGCCACGTCCCATGCTTCTCTGTGCAAACTGAAGCCGTCAGTCGGGAACCCCCTCATTGCCTAGCCTGAGAGCACAAGCCCCCTCATTTTCCCATTGGTTACCAGTCCCCCAACCTTTGGGTTCCATCCTGTTTCTCAAGGACTGAGGTTATTTCCTTTCTTCTTTCTTTTTTACCTTCTTTCCTTCCTTCCCCATTTCCTCTTCTGCTGCTGCTTCTAATTCTCCTCCTTCTAATTCTCCTCCTCCTTCTCCCCGCTTCCTGTACAATCTGGCCCCATGCCAGCTGCTGTAATCCTTTCTAAAAGGCAGATGGGGACCCTCTACCTCTTGGTGGGAAGAAGGGTCATAGTACTGCGGACAGATTTAGCTACTACTGTCTTGTCTAGAGGTGTTTAGGTGGTGACTGTTAGCTCCCTCCGTAGTAAAGGAAACTCTTCTCCTTTGTGAACAGCAATCTGAGACGTGATGCTTTGAGACCGTGTGAGCATCCTGCACCCCACCAACCTTTCCCCAGGGATGCTGGCATCTGATTCTGTCCTTCGCCTGGAACAATGTTTCCCAGCAGTTGACCGCGTCAGAGATGATAGCAGCCTGAACTCAAGTAGTTGGGATGGAGATGGTCAAAGATGATGACTCTGGGTTTAATTGTAATGAAATCAATCCCTCACTGTGTAACTAATGACTAAGTACACATCTCCTTTGCTCGTTCCGAGAGGATGGGGGCCATGCAGGTCTTGGTCACTGTGTCTCCAGTACCTAAGAGGACCTTCCAGTAACAATAATATAAAAGCACCAGGTAGTGTTCTAGCACTTCACATCCACTCCCTCATTGAGCAAGGAGGGTTGCTGCTATGTCCATTGTACAGATGAGGAAACTGAGGCACAGAGAGGAGACTAACTTGCTCAAGGCACAGAGCCAGTAGGTGGCAGAGCTGGGATATGAACCTGGAGGCCTCATTCCAGAGCCTGCACTCTTCAATATCATACTCTCTGGCTTCAGAATGAAGCTGCAGGGCTTCCCTGGTGGCGCAGTGGTTAAGAATCTGCCTGCCAATGCAGAGGACACGGGTTCGAGCCCTGGTCTGGGAAGATCCCACATACCGCAGAGCAACTAAGCCCGTGCGCCACAACTGCGGGGCCTGCGCTCTAGAGCCCACGAGCCACAACTACTGAAGACCACGTGCTTAGAGCCCATGCTCCGCAACAAGAGAAGCCACCACAGTGAGAAGCCCGTGCACAGCAACAAAGACCCAACGCAGCCAAAAAAATATAAATAAAATAAATAAATTAAAAAAGAAAGAAAGAAAGAAGCTGCAGTGCCACTATGGAAAACAGTATGGAGGTTCCTCAAAAAACTAAAAATAGAATTGCCATATGTTCCTGCAATCTCTTTCCTGGGCATATATTTGGAGAAAACCATAATCGAAAAGATACAGGCACCCCAATGTTCATAGCAGCACTATTTACAATAGCCAAGACATGGAAGCAACCTAAATGTCCATCGACAGATGAATGGATAAAGAAGAGGTGGTATCAATACATATACACGATGGAATACTACTCAGCCATAAAAAGAATGAAAAAAAAAAAGAATGAAATAAGCCATTTGCAGCAACATGGATGGACCTAAAGATTATCATACCAAATGAAGTCAGACAGAGAAAGGCAAATACCATAAGATATCACTTATATGTGGAATCTAAAATATGACACAAATGAACCTATCAACAAAACAGAAACAGATGCACAGACATAGAGAACAGGCTTGTGGTCACCAAGGGGGAGGGGGAGTGGGGGACGGAAGGATGGGGAGTTTGGAATTAGCAGATGCAAACTATTATATATGGGATGGATAAAGAACAAGGCCCTACTGTAGAGCACAGGGAGCTATAGTCAATATCCTGTGATAAACCATAATAGTTTATCACAAAAGAATGTGAAAAAAATGTACATATGACTGAATCACTTTGCTGTACAGCAGAAATTAACACAACATTGTAAATCAACTATACTTCAATAAAAAAAAGAAATCCTTTGAGACTATAATAATAAAGATATTCTCCTTAAACAAAACAAAGCAGAAAACAGAAGAAGCTGCAGTAAAAATTTATTGAATGAGTTAACACTGCAGGGTGTGGAGAGGATGGGGGGTGGGGAGTTTGGGAAATGTGTTCCAGGTCATTTCAGCTCCCTCTACTTAAAATCCTTTTAAGGGGGATTTTTGTCTTGTTTGCTGGGTTTTTTTCAACGATGGGGAGATGTCCAGCCTTCACAGAATGGGTTTTCTGATCACGAGTCGCACTGAGCCAGCCTGGCAGATGGGTCCCTGCTCTGCCATGCCAGGTCCTTTAGGGCACAAGGCTCCGAGTTCCAAAGTGCAGCTCCTTCCGTGAAGAAGACAATTCAAGTGTGTCCTATGTCTGAAGCCACCCAGGATACTCATTTTCCTAACAGAAAAATCCAGATTCACAGATACTGTCCCTTCCTTACCAAAGTCGTTGAAGTTTCCCTGTGTGGGGTCCAGAAAAGAGAGGGTGTAACAAAGGCAATTTGGCCAAAGCCATCTTTGCGCAGGTGATGTGGGTGGCTGAGGAACCCTGCTTCTCTCCCTTCCACTCGTACCTCTCACCTTATTTCCTGAGATTCAGCAAGATCATCAACTGCTCTGAAATTAAGACCATTGTTCCTTGATTTCAATGATAATAATAGCTCTCAGCTAACACATGGTCCAAGTTTCAAAGCTGTTATTCTTTGGCCGTGGCGTTCTCTCTTTCTTGAAATGTTAATTCAGCATCCGTGGGAGGGGCATATTTTGTATTATTAGCAGCAAGCTACGAGCTGAATCGGAATAAGAGTTTCAAGAGGAAGTTGTTGCGGGAAAGGTGAGAGATAATTTTGGATTTCTTTTGTCATTCAATAAGTACAAAAATACTGGGTGTTGGGGGTGCCCACACGTTTATCCTAGCGCTTAGCCTCTCCTTTTATCAGTTAGCTACAGCTGTGTAAGAAACCATCTTGAAATTTAGTGGCTTAAAACAACAACTTTTTCTTTTTTTCTCACGTGTATTTGGGTCGTCTAGACAGTTCTGCTAATCTGGGCCAGGCTTGGCTGACCTTGGCTGGGTTCACTCGTGAATCTGCCATCATCCTCTGGCAGGTTAACTAGAGCCTGGCTGGTTTCGCATTACTTCAGCTGGGATGACTCAATTCTTCTTTACCTCTCCCTCACATCACTCCAGCAAGCTAGCCCAGGCATGTTCTCATGGCAAAGGTGGAGAAGAAGAGAGATAAGAGAAATACTCTGAGCCTCTTAAGGCTTAGCCTTGGAATTTGTACACTCCTGCTGTATTCTACTGGCTAAAGCAAGTTGTAAATTTCAGTTCAGGGGATGGGAAAAGAGACTCCATCTCTCTTTTTTTTAATTTAAAAAAAATATTTATTTATTTATTTTGGCCCTGCTGGGTCTCAATTGCGGCACACAGGATCTTCGCTGCAGCATGCAGGATCTTTAGTTGCGGCATGCATTTGGGATCTAGTTCCCCCATCAGGGATCGGACCCAGGCCCCCTCCATTGGGAGCACGAAGTCCTACCCACTGGACCACCAGGAAAGTCCCAAGAGGCTCCATGTCTTGACGGGAGGAGCTGCGAAAGCACACTGCAAAGCGCCCAGATAAAGGGAGGGGTGGAAAAGGGCAGCCTCAGGCAGGGAAGAGTGGTCCTTCTTATTTCTGCTTCTCCCATGAGCCAGCAAAAGTCTGATTCCCATTGTCCACAGTTGCCTCATCTGCTCCACAGTCCTGTTTTCTGACTTTAAACTTCACTTCTTTCTGTGAGTCCCTTAGGTCTCTTTTGGGGCAGCTCTATCCCATTCCTTACTCTCCAAGCCCCCAACCCCACCTCCACCCATCATTGGAGGCTGATGAATCCCCCTCCTACCTCAGGATAAGGCCGATTTCCAGCTTCCCTGCCTTTTGTTTGTTTCTTCCATCTCCTGTGAAGGAAGTGTTTGTTCTCCAGTGCTCATGAGGGAGGGGTTCAACCTGGACTCCTCCCACTTTCTCAGTCTCACGTGTATTTGGGTCGTCTAGACAGTTCTGCTAATCTGGGCCAGGCTTGGCTGACCTTGGCTGGGTTCACTCGTGAATCTGCCATCATCCTCTGGCAGGTTAACTAGAGCCTGGCTGGTTTCGCATTACTTCAGCTGGGATGACTCAATTCTTCTTTACCTCTCCCTCACATCACTCCAGCAAGCTAGCCCAGGCATGTTCTCATGGCAAAGGTGGAGAAGAAGAGAGATAAGAGAAATACTCTGAGCCTCTTAAGGCTTAGCCTTGGAATTTGTACACTCCTGCTGTATTCTACTGGCTAAAGCAAGTTGTAAATTTCAGTTCAGGGGATGGGAAAAGAGACTCCATCTCTCTTTTTTTTAATT
>NC_041230.1:12739655-12744160 GCF_002837175.3 Physeter macrocephalus
AATGAGGTGCATAAAATAGGCAAATTCATGGAAACAGAAAGTAGATGAGAGGTTATGAGGGGCTGGTGGGAGGGGAGAACGGGGAGTTACTGTTTAATGGGTACTGAGTTTCTGTTTGGAATGACGAAAAAGTTCTGGAAATGGATACAGGTGATGGTTGCACAGCACCATAAATGCACTTAATGCCACTGAACTGGACACTTAAAAACGGTAAATTTTATGGTATGCACATTTTCCCACAATTAAAAAGCAATAACAGCTAACATGTTGCATTAGACGTATCAGGCACTGTCCTCAAAGCTACGTATGTTTATTCATTCACCCCTCTGACAACCCAATAGGGGAGGTGCCTTCTAAACCAGTGCTTCCCCCCAGAAAGGCAATGGCAAGCCACATATGTCATTCTAAATTTTCTAGTGGAAAGAAGAGGTGAATTTAACGTATGTTAATTTCAAGAATACATTTTATGTAATACGATATATACAAACATGATCATTTCAACGTGTCATCAATATAAAAATAGTATTAATGGGTAACTGACTTTTTCCCCCGCTTCCTTCGAAGTCTTTGAAATCCAGTGTGGTTTGTTTTTTTGTTTTTTTTTTTAACACTCACAGCTCACCCAGTGGTTAGTGCATTGGTGAGCGGAGTTCTTGGGCTTTTACTCTGAGTGACGGGAGCACGGGAGGGCTCTGAGCAGAGAAGGGCCGTGAGCTGACTCAGGTTACAACAGGGTCCGGCTGGCTGAGTGAGGGAAATAGCCGGTGGGGGGCAGGGGATGGAGGGAGCCCCAGGAGGAGGAGACTGAGATGGTCCAGGCGGGAGGTGATGGTGGCTGGACCGGGGTGGGCGCAGCGGGGGTGGTGAGCCAGGCCAGACCGTGGAGATCTTCCACAGGCAGAGCTCACAGGCTACGCTGCTGGACTGACGGGGTGCAGAAGACAGAAGGATAAGGGGCATCCACACAACAACGTGACTAAAAAGGGCTTAAGATGGTAAGTTTTATGTCATGCGTTGTTTATCACCATAAGAAAAATTAAAATTGGGAGTTCCCTAGCGGTCCAGTGGTTAGGACTCGGCGTTTTCACCGCTGCAGCCTGGGTCTGATCCCAGGTTGGGGAACTAAGACCCCGCAAGCCAAGCAGCAGCCATAGATAAATAAATAAATAAAATTTAAAAAGAGAGAGAAAAAAAAGAGTCAAGGATGATGCCAAAGTACCTGACCCATGCCACTGGGAGGACGGACCGAGATGGTGACGAACTGGAGGGGGCAGGCTTTACTTTTGTTTATTTGCTTCGGGGGTTGGGGTGAGGGGTCCGACGTGTTAAGTTTGAGGTGCCTCTGAGACAACCCAGCGGAGGGCCCGGCAGAGCGGGACGGGCTGGAGACAAAAGTGAAGAAAATCCGCCCTTAATTCCTCTCCTGCCCATCTCCAGGGCCCGGCTTCTCTCTTGGTTCCCTTGACACCGTGTCCAGCCACGCAAGGAGCGTCCTATCACAGGGCAGGCCCCAGTCCGGCCCATCGTCACGTTCCCCCTTCCTCCCTCACCACCAGTCACAGCCCAGCACAGCCTCCAGGCTCCCAGCTTTCGGGGAACAGGCTTCCAGAAGCCTCCCTGCCCACTCCTACCACCCACCCGGCTTCCTCGCCTTTGGAGCCCATCAAGACTCATTCTGCATCGTCTAGCGTGGAGCGCGGGATCTGAATAGTAAACACCATCCAACGTCGCCAAACAGTACAGGCAACGTGTACCCTGGGGGGGTGGGCAAGCGTGAGACAGAATATATATTCTAAGGGGTCCAAGAGCCTTTATTCAAAACCTTTGAGGGGAGATGCTTTCCGAAAAGCAGATTCTTTTTCAGACTTTGCCCGGTGCTGGGATGCACACCTGTCTATGACGGAACGCCCACCACCAGCTCTGAGACGCCACCCACTAATCAAACACTAGTATTTCTGCAGCCAAGTGTATGAATATTCACATGGAGAGCAAAGACAGACTACAAACAGCTTGGCTTCGGGTCAGGTCCTGCTGCCTGTTGAGTCGCTGCGGGCGAGCTGCCGTTATCATTACTGATGGAAGTGGTGCTACCGTGATAGCACGCCTTGCTCGCTGGCCGATCTATGAAGGGAAGAGTCTTTGTGCTAAGCCCAAGGCTCCCCCAAGGCCTGGAAGCGGGGAGGCCCTGAGCGCAGGTCAGACAAACCTGGCTTCAAATAAATCCCTGCTCTGCAATTTCCTGACCCGGAGCAACCGACCTCCTTTCTCCAGGGGTCTCAGTCCTGGGGGGGTGGGGGGGCGCGGGTCTGGAAGGATCTGGCTGCTGCCTATAAGCCTTAAATCAACAACAATGACAACAACAGCAGCAGCAATAATAATAATAGTGGCTAACCATTATGGAACCCTACTCTGGTCCAGGAGGGCCCCGAGCTCCATGTGGCCACCATCTCATTGCCTGACCCTCATCACTCTCCTGAGAAGCAGCCTCTACTGTTATTCATCCTCTTTGAACAGAGGCCTGGCGCAGCTGGCCTGAAGAAGGAAGACAGCTGGGGCTCCAAGTCCAAGTCTATCTGCCACAGGGCCTAAACACGTCCAAAGCATGGATCACGCCTGTCCGTAGGTCAGGCCGACCCATTCCCGATGCTGAACCCCTCCCAATGGGGATAAGTTAGTCAAACAACAACCTGTGTGCTGCCCGCTTCCTGCTGAACCCTCCCAAACAAGCCCCGAGGGGGAGGTACTATTAGTTTACTCCTTAGCTGTACCTCGCTATGTCCCACGTGGACGGGGAGCCCACACATGCAGTCTCCAGGCCAATACAGTCCACTTCTTGGTCCAGCCAGAGCTCACGCCAGGGCTGTGCCAAGGTCTCCTTCTGCCACCTAGAATAGCCTCTGGCCTCTCCTTTTTTGGTTCCTCTGAAAGCTTCACCTTCCTCTGAGCTCAGAGGCCGCTCCAGAGACGGCCCTGCGTTTCCAGGACCAAGAGTTATTTCAGTAGCAGGACTTGGGCTGATTCTCGCCAGCATGTCTAGGGCCTGGCACCAAGCAGTCACTCAGTAAATTCTGGCTGCCGTTTGCAAGGGATGAGAACAGTGAGGCCTTTCTGGAATGTCATTTGCCAGGGCCTCCGCAAACCTCAGCACACGCTTCCCTTTGCCTTAGCAAGTCCTCTCCCAGGAATCTGGCCAGTGGAAACGCTCTTGCACAAGCAACTGCAGGTGTGGATACAAAAATGTCAGGTTGGGTCACTCCCCTGCTCAAAAGCCTGCCATGGCTCCCATCTCACTCAGGATCAGAGCCCAGGTCCTGGTCAAAGACGCAGAATGGAAACTCTAGGGTAATAAAGAGATAGCATGAATCAGCTCCTAGTGGAGATAAGATGAAAGGCCAAATTACTCAATTAACCTAAAGGAGGCAGGAAACGAGAGAATAAGGAACAAAGAACACCAGAGATAAACCAAAAATGAATAGTAAGATAGACGATTTCAATGCAGCCACATCGGTAATGAGGGCAAATACGAACGGTCTAACCCTGCACCGTCCACTCAGAGAGGCCTCCTGTGACTGCCCCGCCCTGGGAACAGAGCTAGTCCAACAAGATGTTCTGAGTGGAGAACACACACTGGATTTCAAAAGCTCGGTGCGGGGCGGAAGGGGGGAAACACTGTACAACACGTGTTGGTGAGGATGTGGAGAAATCGGAACCCTTGTGCATTACTGGTGGGAATGTGAAATGGTGCAGCCACCATTGACAACAGTGACTCCTCAAAAAGTTAAAAAGAGAATTTACCAGACGACCAAGCAACTCCATTCCTAGGTATAGATCCAAAAGCACTGAAGGCAGACTCAGACACTTGTATGCCAATGTGTACAGCAGCGCCATTCGCGATATCCAAAAGGTGGAAATAACCCAAGTGTCTGTCTATTATTGGATGGATAAACACAGTGTGGTCTATTCAGACAATGGAATAGTATTCGGCCTTAAAAAGGAAGGAAATTCTGATAGATGCTACGAATGTGATGACTATCCTTGAAGACATTCTGGTAAGTGAAATAAGCCAGACACAGAAGGATAAATACTGTATGATTCCACTTATGTGAGGAAGAAGTGGTCAAATTCAAAGAGAAAGAAAGTAGAATGGAGGTTACCAGTAGGTGGTGGGAGAAGGGGATGGGGAATTATTGTTTAAGGGGCACCGAGTTTCTGTTTGGAAGAATGAACAAGTTCTGGAAATGGATAGCGGTGATGGTTACACAACATTGCAAATATACTTAATGCCACTGAATTGTGCACTTAAACATGGTGAAAATGGGGGCTTCCCTGGTGGCGCAGTGGTTGAGAGTCCGCCTGCAGATGCAGGGGACACGGGTTCGTGCCCCGGTCCGGGAGGATACCGCGTGCCGCGGAGCGGCTGGGCCCGTGAGCCGTGGCCGCTGAGCCTGCGCGTCCGGCGGCTGTACCCCGCAGCGGGAGAGGCTGGGGCAGTGAGAGGCCCGCGT
>NC_041230.1:12744237-12755930 GCF_002837175.3 Physeter macrocephalus
AAAAAAAAAAAAAAAATGGTGAAAATGGGAAATTTTATGTCACGTGCATTTTACCACAATAAAAAAGACTGTAAAATAGCTCATTAGTGACTTCTAGACTGATTACATGTTGAAATAATAGTATTCTGTATATAACAGGTTGCATTAAATATATTCACATTAATTCTCCCTATTTCTTTCTCCTGTGGCTACTAGAAAATTTTAAGTAATGTATAAGTGGTTAGGATTTCCTTACTGGACAGCACTGGTCTCAACATTCCAATCATCAAAAGGATATAGACTATTTGCTGTCTGCAAGAGACACACTTTAAATGTAAGCACACTTTAAATATAAAGACATATATAGGCTCGCAGTAAAAATTGGAACCCAAAAAAAAAAAATCCATAGAGTAGAGGTTAAATAAATTATGGAATACTCCTCCTCCTTTAGTTTGCTGAAAGAATGGGTTCTGGGAGGAGGGTGGGGGAGGGACGAATTGGGAGTTTGGGATTAGCAGATGCAAACTATTATATACAGAATGAATAAACAACAAGGTCCTGGGACTTCCCCGGCGGTCCAGTGGTTAAGACTCTGTGCTTCCAATGCAGGGGATGTGGGTTTGATCCCGGGTTGGGGAACTAAGATCCCACATGCTGCACAGTGCAGCCAAAAAAAAAAAAAACTTGAAAAACAAATGAACAAACAAACAACAGCAACAACAACAACAAAAAACAAGGTCCTGGGGACTTCCCTAGTGGTCCAGTGGTTAAGAATCTGCCGTCCAATGCAGAGGACGTGGGTTCGATCCCTGGTCAGGGAGCTAGGATCCCACATGCCTTGGGGCAACTAAGCCTGCACACCACACCTAAGCCTGCACACCGCAACTACTGAGCCCACGTGCTCTGGAGCCCGCGTGCCACAACTGGAGAGAAGCCCATGCGCCGCAGTGAAGATCCCGTGTGCCACAACTAAGACCCGACACAGCCAAAGATCAATCAATCAATTAATTAAATAAATATTAAAAAAAAAACAAGGTCCTACTGTACAGCACAGGGAGCTGTATTCAATGTTCTGTAACAAACCACAATGGAAAAGACTATGAAAAAGAATGTAAATATATAACTGAATCACTTTGCTGTACAACAGAAATTAACACAACATTGTAAGTCAACTCTACTTCAATTTTAAAAAAAAAGAGTGGAGCTCTAGATTGCTGCCATGGAAATAATTCTAAGACATTTGTTCAAGTTAAAAAGCAAGGTGTAGTCTTTCCGACGGTGACGACCTCCCCATGAGAACATGCCTCTCGCAGAGGATCTCCTTCATCCCTCTCCAGAAGAGGAGAAGAGGAAACACAAGAAGAAGCGCCTGGTGCAGAGCCTCAATTCCTATTTCATGGATGTGAAATGCCCAGGATGCTATAAAATCACCACCGTCTTTAGCCATGCACAAATAGTAGTTTTGTGTGTTGGTTGCTCTACCGTCCTCTGCCAGCCCACAGGAGGAAAAGCAAGGCTTCCAGAAAGGTGCTCCTGCAGACGGAAGCAGCACTAAAAGCCCCTGGAATCAAGATGAATGGGAAACATCCCAATAAACACATTTTGGATAAAAAAAATAAAATAAAAATAAAAAATAAAAAAAAAAAAAGCAAGGTGTAGAATAATTCATATGGTACCTGTGATCAAGAGGAAAAAAATGTAGGCACAGAATAGAGGGGTAGAAAGAATGCACCCAAACTCCTCACAGAGGGCACCTCTGGAGAGGGCAGGACAAGGGGACAGTGAGAAGACTTTCATAGTGTTATATATGACTTTTTTCCGTGTCTAATTAATTCATACAGATCTGCCCTCAGATTGGCAGACCCC
The DNA here is from genome assembly GCF_002837175.3 of Physeter macrocephalus. Classification (NCBI taxonomy): domain Eukaryota; kingdom Metazoa; phylum Chordata; class Mammalia; order Artiodactyla; family Physeteridae; genus Physeter; species Physeter macrocephalus. The sequence goes on from NC_041230.1 coordinate 12,746,083, forward strand.
AAAGAGTTAAGGAATCTGACCTTAGCCTCGGCATCCAGTGCAGGGCCCTTGGAGCAACTCGGAAATCGTCCAGAAACCACTCTACCCCTTGCTACTCAAAGGAGCGGCCTGAGTGTCCCCTGGGAGCCTGCTAGAAATGCAGAGTCTCAGGCCCGCCACAGACCCGCTGACTCAGACTCTGCATTTGAACAGGCTCCCCAAGGGACTCGGGTGCGTGTTCACGTTTGAGAGACTGCTTATCTGCAACACAGCCCAATCTGCACAGATTTGGTTGGTACAGACTAAAGGCTGGTTCACTGATAATAACAGCAACCACCGTGATGGTAACAGCAACCAGCACTTACAACGGGCTTCTTAAGTGCCCGGCGGTACCTGATCTCAGTGAAACTCCACAGACATCCCACCATGTCGCAGATCATCTCGATCTACAACCCCATATCTGCAATTCCAACCTCCAAGAATCTCTGAAAACCATCCCCTTTTTTTCCCCCTTTACTCATTGTGGGGCAAAAGCTAAACCTGCAATGACTATCCTTACGTACCCTCCTTAGTGTAAAACAGCCACAGACATATTAGCAGCGGGAATAGTATTTGCTGCAGAAATCTTTAGCCTATTTGGGGAAGGGGGAGCTGCCCTGCCAGGCTGAGGGCTGTTCCACCTCATTCCAGCCTGCGCTGCAGTCGGAAATATTCCGAATGTTGACACACCTCGGAAGCCGGTTACTGCCATAAATTTGCAGCACATCTGTCGACATGTGACGTCATCCATGAAACCTCCGAGAGGAAGGCATCAGGCCCCCCCCTCGCTGATGGGGAAACTGAGGCTGCGAGAGGTGGTGGGCCCCCGCTCCAAGTCCCGCAGCTGCCTCCAGGCCAGATCTGCCTCCAGGGTCCTGACCCCTTCCTTGCAGGTCTCGCCGTCAGTCACCCACCCACCGGGTGACTGGCGGCCGGCTCACAAACTCACTAACACATCTGAAGAAGCTGGGGGCGCCACGGTTATGTTAATGAAGACACCACGGGGGGTGGGGGTAAAAGGGGAAAGAGGAGGGTGGGACGGCACCCTGCTGAGCCGGGGCCTCCACTGGCTAAGCTGAGACCCAAGCTGGATCCCAGGGCAAAAAGCCGAGTGGAGGGGGGCGGGGCAAAGGCAGCTTCCTGACTGTGGGCTTTCGGTCCTGGTCCCTGTAACAAGCAAACAGTGAGGCTTTATGGCTAAAAGCCTGGGCTTTGGGGCCAGACTGCGCCCCCCGGGGTGGGGTGGGGGATCCCCAGTCTACCCTTTAACAGATGTGTGACTCTGGGCAAGTCACTTAACCGCCCAGTGCCTCAGTTTCCTCATCTGTAAAATGGGTATGCTCACCGCACCTACCTCCTAAGGTCCTAACGTGAGTAACTGAGTCAGGACTTGTGAGGGCCCTAGAGTGGTGCCCATGGCCGCGTGGGCTGTTATTATTATTGTTGCTATGGTCGTGAGCTGTGGAAAGCTCCTAACTGGATCCACAACACCCCTGAAATCCTCCGCCAAAGGCTGCGATGTACAGTCAAGCATGCGTTTCTCTGGGGGAAAGGTCGGAGGCCTCCAAGCAGGTTCCCCAAAGGACCTGAGCCCTCCTTCCCCCACACTAAGGACCACCTCGTGCTCTTAAGACCTTGCCCTGGAAAAGATAAAAGGCGGCTGCCTCTCCCAGCTGGGGCAGGACGGCCAAAGCTCTCGCCCTCCCAACAGCTGGCAATACCACCGGCCTCCCCTCCTCCTGCCCCCCACCTCCTGCCACCCCCTCCTGTCTCCAAGCAGGTTTGCACTGGCCTCTTGAACTCCTTCCCAACTGCACAAACATCTTTCTTCTGCCTTCACACCCCTCTCTTCCTCACCTCCTGACCTGTAAGGAAGCTTCACTCTTGAGCCCAACCCAGCACCCCCCACTCCCTCTTCTTCTAGAATCTTCCTTCGCTCCTTTCCTTTTCTCTAAGCCTGCTCAGATCCTAAAAATCTCTAAGCCTGGTCCCTCCTTCATGCAGTGATACTGAGTCTGGATGCATTCCCAGTCGGGTCCGGGGGATGAATCCTCACACAGAAATAAACCGCGTGACATGGAGGAAGTTGGACAGGGTCGTCAAGGAAGGCTTCCCAGAGGAGGCGGTACTTAAGCAGAGGCCTGCAGGACAGGACGAGGAGCCCAGAGACAGGAAGGAATGGGAGTAGATCACGGCAAGTAGAGGCAAGGGCAAAGGTGGGGAGGCAGGAACAAGCTGGGTGCGGGAAGAAAGCAAGGTGAAAGGGCAGGAGATGAGGTCAGGGAGATAAGCCCAGGCCAGACTAATGGGGCTCTGTGGGGGGAGGTGAGGGTTAGACTTTCACCTGAGGGCACTAGGGAGCCATAAAGGGTAGCAAGATTTTTTTTTTTTCAATCTCTGGCTGCCAAGAGCTCCATCTGCCTGCCTGCCTTCCGTCCGTCCGTCCGTCCGTCGGTCCATCCATCCATCCATCCATCCACGAAGGCATCCTTCTCTCATGACTCCTCACCATATTCCAGTCTGGCTTCTGCCCCTACATACCCATCCAACCCAGGAAATCTTTGCTTCCAGAACAGCCGCATCCAACCAGGAAGCCTGTCCTCAAGTCCATGGAAGTTAAACCTTTCTAAAAACTCTCCCACTTTGTTCCTGAGATGCTGATTGTCCAGATCCTGCTCCCCCTCCCTCTTTCTCTGTTTTGGCCAAAGAAGCTCCTACCCCTCCCTACACGTGGGTGGCCGCCTAACTTGATTCTCCACCCTCTCCTGTCCTCTCCCTGGGGGATCATGCCCATCCCTGGGACTTCAGTGATCACTCCGTGTCACCGTCTCTCACTCATGACGCCTCCAGTTCATTCATTCATTCCGTCTGCACCTCACCACCAGCCGAGAGGGTGCTGGAGCTTCACTCTCTGGGGTTTGTGTTCCCCAAACTATAGACACCACTACAGCATCTCAAGAAAGGGCACCTGCATCTGCTCAGTTGCTCAGGCCAGTGACTTTGGATCATCCTGGACTCCCTCCTTCTCTTACCTCCCATCAACAAAACCAAAGCACCCCAGATCTCAGTCCCAGTGTCCTGGGCCCTCTTTCCCCGTGAAGCTTCAACTGGCCTTTGTGCAAAGCATCCCAGGTTTCTCTCTCCTAGAAATGGCGTGGAGCCCAAAGCCTGCCCCCAGAAGCCCTCTCCTCCAGGAAGCCTGCCCTGATGCACCAACATACCCCAGAAGCAATGCCTCCTCCTGGCCTCCACCAGCCCAGCTGACACTCCTGAGACACTGATCTCACCTTGCAGGGAGGATGGGTGTGTTTTGGGCTTACCCCCCTCCCCTGTCCCGAGTGCAGAGCTGAGGCCCGGCACGAGGGAGGCCTGCTAAGTGGGTCTGAATTAACCAGTACCATGCACCTGGATTCAAATCCCTGCCAGCAGCTAGCTGTGTGACCTTGGACAAGGCACTTCACCTCTCGCTGTAACGGGAGAGGAAGGCAACCTGGGGGTCTGGCCCTGGGGAAAATTCTAAGCAAACCATGAAAACTGCACCGCACAGAGTCCCACAGCCAGGAGAAGCAACAGACAAGATGGACAAGTAGCAACACAGGAGGCCTGAAAGCGGGTGCTGGGCGAAAAAGACTCAGAAGGAGAAATACAGCAGGATCCTCTGTAGAAAGCAAAAGTCCACCACACAAAGCAAACAATTTGCCAGGGAACAGAACAATCTGCCAGGGCACTGGGCCAGGGAAGGGAATGGGAATACAAGGGAATTTTGTACAGATATATATATATATATGCACTTGCATATACGTGTATATAATATATACATTTACTATATGCCTATTATACTGCTAAGTTTAAATTTACCACTAAATTATTACATAAAGTATAATAATATGTAACATATATTAATGTATGTGTGTGGGTATATATATTTTACTGTTCATTTGCTTAAAGTAGACTTCTGTTAGGAACTCCCTTACATAAATCTCCCTCTTCTGCTACAGAGTCTGGCCAGGGGCTCTTCAGGCCCAGAAGTTGGCTCAGTGTCCCCTGTGACCAATGCAGACACGGCTCCCTGCCCCTTAAAGGTCGCAAAGAAAAAATAGGACTGTGGAAGGGGGACGGGCTCAGGGAGGGGCAAGGGCTGGGCAGATGTCAGGGAATTCTGCTGGTCCGGCTAAGGAGACAGAAATCTGACAAAGAAAAACAGCTCCTCACGAAAGAGCTTTGAGACTTTAGGTGGCAAAGCACAGGCAGCCCGAAGGGCCGCAGAAACCAGAAGGCAAAGACGGAGCAGAAGTTTCCCGCACATTTTTATCAACTTGAGACCTGAGTCTTTCCCCATTTTAGCATCTCTGTAAAAGGAGGCATAACTTACAACAAATGGCTTGTGTGAACACAGCACGTGTGGCTTCCAGTCCTGGCTGAACTGAGGAGGGCAGCACCTGAGCGCCACCCCCCAGCCTCAGTCTCCCTGCTGGGCAGTGGGCAGTCCTGACCTGCCCCGTGGGTCCCGATAATAATAGTATTCTGTATATAACAGGTTGCATTAAATATATTCACATTAATTCTCCCTATTTCTTTCTCCTGTGGCTACTAGAAAATTTTAAGTAATGTATAAGTGGTTAGGATTTCCTTACTGGACAGCACTGGTCTCAACATTCCAATCATCAAAAGGATATAGACTATTTGCTGTCTGCAAGAGACACACTTTAAATGTAAGCACACTTTAAATATAAAGACATATATAGGCTCGCAGTAAAAATTGGAACCCAAAAAAAAAAAATCCATAGAGTAGAGGTTAAATAAATTATGGAATACTCCTCCTCCTTTAGTTTGCTGAAAGAATGGGTTCTGGGAGGAGGGTGGGGGAGGGACGAATTGGGAGTTTGGGATTAGCAGATGCAAACTATTATATACAGAATGAATAAACAACAAGGTCCTGGGACTTCCCCGGCGGTCCAGTGGTTAAGACTCTGTGCTTCCAATGCAGGGGATGTGGGTTTGATCCCGGGTTGGGGAACTAAGATCCCACATGCTGCACAGTGCAGCCAAAAAAAAAAAAAACTTGAAAAACAAATGAACAAACAAACAACAGCAACAACAACAACAAAAAACAAGGTCCTGGGGACTTCCCTAGTGGTCCAGTGGTTAAGAATCTGCCGTCCAATGCAGAGGACGTGGGTTCGATCCCTGGTCAGGGAGCTAGGATCCCACATGCCTTGGGGCAACTAAGCCTGCACACCACACCTAAGCCTGCACACCGCAACTACTGAGCCCACGTGCTCTGGAGCCCGCGTGCCACAACTGGAGAGAAGCCCATGCGCCGCAGTGAAGATCCCGTGTGCCACAACTAAGACCCGACACAGCCAAAGATCAATCAATCAATTAATTAAATAAATATTAAAAAAAAAACAAGGTCCTACTGTACAGCACAGGGAGCTGTATTCAATGTTCTGTAACAAACCACAATGGAAAAGACTATGAAAAAGAATGTAAATATATAACTGAATCACTTTGCTGTACAACAGAAATTAACACAACATTGTAAGTCAACTCTACTTCAATTTTAAAAAAAAAGAGTGGAGCTCTAGATTGCTGCCATGGAAATAATTCTAAGACATTTGTTCAAGTTAAAAAGCAAGGTGTAGTCTTTCCGACGGTGACGACCTCCCCATGAGAACATGCCTCTCGCAGAGGATCTCCTTCATCCCTCTCCAGAAGAGGAGAAGAGGAAACACAAGAAGAAGCGCCTGGTGCAGAGCCCCAATTCCTATTTCATGGATGTGAAATGCCCAGGATGCTATAAAATCACCACCGTCTTTAGCCATGCACAAATAGTAGTTTTGTGTGTTGGTTGCTCTACCGTCCTCTGCCAGCCCACAGGAGGAAAAGCAAGGCTTCCAGAAAGGTGCTCCTGCAGACGGAAGCAGCACTAAAAGCCCCTGGAATCAAGATGAATGGGAAACATCCCAATAAACACATTTTGGATAAAAAAAATAAAATAAAAATAAAAAATAAAAAAAAAAAAAAGCAAGGTGTAGAATAATTCATATGGTACCTGTGATCAAGAGGAAAAAAATGTAGGCACAGAATAGAGGGGTAGAAAGAATGCACCCAAACTCCTCACAGAGGGCACCTCTGGAGAGGGCAGGACAAGGGGACAGTGAGAAGACTTTCATAGTGTTATATATGACTTTTTTCCGTGTCTAATTAATTCATACAGATCTGCCCTCAGATTGGCAGACCCCAAAGAGTTAAGGAATCTGACCTTAGCCTCGGCATCCAGTGCAGGGCCCTTGGAGCAACTCGGAAATCGTCCAGAAACCACTCTACCCCTTGCTACTCAAAGGAGCGGCCTGAGTGTCCCCTGGGAGCCTGCTAGAAATGCAGAGTCTCAGGCCCGCCACAGACCCGCTGACTCAGACTCTGCATTTGAACAGGCTCCCCAAGGGACTCGGGTGCGTGTTCACGTTTGAGAGACTGCTTATCTGCAACACAGCCCAATCTGCACAGATTTGGTTGGTACAGACTAAAGGCTGGTTCACTGATAATAACAGCAACCACCGTGATGGTAACAGCAACCAGCACTTACAACGGGCTTCTTAAGTGCCCGGCGGTACCTGATCTCAGTGAAACTCCACAGACATCCCACCATGTCGCAGATCATCTCGATCTACAACCCCATATCTGCAATTCCAACCTCCAAGAATCTCTGAAAACCATCCCCTTTTTTTCCCCCTTTACTCATTGTGGGGCAAAAGCTAAACCTGCAATGACTATCCTTACGTACCCTCCTTAGTGTAAAACAGCCACAGACATATTAGCAGCGGGAATAGTATTTGCTGCAGAAATCTTTAGCCTATTTGGGGAAGGGGGAGCTGCCCTGCCAGGCTGAGGGCTGTTCCACCTCATTCCAGCCTGCGCTGCAGTCGGAAATATTCCGAATGTTGACACACCTCGGAAGCCGGTTACTGCCATAAATTTGCAGCACATCTGTCGACATGTGACGTCATCCATGAAACCTCCGAGAGGAAGGCATCAGGCCCCCCCTCGCTGATGGGGAAACTGAGGCTGCGAGAGGTGGTGGGCCCCCGCTCCAAGTCCCGCAGCTGCCTCCAGGCCAGATCTGCCTCCAGGGTCCTGACCCCTTCCTTGCAGGTCTCGCCGTCAGTCACCCACCCACCGGGTGACGTGACTGGCGGCCGGCTCACAAACTCACTAACACATCTGAAGAAGCTGGGGGCGCCACGGTTATGTTAATGAAGACACCACGGGGGGTGGGGGTAAAAGGGGAAAGAGGAGGGTGGGACGGCACCCTGCTGAGCCGGGGCCTCCACTGGCTAAGCTGAGACCCAAGCTGGATCCCAGGGCAAAAAGCCGAGTGGAGGGGGGCGGGGCAAAGGCAGCTTCCTGACTGTGGGCTTTCGGTCCTGGTCCCTGTAACAAGCAAACAGTGAGGCTTTATGGCTAAAAGCCTGGGCTTTGGGGCCAGACTGCGCCCCCCGGGGTGGGGTGGGGGATCCCCAGTCTACCCTTTAACAGATGTGTGACTCTGGGCAAGTCACTTAACCGCCCAGTGCCTCAGTTTCCTCATCTGTAAAATGGGTATGCTCACCGCACCTACCTCCTAAGGTCCTAACGTGAGTAACTGAGTCAGGACTTGTGAGGGCCCTAGAGTGGTGCCCATGGCCGCGTGGGCTGTTATTATTATTGTTGCTATGGTCGTGAGCTGTGGAAAGCTCCTAACTGGATCCACAACACCCCTGAAATCCTCCGCCAAAGGCTGCGATGTACAGTCAAGCATGCGTTTCTCTGGGGGAAAGGTCGGAGGCCTCCAAGCAGGTTCCCCAAAGGACCTGAGCCCTCCTTCCCCCACACTAAGGACCACCTCGTGCTCTTAAGACCTTGCCCTGGAAAAGATAAAAGGCGGCTGCCTCTCCCAGCTGGGGCAGGACGGCCAAAGCTCTCGCCCTCCCAACAGCTGGCAATACCACCGGCCTCCCCTCCTCCTGCCCCCCACCTCCTGCCACCCCCTCCTGTCTCCAAGCAGGTTTGCACTGGCCTCTTGAACTCCTTCCCAACTGCACAAACATCTTTCTTCTGCCTTCACACCCCTCTCTTCCTCACCTCCTGACCTGTAAGGAAGCTTCACTCTTGAGCCCAACCCAGCACCCCCCACTCCCTCTTCTTCTAGAATCTTCCTTCGCTCCTTTCCTTTTCTCTAAGCCTGCTCAGATCCTAAAAATCTCTAAGCCTGGTCCCTCCTTCATGCAGTGATACTGAGTCTGGATGCATTCCCAGTCGGGTCCGGGGGATGAATCCTCACACAGAAATAAACCGCGTGACATGGAGGAAGTTGGACAGGGTCGTCAAGGAAGGCTTCCCAGAGGAGGCGGTACTTAAGCAGAGGCCTGCAGGACAGGACGAGGAGCCCAGAGACAGGAAGGAATGGGAGTAGATCACGGCAAGTAGAGGCAAGGGCAAAGGTGGGGAGGCAGGAACAAGCTGGGTGCGGGAAGAAAGCAAGGTGAAAGGGCAGGAGATGAGGTCAGGGAGATAAGCCCAGGCCAGACTAATGGGGCTCTGTGGGGGGAGGTGAGGGTTAGACTTTCACCTGAGGGCACTAGGGAGCCATAAAGGGTAGCAAGATTTTTTTTTTTTCAATCTCTGGCTGCCAAGAGCTCCATCTGCCTGCCTGCCTTCCGTCCGTCCGTCCGTCCGTCGGTCCATCCATCCATCCATCCATCCACGAAGGCATCCTTCTCTCATGACTCCTCACCATATTCCAGTCTGGCTTCTGCCCCTACATACCCATCCAACCCAGGAAATCTTTGCTTCCAGAACAGCCGCATCCAACCAGGAAGCCTGTCCTCAAGTCCATGGAAGTTAAACCTTTCTAAAAACTCTCCCACTTTGTTCCTGAGATGCTGATTGTCCAGATCCTGCTCCCCCTCCCTCTTTCTCTGTTTTGGCCAAAGAAGCTCCTACCCCTCCCTACACGTGGGTGGCCGCCTAGCTTGATTCTCCACCCTCTCCTGTCCTCTCCCTGGGGGATCATGCCCATCCCTGGGACTTCAGTGATCACTCCGTGTCACCGTCTCTCACTCATGACGCCTCCAGTTCATTCATTCATTCCGTCTGCACCTCACCACCAGCCGAGAGGGTGCTGGAGCTTCACTCTCTGGGGTTTGTGTTCCCCAAACTATAGACACCACTACAGCATCTCAAGAAAGGGCACCTGCATCTGCTCAGTTGCTCAGGCCAGTGACTTTGGATCATCCTGGACTCCCTCCTTCTCTTACCTCCCATCAACAAAACCAAAGCACCCCAGATCTCAGTCCCAGTGTCCTGGGCCCTCTTTCCCCGTGAAGCTTCAACTGGCCTTTGTGCAAAGCATCCCAGGTTTCTCTCTCCTAGAAATGGCGTGGAGCCCAAAGCCTGCCCCCAGAAGCCCTCTCCTCCAGGAAGCCTGCCCTGATGCACCAACATACCCCAGAAGCAATGCCTCCTCCTGGCCTCCACCAGCCCAGCTGACACTCCTGAGACACTGATCTCACCTTGCAGGGAGGATGGGTGTGTTTTGGGCTTACCCCCCTCCCCTGTCCCGAGTGCAGAGCTGAGGCCCGGCACGAGGGAGGCCTGCTAAGTGGGTCTGAATTAACCAGTACCATGCACCTGGATTCAAATCCCTGCCAGCAGCTAGCTGTGTGACCTTGGACAAGGCACTTCACCTCTCGCTGTAACGGGAGAGGAAGGCAACCTGGGGGTCTGGCCCTGGGGAAAATTCTAAGCAAACCATGAAAACTGCACCGCACAGAGTCCCACAGCCAGGA
>NC_041230.1:12756430-12781430 GCF_002837175.3 Physeter macrocephalus
TGATTCGTTAGGCCATTATATGACAAATACAGGGAAAAAAAGTTGTTTTTACAGTCTTAGTCCCAGGCAGGCCCACTTCTAGCACTTTCAGGGCCTGAGGGTAAGAGTACAAATGAAAACCCATGTCTACATATTTAGTTATAAATCACACTAATAAGTTATTAAGTATACTATATTCTCCTGCGTTGACAAATAAACCTTCTTCATAACCACCTGGAAGACCAGGTTCAAATTTGGAATTCTCACACTCCTTGGGAGTACTGTGCCAGAACGAGATACCCTGGGAAGGCCGTACCCGCACCCTTTCCCTGGTCTGGCTCTGACCCAAAATGCAAGGGGCTTTGCACTTAACTTTGCAAAAGGCTTTGCCCATCCTTCTCCCCCAAAACATCCACCCCTCAGGCCTAGGCATGCAGACATTGTGGCAAGGTCTGTACTCCAGAGGCAGATCAGGGAAGAAGCCCACAAAAGCCCAGGAAGTAGCCTGGGGTTATCTGGGCAGAAGATTCCAGGGGTCCAGGTATCCAGAATGTGGTCTAGAACTGGAGGAAGGCTACAAGATCCAGGCAGATGCAACTCCTTCATCCCATGGGATCCTTACCCTGTGAGGGGAATGGCTGGAGGAAGGCCAGAGTGGGACCTTCTATAGCACCAGGGCCAAGGATAGAGGTCCTTTTTCCCTCCTCAACTCTAAGGGCAGAATTAGACTCAGTTCTGCCACTAACCTGTGACCTTAGGCAAATGAATTAACCTCTTTTGGGCCTGTCTGTGGCTGACAACTTTTAGAGAAGTTTCCTGGTATCTGAGGAGGAGATGCCCTGTGGCCTTGTCTTTAATGTGTACCAGCCCTCCAGCCACAGGTGACAAAGCCAGGGGTGGACACATGACCCAAGCCAGACCCATCAGATTGTTTCTCCCGGGAATCGAGAGTATGAAAGTTGGAAATGGAGACATACTAATGTCAGAGCTCTAAAGAGAAAGGCCAAATTCCTGCCGCCTCCGAGGCTCCCCAGCTGCCCTGGTCTTTCCCCTTCTCAGATCACAGGAGCTACTCCATGCTGCTTGTGCTACTCCAGCCTGCCTTCAATTCACGCCCCCTTTTCTGGTTCAAGGTACCCAAAGTCTACTATCATGGCTCATAACTATTAAAAGTAAAACAAAACTTAACCAAGCTGCCTAATCTGTAGTAGCACAGATGCAAAAGGTGGTGGCTTGCTTTACCGACCTCACTGGCATTGAGTTTATAAAGAGAAAAGCCCACTCGACGGTGCTTTCAAGGAATGAAGAGCCTTTCAGACGAAGCGGTCGGCAGTGCCTGCCAGGCAGTAGCATCCGCCACCCCCGAATGAAGGGAGCTTCCACACCTCACTCATCCCTCCGCCCCTCCATGCCCTTGGCTCATGGGTCCCTCGGCCTCGAACGCCTAACCCACTCCCCTCCACTGTCCGTTTTCCCCCCTGACGATTCTGGGCCTTGAGGATTTCAATCTGAGAGTCTAGTTAAGACTAATAACAAGCCCTCTCACACCGTTAACTGATCCCCTCTCCTCAGATGGGTAGCAGCTTCCTGAGGCAGGGACCACAGTGAAAGGCACAGCACTGAATGGACTAGATTTTCAATAAATACCCCTGAGCTGATAGGACCTACCTGCTTTTCATTTGCCGAAAAGCCCAACAATAAATATAAAGATGAATTCTCCACACAGTCTATCCGCTATCAAATTAAGGGGTTGTGCTGGGCCATTTAGAATAGTGGGAGACTGCAATAACCTCTAGCAATAGGAAACTGGCTCAATAGATCATGGCAAGGCAAAAAGGGGAAGACCGACACATACAGCCATTTAAAATCATGTTCTCCAATTGTACGCCAACTATATGTCAATAAAAAAATAAATAGAATAGAATCATGCTCTCCAAAGGAGACATAAAGATTTGAGGAGTGCTTATGAAAATATATGGAGTGAAAAAGGAAAAGACAATACATATATATGTCATATATTACATTAGATCATTATACATGTCTTGCAGGTTCTAATATATATTAATTAGTGCTCTTATTTATTATGTACATGCATAAAAAGAATACTGACATCACTGGGTAACAGGGTTCACATTTTCTCAACTTGTTCTGTATTTTCCACCTTTGGGACTTGGGAACCTACTTTACTTTTTAGATCAGGCTGAACATCTATAACAAGTGATACAGATCTGGATGTAAAGCTGAATGTAAATCAGAATTGAAACAACTTTCAAACTACAGATTTCTAGGTCTAATTTCCACACCTACTCATGGGAGACTACAGTTTTCAAAAGCATTTTAACAACTGACAACCACAACCCGAGACAGTTTTCACACTCTGCAGAGTGGCAAAAGAGCCTGAAGTTACCAAATGTTACTGTTACATGCTGCTGGGTTTGGAATGTAAATTGAGGAAACTACTTGAGAGTTATTTTTCAGGGTCTGGTAAAGTTGAAGATGTGCACATCCTAAATCTCCTATATCCTAGAGAAATCACACACTTACCCAAGGAGATTATCCCCACACACACACACACACACACACACACACACACACACACACACACAATGACTGCAGCACAATTTGTGAGAGCAGAAACTTATATACCTAAATGCCCATTAACAGGAGAATAAATAAACAGGAATGTTTTCACACAACAAATACTCTATGGTCAAAACAAAAACAAAACAAACAAAAAAAACTGCAGTGCTTGCTGTCCAAGAGAACTTGCAATGATGACAAGAACATTCTGCATGTTGGTGCTTTGCAATATGGATGCCACCAGCCGCTTGTGGTTATTGAGCATGTGAAATGTGGCTGGTGAGACTGAAGAACTGAATTTTTAATTTAATTTAAATTTCATTAATTTTAATTTAAATAGCCACATGCGGCCGGTGGCTACCATAATGGACAGCGAAGCCCCAGAACCACACACAAACACAGATGGCCTCACAAACATAAAGCTGCTCTTAAAAAGCACATGGCAGCATACATAAAATGCAAAACCAATCTTTAAGAAGTTAAAAAGCTTACCAAACAATTCTGTATTACTTGGAAAAACAAACATGTGCAGTAAGAAGAAATGCCCAGAATAAGAACCACAACTGAGGACAGTGGTTACTCATGCTGGCAAGCGATAACCAGGGGGCCTCTATCACATCAGTAATATTTTATGCTTTACACTGGGTGGTGGGTACATGGTGATTAGCTCTATCGTTCTTAATTTCATTTTTAATTTATACCTACAACACCACCTAATAAGCTTTATTCCATTGTTTAGATTTACAAACACATGACAAAACACCATGCCAAGCAGGGCTATAACCACCCCTTCTCGATACCTTATTAAATCCACACAAATGTACCAGCAGTCCTGAGAAGACAGAGAAAGAACACCCAGATTGGTACAACAGTACTGGGAACGTTTTGGTTTTTAAGTTGGATAGTATTTGTTTCACCGTTATGTTCCATAACTTACATTGATGTCGTGTGATTTTTGTATATTGAATATCTCTCTCTCTCACTCTCACACACACGCATACACACAAGACTAGACTGTGCTGTGATGATGGGAGGGACTCCCATTCCTCATCCGTAGAGCCAAGAAACTTCTCTTGGGTGAGACAAGGCACCACCAGCACCCACCTCACACTCCACAACTGTCCTACCTGCAAAACCTACTATCAGCAGTCCACCAAATTCTCTGCCATTTGCACCCTGCACCTCCCTGCCGCTCCCCTCCCCCGAACCAAGTGATTCTCTGACAATTTAGTTTTGAACCTCTCTGGCCTGCAGGTTCTGGTCTCGGCAACCCACTGACTTACTTTTACATATTCCCAGCCAAGAAACTTCTCTTCTTTAAAAGTCTGTTCTCTCAGCTCAGCTCAAATAACCTAAACTATGAGAACGAATGTACTACAACATTAATCCATTTATTTGATCACAAAGAAAGTTAACTGAATAAATCCTTTTTACAATGACAAAAATCTCCTCCAGAGTTGGGTCACATTATGATGCTGGAACAGCCACAACTACACTGAACAAACATTTCCTGGGGACTTCCCTGGTGGCGCAGTGGTTAAGAATCCAACTGTCAATGCAGGGGACACGAGTTCGAGCCCTGGTCCGGGAAGATCTCACATGCCGCGGAGCAACTAAGCCCATGCGCCACAGCTACTGAGCCTGCGCCCTAGAGCCCGCGAGCGACCCACAGCTACTGAGCCCACGAGCCACAACTGAGCCGGCGTGCCACAACTGGAAGATCCCACATGCCGCGGAGCAACTAAGCCCATGCGCCACAGCTACTGAGCCTGCGCCCTAGAGCCCGCGAGCGACCCACAGCTACTGAGCCCACGAGCCACAACTGAGCCGGCGTGCCACAACTACTGAAGCCCACGTGCCTAGAGCCCGTGCTACGCAACGAGAGGCCACCGCAATGAGAAGCCCGTGCACCGCAACAAAGAGTAGCCCCGGCTCGCTGCAACAAGAGGAAACCCATGCGCAGCAACGAAGACCTAAGGCAGCCAAAAATAAATAGATAAATTTATTTTTAAAAAAAATCTCCTGAACACAAGTGTGCAGGGCACCGCACTAGGAACAGAGCAGTGAACAGAACTGCCCAGCCCGTATGGAGCTTCAACTCCAATGAGGGAGACCCTGACAAGTAATCTGAGGTATAACCAGCGTTACAAATCAATGTGCCACAGAAAAGAGGAGGAACTACACTACTCAGTCATCAGGAATGCTGCTTTAAGGACGGGGGTGAGAGGACGATGAGAGAGTTGTCAACAAATTGCTCAGAAAGGGGGAAATCAAAATAATGAATCACTCCTCAACTGTGGAATTTCACAACTAATTCATGAAAAAAGGATTACCAGTGCCCAAATTAGTCACCCACTACATCACAAGCAGTGGTAAAATTAAATCTGTAGCTTCTTAGCATTGTCAGAGGCAAATCCTACTTTATGTTTAATCTTTAAAGAGCTATTATGGAGAGTACCCACCACCAAGCATCTATCTACTCCTATCTGGCAGCCCCCTAACAATAAAGAAATATGAACAGCAGCACGGGAGCACATTGGTGGCTTTTTAAAGTTTTCTGGAGTGATCCCAATTTTCACATATTTCATGCCACCATCCTCACAAAACTTCAAGTTATCCTAGAAACTCCAAGGGGATTCACCTTGTGGGTGGTAAGGTGCGCCTGTGCCCTTCGCCACTGCCTATGCTCTCTCCCCACCTATTCCTTCCTTCTTACACTGCTGTGTGATCTTGGAAGGGTTCCTTAACTTCTCTTGGCTTTAGTGTCAACTGTAAACGGAGACAAGAGGGCTAATTTGCTTCCCTGCACCCAATACAGTGCCTCGTCCACAGTAGGCATTTTTCAACTCGCAGATACAGAAAGGGCTCGCTGCTTGGAGTGAGGGAAGCCAGAGTCACTGTCTCAACAGCTGTGCTTTTTCTTGACCCTATTTCCTGTGACTGGATGACGGTCCTTACTTTGGTGCTTGGCAAACTGTCCTTCACATGCCAACTCTAACAATTCTTCCTCTGGGAAGCCTTTCCGGACACTTCCTCATCACAAAACCACTGCAATCTCCTTTATCTACTGCGTACTAGAGCCCACATCAGGTCTATGCCCAAGACCTGTTTCTGACGAAATCTGTCTCATCACTTCTCCTGGGCACCAAAGGAAGCAAACAATCTACTACTGCACGCCTATCTCTGGGCTGGGCATTTTCCCACTGCCGTATTTATCATGATGGCACAGGTGCTAGAAAGGCCCAGCCAGTGTCTTCCTAGATGGTGTGAAAACCACAAGCTCTGTTTTTCCTCTTTGTTTTTTAACGTTTCTAATTTAGGAGCACAATGTGTACCTGGAAGCAAAAGTGGCTTTACAACACTGGGTTGAACCTAAGGAGCAGGGGGAGGGAAAGGGAACCCTAACCAGAAGCCTTTCACAGGAAACGGGAAGTGGTTGCTTCCCCACCCCCATCCTGCACGCTGAGCATAACCCAACTAGTTAAAAGGGCAGAATCTAAATCACGGGATTTTTGAATTGGAGGAAAACTTCAAAATCGTGGAGCAGTCACTGCCAAAATGGAGTCGGAGTGTTACTGCAAGGTGGCAGAGCCAAGGCCCAGACCCTGCTCAGCCCGGTTCCTCCACAGCGCGCGCGGTGAGGCCGCACAAAGACAAGGTTTGGAATCCCAGGGATTGTCATCAGGAATGCACTGAATGCCTAGGAACCTTAAGGGCTCAGGGTTGGAATCCAAGCCTGAATTGTCCCAGTGAAACAGCTGACTAACAATGTCAGCTGGGGAATATTTTGATACCTTCAAATTGGGCCCCATGTAGGAAGAGGCCGCACAAAGAGCTGTGTGACTGAAGAGCCCTAGGAATGGTACGCGAAGGCCGCCGAGTGCCTTCCAGGGCTGCCCACATTCTCCTCATAGCTAGCTAAAGTGGCTCCCAAAAGAGGTTTCCAGATCTGCCCCAGTGGGCACCATCAGAATTGACTCCCAGGAAACTTCCAGCTGTGAAGGGCAAACAAAGCTAGGGCTCTCTCCATCTGAATGTGAAAGACCTGCCTCAATCAGAGAAGGCCCTTAAGCCATAAAACCCTTCACACCAAGGCCAAGTGTCACACTTGTAAGAGGGTGTGATTTATAAATTGACAGCACCCACAAAGCTGCTTTTGTACTCCTCCCTTAGTTAACAATTTATCTCCCCCCACCAAACTTACGGAGCTATTCAGATAAAGCTTGACTGGGCCTCAAAAAGAAAGAAAGAAAGAAAGAAAAAGACCCAAGTTTTGGCCAAAACACCAATGTTCACTCTGGATAATTATGGTCCTGTGAATAGACACTAAAATTAGGGCTTAATAATTCCTCTGTATTACACTCACAGCATCAAACTATTCCAATACAAACAGAAAGAGCAAGAAAAAGAAAATCTCCAACGCAGCCTTGCTGGAAACTCAAGAGTTCCACTTTTGTGGTTTTCTGCAGTCTCTTTTGTGGTTTCTGCACTCTTAGAATCCCCCCTTTAGAGCAGTTTTAACTCGACGCCCTGACCAGCTGTTTCTCTTTCTCAACATTTAGACCTACAAAGCAAAGAGTAAATAAGGGCTTGGCCATGTCTTTCCTCTTGGTTCAACAAAACCAATTCTGGCCACTTTATCTTGTTTTTTTCCCCATCGCATGAATTCCCTTCTCAAATTCCAACACTAGCTACAAAACCATCATCTGTCTACTGATTCCCTTCCCACTCCTCTTTCTTTAAAATGAATTACAGCACCAATCCTAGTAGAGACTAAGCCCCTAACGTAAACTACATTAAAATATATATATATATACACATCTGATAACACTTGTCAACATTGAGACCTTTCTTCTTAAAAGGTTATTTGGTGGGAAAAAACCAAAAACTTCATTCTAAAAAAGCAAAAAAGCAATTAAGCAATTCAAGTTTAAACTGTCTCCCTGCCCACTTAGGACCTTACTAAACTGTCTATCAATCTGAAAAAAAAAAAAAATTTGTATAAGAGTGGGGACTTCCCTGGTGGTCCAGGGGTTAAGAATCTGCCTTCCAATGCAGGGGATGCGGTTCCATCCCTGGTGGGGAAACTAAGATCCCACATGCCGCGGGGCAACTAAGGCCCGCGCGCCTCAACTACTGAGCCTGCGCTCTAGAGCCCACGTGCCACAACTAAAGAGAAGTCCGTGCGCCGCAACAAAAGATCCCGCATGCCACGACTAAGACCTGACTCAGTCAAATAAATAAATTAATAATAAAAAAATAGATGTAGCAATAATAAAAGTGACCTAAGTTTAAAAAAAAAAAAAAAAAAAAAAGTAAGGGCCTGTGCTCAAAAACAGCCTTTCTGATGCTGCTCCATACACCAGAGGTGCAAATCTGTGGCCCACAGCGCAGGTAAGTCTTGCAGGCGTGTTCTCTTTAGTCTCTACAGGGTGGATGGAAACAGCATGCAAAAAGGTTGCCGGTATTAAAAAGTTTGGGACAGAGCATATTAAAAAAAATCTTTCTTTCTCATTCTCTTGAAAAATCACATCTGACATCACTGGGTCCACATTTCCTCACAGCAACAGCCGGCTGGCACCAAGCACAGCTGCCCCTTTAAATGGGACAAGCACTGGCCTAGTCTGTCCAGACTCCCCGCTTCAGGACTACATGCTTGCTTCCCTTGCTGGCAGTGGTTATGGCCCCAGGGCTTCTGACCCTTGACACCACCCCTCTCCTCCACATACCTTTTTGACCATGGTTGTCTCAGATGAATCAAGTTTGGCTCTCTTGGTATCAGGTCCATCTTCTACTCCTTGACTAACTTTGGCAACTTTGGTTTTCTCCCTAGAGGGTGACAAGGGGAGGGAATCGAGTTCTACCCTATAAATCATGCCATGAGAACAAAAAGAGCATCAGTGGCTCACTGAATAGGATGGTGGTTAAGAGCAAAAGCTCATACAGATCTGGCTCAAATGCCAGCCTGGCCACTGATTACCTGATGCCTCACTTACCTGCTATGTGGGAATAATAATCCCTGAAGAATTATTAGAAGAGAAATAACAAATTGCTTAGCACACTGCCTAGTACATAGTATACTCTCTATAAACTTTGTAAATGTTCCACCTGAATCATGAAATAAAGAGCTGAACTCAATTCCTCCTCTCTGCCATGGGGAGCACACATTAAACTAATCTGGCCTTCTTTTCTCTACTGTGACTTCTTTACCATTTATAAGGTGCCCAAAGAACTAGATTTTCTTAAAGCCATAAAACATAAGAGATACAAGAGATTTTGAACATGTTTGTCCTTCCCCCATCTCGACTTTACAGGCAAGAAACTTGCAGACTGGACAAAGTTCAGTGACTTGCCTAAGAAGCTGAACAAAAGAAAGCAGTTCTTGACTCTTGGTAGGAGGCTTCACCTACCACACAGGGTCTCTCTTTACCTCTCATCGGCAAGGGTGGTGGTCAAAAGTTACAGCCCCAAAACCAACTCTTGTAGTTTTACAGTACTGGTATCATCTGCCATCTTTCATCTAGAAGCTACAAGTTCAAAACACTGCAGGTCTCATTATGTGAGAATCACCATGGTCTGTAACCTCAATGTTCAAAATGAGACGAGGTCTGTTTGGTCCTCCAGAGCAGTCTCTAGACCTTGGAGCTTTTCCAAGGTACACTCTGGCTGAGTGTGCCTACAGAGTTGCCCATCTAACTTGTACTCATTTTACCATCTCTCAACCTGAACACACGCAAGCCCCAGCTGGGGAACAAATGTTTAAAATCTGAGCAGGTTCTCCCTGAATAGAAAGTGTGGCTTCACCACCTGAAGTCCAAACTGATCAGATACCCACATGGTATGTTTTGATCGCCTTAGAACTGCAATCTGAAAAAAAAAAAAAAATTTGTATAAGAGTGGGGACTTCCCTGGTGGTCCAGGGGTTAAGAATCTGCCTTCCAATGCAGGGGATGCGGTTCCATCCCTGGTGGGGAAACTAAGATCCCACATGCCGCGGGGCAACTAAGGCCCGCGCGCCTCAACTACTGAGCCTGCGCTCTAGAGCCCACGTGCCACAACTAAAGAGAAGTCCGTGCGCCGCAACAAAAGATCCCGCATGCCACGACTAAGACCTGACTCAGTCAAATAAATAAATTAATAATAAAAAAATAGATGTAGCAATAATAAAAGTGACCTAAGTTTAAAAAAAAAAAAAAAAAAAAAAGTAAGGGCCTGTGCTCAAAAACAGCCTTTCTGATGCTGCTCCATACACCAGAGGTGCAAATCTGTGGCCCACAGCGCAGGTAAGTCTTGCAGGCGTGTTCTCTTTAGTCTCTACAGGGTGGATGGAAACAGCATGCAAAAAGGTTGCCGGTATTAAAAAGTTTGGGACAGAGCATATTAAAAAAAATCTTTCTTTCTCATTCTCTTGAAAAATCACATCTGACATCACTGGGTCCACATTTCCTCACAGCAACAGCCGGCTGGCACCAAGCACAGCTGCCCCTTTAAATGGGACAAGCACTGGCCTAGTCTGTCCAGACTCCCCGCTTCAGGACTACATGCTTGCTTCCCTTGCTGGCAGTGGTTATGGCCCCAGGGCTTCTGACCCTTGACACCACCCCTCTCCTCCACATACCTTTTTGACCATGGTTGTCTCAGATGAATCAAGTTTGGCTCTCTTGGTATCAGGTCCATCTTCTACTCCTTGACTAACTTTGGCAACTTTGGTTTTCTCCCTAGAGGGTGACAAGGGGAGGGAATCGAGTTCTACCCTATAAATCATGCCATGAGAACAAAAAGAGCATCAGTGGCTCACTGAATAGGATGGTGGTTAAGAGCAAAAGCTCATACAGATCTGGCTCAAATGCCAGCCTGGCCACTGATTACCTGATGCCTCACTTACCTGCTATGTGGGAATAATAATCCCTGAAGAATTATTAGAAGAGAAATAACAAATTGCTTAGCACACTGCCTAGCACATAGTATACTCTCTATAAACTTTGTAAATGTTCCACCTGAATCATGAAATAAAGAGCTGAACTCAATTCCTCCTCTCTGCCATGGGGAGCACACATTAAACTAATCTGGCCTTCTTTTCTCTACTGTGACTTCTTTACCATTTATAAGGTGCCCAAAGAACTAGATTTTCTTAAAGCCATAAAACATAAGAGATACAAGAGATTTTGAACATGTTTGTCCTTCCCCCATCTCGACTTTACAGGCAAGAAACTTGCAGACTGGACAAAGTTCAGTGACTTGCCTAAGAAGCTGAACAAAAGAAAGCAGTTCTTGACTCTTGGTAGGAGGCTTCACCTACCACACAGGGTCTCTCTTTACCTCTCATCGGCAAGGGTGGTGGTCAAAAGTTACAGCCCCAAAACCAACTCTTGTAGTTTTACAGTACTGGTATCATCTGCCATCTTTCATCTAGAAGCTACAAGTTCAAAACACTGCAGGTCTCATTATGTGAGAATCACCATGGTCTGTAACCTCAATGTTCAAAATGAGACGAGGTCTGTTTGGTCCTCCAGAGCAGTCTCTAGACCTTGGAGCTTTTCCAAGGTACACTCTGGCTGAGTGTGCCTACAGAGTTGCCCATCTAACTTGTACTCATTTTACCATCTCTCAACCTGAACACACGCAAGCCCCAGCTGGGGAACAAATGTTTAAAATCTGAGCAGGTTCTCCCTGAATAGAAAGTGTGGCTTCACCACCTGAAGTCCAAACTGATCAGATACCCACATGGTATGTTTTGATCGCCTTAGAACTGCTTTCCTCATGCTCTAGAGGAGACCATCGGGCTTCCCTGGTGGCGCAGTGGTTGAGAGTCCGCCTGCCAATGCAGGGGACGCGGGTTCGTGCCCCGGTCCGGGAGGATCCCACATGCCGCGGAGCGGCTGGGCCCGTGAGCCATGGCCGCTGAGCCTGCGCGTCTGGAGCCTGTGCTCCGCAACGGGAGAGGCCCGCGTACCGAAAAAAAAAAAATTAAAAAAAAAAAAAAAAAAATAGAGGAGACCATCAATTTGGAAGGCAGGGGCCACATCTCCTATAATTCTGAGCACACAATCTATATATTCAGTAAGCTGTTAATGAACTGGTTTCCCAAAGTTCTAAGTATTATAGTTAAATACTTTCCTTAAATGGTTCATTTCCTACCAGTAAATAGGACTACATTTTGAAAAGGCTTTATGTTCTCTCCTCCTCTCCCCAGACTTACTCTACAAATTCATGCTCTCCGAGATTGGCAAATGTATATCCGTGGTAGCCAAAAACATCTCCCGTAAAGAACTTGATGCTATTTTTGTGACAGATCTGGTCAACTTTAATTATGATATCCCTGGAGCAGCAAGTCAGACATACCTGCAGAAAGAATGAAAGTGGTTGGGTGTGAGTTGTGCAGACTGTGAATCACCGCCCTGATGTCTAAATACACCTTAATGAACAGTCTCTCTGGGCATGGCTAAAGCCAGTTTCAAACTGGTACAACAGGTTCTTTGGATGCTATGGTTAGAAGACAAAAGAAAAGCTGCAGGTTTCAGTGTGTAGAAAATGTAAATCATGAGACGGTCACTTCACCTTCTGCAACCAAAATGAAACATGTTTAGCTATTAAGTAAAAGGCACTCAAATGAATTTGTTTCCCCTAAATCATGAACATATATAAACCATATTTCCGTTTTCAGGAAAAGGAAAAGACAGTAATATAACTTAGAGGAAGTTATTTCTAAATCATTAAACCTATTAATATCTGAATAAGGTACAGCAAGAAACAAAACCAGTTGTTTAAATTTACCCAAAGGTCATGTTTAAATACAAGGGCATTTTTCCCCCTTCTTCTGACTGATATGTTAAGATAAAGAAAATAAACAAGTCCTGCTGAGATTATTTTTCCACAGTTTTCGATGTGAAACTTTATCTGAATTTAAGGACAAAAGAAAAGGTTACAGCCCAAGTGACCTCCCATTCAGACTTAGACAATGAGACGGTGATTCACTCAGTGGAATTATCAATGTTGCTCTGAGGCCTCTAAGTTGTGTTCCAGTAAGTTGAGGTATTAGAAATAGCTAAGTTTTACTGCACAGAACACGACCTTTTCAGGAGAAGCTTTGTGATCAGGGCCAAGAAGACAACTTCTAAATTGCACATGTTTTCTTCTGAACATTGAAAGTTGGAGAAGAAATTACAAAAGGATTTTCACTTGATAAACCTCTTGCTGTTGTCTGGCAGCCTGAATATTGAAATAACGCTCACAGAGCAACGTGTGTCTCTGCTGCCATTCAAAGGGTGCAGTCACCCAAGGAAAAGTCAAATCTAAAAGATAAGACAGGTGCAGCTAAACATGCAATCAACTGACCAAATGGAGCCCTGCAGTCAAAACTGAGCGTGAAAACCTATGAAGACCAGTCAAACGTGGCTCAAATATGAGGAAGTCACGCCTGCCCTGTGCACATGCGTTATACAAGCAACAGCGCCATGCTTCAGTTCTAACAAAGCTTCTAGTTGCTAGAAGTTCAAAGGACATCTAGAGTAAACCAAATATGGTTACTACAGATAAAGAAATGAAGAGATGACTTATGTCCAAATGGAAAATGTTCCAATACCTGGACTTACAAAATAGAATAAAAAAAATTTTAAGGGACAAAATGCACAGATGATCCATCATTCCAAGCCCACATTTGAACAGATGCACATATGAAATACAACAGTGTGAAAAACAGAACTACTAAACCCAAATTCTAACCTCTCACGTAATGGGCCCTTCATTTAAAAAACAAGTAGATCATCTGTGACTATTGCACGGTTATCCAACATTTGTTAAGCTTTTCCAGGGTACAGGGAGCCATGTCTGAAAGGTCACAGACACTGAAACAGAATTTAACTTATCCTTTCACCTCTGCAAAGATTTGGCAGTGAAATCAAATGAGGCTGGATATGCCTCGTTTGGCTTAAGACTACAGTGATTCTGTCTAGTTATCCATGGCAACATGGTCAAAGTGGCTGTGTGCAAGAAAGAGACAGAGACAGACCAAGATCAGGTGTGTTCTTTTTAAAGACAAAACACAAGCTGTAGTTTGGTATTTCTAACAACAAAAAAAAGACTCTGCTACAGAAATTCACCAACTTGTTAAGTTTTCAGAAGAAAACATTTGCAATAAAATGTATAGAAGCTATGCGCAAAAATTCTGGAAGGAAGACAAAACACCAATGATAAAACCTGGTCTTGGGAAAAATATGCCCAAAGAAGAAACCAAAAGGCAGCAACTCACAAGCAGCTAGAGCAGATTCAACAGACTGGATCTGCCTACCAACACACTCTGAATACTAAGGCAATACACTAATAAGGCATATACACTAAGGCAATATAAGACTTCAATCTACTAGGGCAATATTTTAAAACTAAAGAATGGAACAGCTTAAAAACTTACTTGGGAAAAAGCTCAGATTTGAGATTCTAATGCTCCAGAGTACCTAGTATACATATAATTAGTGCTTTAATTTGCTGAATTCCTAAAGCAGATTTTACATTCTCTATGAAACTTACAGCATCAAATTGGGTGAAAAACGACTCAGGTTTCTTTTCTATATTCTCAGTGTCCACCTTCACATCCACCATGGGGTTGAGATTCTGTGCGCGCTCCAAAGAGGCTTCGGCCCTGTTTCGGCCAACAGACCCAGTACGGATCAGGAACTGGGCTCCGGGGTCTTCTGGAGATACCTAGGAATAATTTTTTTTTTTAATACTTGAATTTTGGGGGAAAAACAAATGAACTTTTCCATTTTAAAGAATAACTAAAGCATCTACCCTCTAATTGTAGTATTACTGTTCCTACAGGAATCTGCCCAATGCAGACTCCCTATACTCTTTCCTTCTGAGGCTTTAAAATAGACATTTAAATTTTTTTTTTTAAACTGGGCACTGATGGTTAAAGAGCACCCCCTTGTGTTTATAATGAAAATTCACTCTAAACAAAAGAAGTCCATGCTTTCTTAAGTAAATTTTTAACTGCTAACAAAATGACATAATCATCAGTGCTAAGAGTTGACCAAATGCCTACCATGTGCCCAATTCTAAGCAATCAGAGAGAGACATAAGTAATTTAAAGGATGTAGTCCCTGCCTACAAGTGGTTTAAAATCAGACCAAGACAAAAATTAGACACAATTAAGAATGTTTGAAACGAACTCTTAAATTCAATTAAAACTCAGAAAGGAGGACAGCTAGGCGGAGGTTGGAGCAGAGGGGTAATTTCACTCATAAGGCTGGACGTCAGCAGAAGAGAGCCTCAAAGACAGGTGATATAATCATCTGACAGCCACCAGTAGGATTACAGATTCCACTGTTCAAAATGCATTTCTTCACACATCAAACAGCTAATTTCATCATGAATCTCCATGTGTGACCCCGCCACCTTCACCAAGACTGGGTTCAACAGAAGTAATCCTCCTCTCCTGCCAACTACCCACAGTATACACTCTCCCTTACTATCTTTCCTCCAAGCAAATGAGCTGGTCCTCCTCCCGTTCAAGGCCAGCCCTCTAACAGTATGCTTGACCCATCCCATCCCATCCCATCCCATCCCAGGGATCTCACCACACAGAGAGAGATCGTACAGCATAGTGGTTAAAAGCCATGCTCTGGGATAATTCAGCTTGGATTCACAGCTGTGATTTGAATCCTGGCTCAACCACCTAAATGTGTGACCTTGAGTGAGTATGAGGGAATCACATGTGATGCACTACTTAATCACTCCACCAGGGGAGTCAGTAATACCTGTGCCCCACTCCTTGGCCTCAAAGCTCCCGGCTCTCCTTTTCCCCGCTGGACATTCCACTTTCTATATGGGCCCTCTTAGGTGCAGCTGTTCTCAGGATTCCACCTCGGAATCATTCATCTTTTCACTCTACATAGCTCCATAAACCAACTCCATGCCTTATAGTTTCTACCAAAATCTGATGTTATTTCTCAAATTGCTCTTACTGGTACAGATTGCTTCCTGATCCATCTGAGTCTTATATTAAACTGCCCACCAGAAAGTTCCTCCTGGAGATCTCATGGGCCAATCATAATCCGATTCCTATGTTTGTTGTCTCTGTTAACAGAAACATCTCTGACGCATCCAGTCACCAGAGCCAAAAACGTGGTCTTCCTATCCTCTACATTTCCTTGATAGCAGCCACCAGGTGACGTGGCTAAGCACATGGCCTCTGCCAGGAGTCAGACTGCCTGGGTCCTGGTGGTACCACTAACTGCTGTGACCTTGGGCGAGCCAATACTTCACTTCCTTTTCCTCCGTTTTCTTATGTGTAAAGCAGGAATGATAATCCCTACATCTCAGAGTTGTTTTGAGGCCTAAATGAGATACTACAACTACAGCTCCTAGAACAGCGTCCAGCACTTACAGTAAGTGTCAGCTGTTGTACTTCCTCCTTGCTTTCCCATACAGAATCCTACTGACTATACCACCGAAGCATCTCTCACCTCCCGGTGCTTCTCGCCATCTCTATCCCCACTGTCATTCCGCAGACCCTTTTCATCTCTCACTTAAACTATTAAAGCAGCCTTTTAAGTAGTCTTCTGCCCCATATCTTGTGCCAACCACAGTCTACACAGTATTAGTGATCTATAGAAAGCCCAAAGCTGAAGTCAACCCTCACCCATCTGAAACTCTTCAATGACTCCTCACCACCTAGACAATTAAGTAAGTTTACAGCAGAGCTTACCAGCTGGCCCTTCGTGACTTGGACCTCACCTGCAATCTGCAACCCCCCCAGCACCGTGGGCTTCACACTCTAAAAACACCAAACTGGGGGCTTCCCTGGTGGCGCAGTGGTTGAGTCCGCCTGCTGATGCAGGGGACGCGGGTTCATGCCCCGGTCCGGGAAGATCCCACATGCCGCGGAGTGGCTGGGCCCGTGAGCCATGGCCACTGAGCCTGCGCGTCCGGAGCCTGTGCTCCGCAGCAGGAGAGGCCACAGCAGTGAGAGGCCCGCGTACCGCAAAAAACACCCAAAAAAACCCCACCAAACTGTTATATTCGATTTCTACCATGCTGTCTTGTGCTAATGTCCCCTGCCTAAAACACAGCTCCTCAAATCCTGAAAAACCTCTGCTTGTTTTTTAAGACTCACTCAGCACTCCAGGAAGTCTCTCTCATGTCCGCATGCCACAACCTGAGTCAGGTAGCGTGCTCTGGTTTCTGGAAAAAAATTGAGGATGGTTCCCTGGTGGTGCAGTGGTTGAGAGTCTGCCTGCCGATGCAGGGGACACGGGTTCGTGCCCCGGTCCGGGAGGATCCCACGTGCCGCGGAGCGGCTGGGCCCGTGGGCCATGGCCGCTGAGCCTGCGCATCCGGAGCCTGTGCTCCGCAACGGGAGAGGCCACAACAGTGAGTGGCCCGCGTACAGCAAAAAAAAAAAAAAAAAAAAAAAAAAAAATTGAGGATGGGAAGCAAATCTTGTGCATTTTTCTATCGCCAATACCTACACTACTTCAGGGTAGACAGCAGGTGCTCTTGGATGCTTGCTGACGTAAACGAAATGAAAAACTCTAAGGGGCAGGAATTAACATCTTCAATTTATAGATGAACAAGCTAAGTCTCTGTGAGGTTAATTCCCTTTCCCAGCTTCAGAAGGTGTGATTTGAACCCAAGCCTTCATGATTCCAAAGCTTCTGCAAAATGCAGAACCATCTTCCTGGGACGTTCCTAGTCAGGGACAAAAGCACAAGCAAACTACAAAAGGCAGAACCACCAGAGAGTGTTCATGAACTATGAAATTTATGAGATGGGAGTCAGGCTGGGTAAGTTGACTGGGACCAGGTTATATGAAGCCAGTGGTTCTCAACCCTCCCTGACTTTTAGACTCACCTGGAGAACTTTTATTTTTAAATAACTCCCCAAATATTCTAAAGCACAGATGGGATTGAGAACCACTGTGTCAGGCTTTGAAAACCAGTCAGAGGAGTCAGGCCTTAGAGCGGAAGGCAAGTAGAAGGCACTATCAGTCTTTAAACTGAAGAGGCAACGGTTGACTCCAACTCTGGGTGGCATTCGTGCCAGTGCTAAGGCAGTGAGAGAACCACATCACATGCCCTCAGTGTTCTCTCATCCCCATTCTCAGATTACCCAACCAAATGAGGAAACTACCATCCCATTGTGGTTTCGTTTTTCCACACCAACGGCCTCCAGGTTTTGGAACCATCCTTCCTTGGGTCTCCACTCTTACCCTCTCTACACAAGGCAAACAAATTCTTCCCCTGGATGGGGTGTTCCTGCCACTAGGGGGCACTGTGGCTGGTGGGCGGGAGGATGTCAAAGCCGGGAGGGTTCAGTTAATTATCTGGTAGCTTGCTTGCAGGGATTTTCTTTCCTTAGAAAGTTTTGAATTCAAGTCAAAAATCAATTTGTGACTGTGATATTAAGTGAGCCAACCTATGTGTCTCTTTGTATTGCAGGAGAATTCAAACAACAAAAATTCTAGATATTATTTTCTCCTGAAACTCCAAACAAGGTGAGCTTTTAAAAATTTCATTAACATTTACTTTTGTCTACAGAGCCTATACCTCACACTGTGTGTGCTAGTTACTTAGCATGAGACAGGACCCCTGTTCATTGCCTAAAAGGAAAAAAAGACACAAATAATATCATGTGACAACGCAATTTTTGAAATATTTTAACTAAAAAAATACATGATTTCTGGAATTTGCTTTAAAAAACTGTCCCAAAAAATACAGGGGAAAAGATAAATAAAAAGATCAACAAAACATTGGTATCTGTAGAAGCCATGTAGGTGGGGTGTCAAATATTATTCTACTTCTGTATATATTTGAAATTTTCTATAAAAGGAAACCAAAATATCACTGAGGCATGAGAATGTAGACAAAGCAGCAGTTATTTTCACTTTGGAGCAAAGACAGGTCAGAGAAAGCTACACAGGGGTTGGGCACTATGGTTTATTATCAATTAAATAACATTCATATAATTAACTATTGGATGCTTATTACATGCAGGCACTACATTAAGTGGTCCATATACATTCTCTCAGATCCAACATTTCCCCAGGTAATGCCCGTGAAGCATCTCCATCAAGATCTCCTGAGATACCTCTGTTTTTCTTCTGAGATACCTTTTAAATGTATATATTCCTGAGCCTTATCTCAGACTTTGTAAAGTAGAATCATTAGGGGTGAAAGCTACACCAAAACAAAGCCCCGAGGCAGTTCTGCATTTTAAATGAGTGATTCAGGTGATTTAAAGGTACAAATAGGAAAAGCACTCCTCTACTCCTCACAATCACCCTCCAAGGGAGATGCTAACTCCACTTTACAGACAGAAAAGGTCATCAAGGAGACGAGAGCCTCCACTGGTTGACAACGTAGGATATGGTGGAGCTGAATTCAAACCTGGTGCTGGCGCTGTCAGTCTCCAAGGGCTTCAGTGCCACTGACACCAGCCCTCCTCTTTCATAGCCCAGAAGGGGCAAGTAGGAAGGCACGAAGTCTCCACGTGTTTATACTAAAGAGGGGAGATGGCGAAGGAGAGTGATAAGGCCGCAGAACATCTCACCTGCTCGTGATCCAGCATGGTCAGTCCTTTCACTCCAGCCAGGATGAGATTCTTGGCGATTTCAGCCCCGAGTCCCTTCATGCCAACAAGAAGCACCCGGGAGGCCCGCAGCCTACAAGGCAGATATTGTCAACGGGATGAAAGAGGAAAGTGGAAGCTCCCCGAATCATTGAAGAACAAAACAAGACAAAAACAGGGAAATGATCTTGGATTTCATTAACTGCACTTAAGCGTCCAGGCCTCAAATCTTGAAAAAGAGACAGGCTCCAATCTATCCTGCTGAGAACAGTTCATTCAACAAATATTTATTGAGCACCTATTATGCCAGGCCCCCTTCCAAGGTGTGCAAATACAGCAGTGAATAAAAAGACACAATTCCTGCCCTCAGAGCTTGTATTTTGTAGAGACAGACAAACAAATAGAGATGCATAATATCTCAAAAAGTGAAGAAAATCAAGCATGGTATGGATCAGGAATGATGGAGGATGTGATTTTAGTCAGACTGATCGTGAAGGCCTTTCCACAGAGGTGCTGAGCAAAAATCAAAATGAAATGAAGGACATACATACAGATACTTGGGAGAAGAACATTCCAAGTAGAGAAAAAAGCAAGTGCAAAAGCCCTGAAGCAGGAGTGCTTGGCATATTCCAGGAGCAGGAAGGCAGACAGAGCAGCGGAAGAGCAGTGAGCAAAGGGAAGAATGGGGGACTTCCCTGGTGGTCCAGTGGTTAAGACTTCACCTTCCAATGCAGGGGGTGTGGGGTTTGATCCCTGGTCAGGGAACTAAGATCCCACATGCCTCCCCACCAAAACACCAAAACATAAAACAGAAGCAATAATGTAACAAATTCAATAAAGACTTTTTAAATGGTCCACATCAAAAAAATCTTAAAAAAAGGGAAGAATGGTAGATGAGGCTGTAGACAGAGTCAGGGGCCACATCATGAAGGCTCTTACAGGCACTGTCAGGATTCTGGATTTTATTCTAAAAATGATGGAAAGCCATGGGGTGGGGGCGGGGTTGCGGTTGGAAGGGGAAGAGTGTCACAGTTAAGGTGAGAGAGGATGATGGCCTGGACTAGTGTGACAGCAGAAGAGAAGGGGAGAAGGGGTACTATTTAAGCTATAACACACAAGGTGGCCCGAAAGAGGGCGCATCTGGGAAGTGTTTAGCTCATTCTGAGCCTGTAGAGTGACGGAAGATGAGGCTTAAAAAAAAAATGGTAGGGCTTCCCTGGTGGCGCAGTGGTTGGGAATCTGCCTACCAATGCAGGGGACATGGGTTCGAGCCCTGGTCCTAGAAGATCCCACATGCCGCGGCAGGGCAACAAAGCCCGTGCGCCACAACTACTGAGCCTGCGCTCTAGAGCCCACGTGCCACAACTACTGAAACCCGCGCACCTAGAGCCATGCTCCACAACAAAAGAAGCAACCGCAATGAAAAGCCCGCACACCGCAACGAAGAGCAGACCACGCACAGCAACTGGAGCAGACCACACACATCAAGGAAGACCCAATGCAGCCAAAAATAAAAAAATAAAATAAATAAATTAAAAAAAAAAAAAAAAGGTAGCAGTCTGGACTTAACTCTGAGGTCAGCAGAAGGCAGTATAGGTCCACAATACCTTATTCGAAATCCCTTGAAACAGAAGTGTTTCAGAATCAGAATGTTTCATATTTGAAAAAGGAAATAAAGGGAATTCCCTTGGGGTCCAGTGGTTAGGACTCCGTGCCTTCACTGCTGAGGGCCCGGATTCAATCCCTGGTTGGGGAACTAAGATCCCACAAGCCGCGCAGTAGGCCAAAAAAAGAAAAAAAAAAAAAAAAAAGGAAATAAAGAGTTTGCATCATATACCTTGAAAAACCCCGTCAGTATCTTAGGCAGCACCCTGTAATCAAACTCATTAATATTTCTGCAGCAAATGTATGATTATTCACACTGAAAAGCATTAGTAAGAACTAAGAACAGTCTCACCTAAATTCAAGTTCTGCTGACCAATGAGTTTGCTCCTAATTTATGAAATGAGTCCATTCTCATCAAGTACCACTACTAAGGAGAACATGCAGAAACTCTTTTCCAAAAATGGTTCTAATAATTATGGACACTTGCATGTCATCAGGCTAGATGTCTTTAATGGGAATGATGGCTGATAAAATCAAGTCCTGCACTGATTCTTTTTTTTTTTTTTTAATTTTTGGCTGCGTTGGGTCTTCGTAGCTGCACGCGGGCTTTCTCTAGTTGCGGCGAGCGGGGGCTACTCTGTTGCGGTGCACGGGCTTCTCGTTGCGGTGGCTTCTCTTGTTCCTGCACTGATTTCTTGATGCTAGCAGATTTGGGATTTCCTTCAGTGATATGACCAAAGGGTAAAATGGCGGGGGGTGGGGTGGAGGGAGAGAACAGTGACATAGGCATATGTCTGGGGCTCAGCTTCTCCATTATTGCTTTTTTCTACATGGCCCTTCCACTGCCAACCACAGTCTAGCTGACAGGAGCCTTTCAAGTGACAATTCCACTTCACCAGAATAACTGGGCAGAGGGCTTAGGGCATAACAAGCAAGGTAAATAACAGAGATGCTAGCAATGAGCAGGTCTCTTACCACAGATTGATAGCATTACACCAGCAGAGGGGAGGAGGAAGGAAGCCATGCAGCCTTCCAGAGTCGCTCCAATCCCTTGAGAATCAGCACATATAGTAAATAAGCAATGTTTCCAAAGAGAACATCGTGCACATACCAAACCTTTGACATTAGAAAGGCTGAGCAGCCATGCATTTAGCTGTACCTTCCAGGTCTCTGCTCTCACTGTTAGCCTGCGAGCCCTCCCTTCACCTGGTCCTAACACTGCTGCGCCTGGAACTCCAGGTTCCACAGTCCTTCTCAGTCTGAGTAACAGTCTTTTCCTCTTTGGCTGCTGTATCTACCTCCAGGATACAGCTAGACCGGCCCCACTCACTTCTGGGAAATCTGTAACCTCAAATGTTACCAATGGCCCCCTCATCTCCAAACCCACTAACATCTCCTCGGGCTCTGTTTTCCTTGCTGCTCCTTCAGCAAGGAGCATGGCCCATCACTAATGCCCTCCAGGTGTGAAGACTTGGGCTTGACTTCTGGCTCTGCCACTTCCTAACTGGGTGACCCGGGCAAACTGCACGACCTCTCTGACCTTCAGTCTATTCATCTGTAAAATGGAGACACCAATTCTGACTTCATGATTTAATCTCCTCGACGACCTGGTCAAACATGTATGCAAAACCACCTGGCATCCTCCCCATCATAGAACAGGTGCTCCATAAAAGTTACTTGAACATCTCTTCAATCCCCACTGCCTTATAATTACAAAAGGGCTCAGTGATGGGTTTGATTCTGATTTTCAAAAAATCTGACAGAGGAAAAAAAAACATTAAGTTGGCATTCAAATCCATTCAGTCTTGGCTCCCTCCCATTTTCCCTGCCTTACCTTCCACTACTACCAGGTCATCTCTGTTATTTACCTTGCTTGTATGCCCTAAGCCCTCTGCCCAATTATTCTGGTGAAGTGGAATTGTCACTTGAAAGGCTCCTGTCAGCTAGGCTGTGGTTGGCAGTGGAAGGGCCGTGTAGAAAAAAGCAATAATGGAGAAGCTGAGCCCCAGACATATGCCTATGTCAATGTTCTCTCCCTCCCCCCCGCCACCATTTTACCCTTTGGTCATATCACTGAAGGAAGTCCCAAAACTGCTAGCATCAAGATCAGTGAAGGAACAAGAAAAGCTATTCATTCATTCATTCATTCATTCATTTTTAGCTACGTTGTGTCTTCGCTGCTGTGCACAGGCTTTCCCTAGTTGCAGCGAGCAGGGGCTACTCTTCATTGCGGTGCGCAGGCTTCTCATTGTGGTGGCTTCTCTTGTTGCTGACCACGGGCTCTAGGCTTCAGTAGTTGTGGCATGCAGGCTCAGTAGTTGTGGTGCAGGCTCTAGAGCGCAGGCTCAGTAGTTGTGGCGCACAGGCTTAGTTACTCCGCAGCATGTGGGATCTTCCTGGACCTGGGCTCGAACCCATGTCCCCTGCATTGGCTGGTGGATGCTTAACCCCTGCACCACCAGGGAAGTCCGCCACCTGCAGACTTTAAATCACAACATTCCACACACCTGAAACGCACCCTGTCTTCCTCTCTCTGCCTAGTCAAGCCTTTCCTCCAGACTTCAAACCCCAACTCGAATGCCATTTCCTCAAAAAGTCCTTACCACGGCAGACTCAGGCAAGTACCCTCTAAACTCTTCAAGCAACTGCTCCACATAAATGCCTCTGACATAAATCACATGCAGCCCGTGGCCTCTCTAGGATCCCTCCATCTTAGAGAGCTCCATAGACTCTGACTGCTCAGGAGGGTTTGGGGGTTTTGTTTGTTTGTTTTGTTTTGTTTTTCTGGCCATACCTCATAGCATGCGAGATCTTAGTTCCCCGACCAGGTATTGAACCCATGCCCCCTACAGTGGAAGCTTGGAGGCTTAACCACTGGACCGCCAGGGAAGTCCCTTGGGAGGTTTTTTAATTCAACTGCCAACAACACTGAATATCATGTTTATGTTTTTAATCCTTAACCATTCTAGGGGCCCTGAGATTACTGCTTATTTATGGCTCAATTACATGAAAAGCACTTAAAATAGTACCTGGCACATAGTCAGCACTGAATGAATGCTGGCTATCATTACTCAGACTCTAATGCAGCAATTCCCTTCTTGGAATCAATCCTACAGAAATACTCACGTGGGCACAAATATCATGTACAATGCTATTCACAGCAGCGTCGTCCACCACTTCCCTCCATCTTCACGGCCACACAGCCCTACTCTGAGCCACCATTTCTCACCTATAAAACCACAAGAGCCTGACACCTGGCCTCCCTGCTTCCATTCCTGCCCCCAACAATCCACTATCCCCATCTCTAGTAGAGAGCTTCTAAACCTGACCACGCCACTCTCCTGCTCAGAGCTTTCAATGGTTCCCATGCAAGCTCCTTACCAAGAGCCCTGCATACCATTCCTGCCTGTCTCATCCTACTCTCTCCCCTGGTAACTTGCCTACAGCCAGGCTGGCCTTCCTTGATCCCAGAAAATGCCACATTTGCTCCCACCGTAGGACTCTAGCATTAGCTGTTCTCTCTGCTTATTCCCCTAACTCTTCACATGACCCATTCTTTAGGTCTCAGCTCAACTGCCCCTCCTTAAAAAAGTCCACACTGGCCACCTAATCCAAAATAGGTCTAATCTTTTCCATCTGGAATTTTGCTACTTGTTTATGTGTTCACTCCTCGTTCCTCCATTACAATGTAAGTAAGCTCCAGAAACCATGGTATCTCTAGCATCTATGACTGTGCTTGGGACTTATCACACTATTACTCCAATTGCTATTGAATTAATAGATACACCAGGACTTCCCTGGTGGCGCAGTGGTTAAGAATCCACCTGCCAATGCAGAGGACACGGGTTTGAGACCTGGTCTGGGAAGATCCAACGTGCCGCGGAGCCGCTAAGCCCGGGCGCCACAACTACTGAGCCTGTGCTCTAGAGCCCGTGAGCCGTAACTACTGAGCCTGCACACCTAGAGCCCGTGCTCTCCAACAAGTGAAGCCACTGCGATGAGCAGCCCACGCTGCAATGAAGAGTAGCCCCTGCTCGCTGCAACTAGAGAAAGCCCACACACAGCAATGAAGACCCAATGCAGCCAAAAATAAATAAATAAAATAAATTTATTTTTTAAAAAAATACACCGAAAGAAACCCAAATGTCCATTGGCAGAATTACATAAACCTGGTACATAATAAAACAACAGCTAGTGCTCTCTTCGGCAGCACATATACTAAAATTGGAATGATATAGAGAAGATTAGCATGGCCCCTGCGCATGGATGACAC
>NC_041230.1:12781930-12806930 GCF_002837175.3 Physeter macrocephalus
TAGAGCAGGCACTGTTTGTTTTGCAGTTGTTACAATTGTTTGAGTATGCTTCAGGAGCTGTGTTTCATAACCAAAAGATGAAAAGTTTTGTGGTGAGGGCTGAAAAAATGTTCCTCTGTCCCTGTGACAGTTGGTGCTTCTGTCCCAGTGACACAGAAATAAGAGGACTGCACAGGAGGCAGCTAGGGCGGGACTCCTGCTGCTGTCCAGCAGCCTCATTCCGTTCCCACATGCTTGCCGCTGGGCCTCGGATCGTGCATTACCAGTGGCCTGCCCTTGGCACTACCTCCATCATCTGCTCAGGCAACACTGATGCACATTCTGGGTCCATCTTCTCAAGAGCGATTGACAGAATTAGCGCTGACATTCGATACAGTCCGCTCGGAGTATCCTCTTTTGACTGGACTAGCAGATTTCCAGGTTCCTTTGTCCTCACAGCACATTGTTGGAAAAGAGGCTTGGTGTAAACAGTGATGACCTGCCACTTCTGCAGTCTTCTCTCCACCCTGTCCCCAAATGCTTGCTTGATTGCATTTGTTTACTCCAAATTGGAATCCCAGTGACACATCTGCAAAGTTAGAAGTTGAGCTTAGGTGATGGCAGGTCTGTGTTAGCCAGCATCCAAACTGTCCTCGACTTTTGAGTTGTCTGCCAAGTGGTCAGGTAGATATGAGGGTTGTAGAAGCTGTGTTCTTGAAAACGAGAGGAGAGTAACATTCCCAGACAGCAAACAGTATTCAAAACAGGTGTTCTGGAACCTTTTTAAGATAAAGAATAGAAAACCTCTGATGTGCAGAGCCCTATGCTGGGCACATGACAAGCGATCTTCCTCTGACACCGGCACTGAGAAAAGCATAGCCCAGAAGCAGGTTGCGTCTTCTTTTACCTGGGCCTCCATGTTTTGGGATCTTCTCAGAACACTGTGTAGCCCATTTATGAACTTCTCTCAGGCTTCAGTGGAGCCATCTGTCTTGACCCCTAAATTCCCCATCCTCCCCCGCCATCGCTTTCAGACTGCAGAGACCGACTCCCTTGCTCACCATCGGACCTTTAGCACGTAGGTCAGCCGCGCACACTGAATGCTCGCTCGTGCTGCTGAATGAATGAATTCCTACTGCTGCTTGGAGGGCGGTTCTCACCGCACTGCTCTTCACCAAAACTGTTTGTGAGTCTTGAGAAAACAAAGAGAAGGACAATGATTCCTTAGTCTGGGGCAAGTTCCAAATACGCGTTTTTAAAGAGCCTTACAACAATTGCCTGAGTTTTCAGTCTACCTTATCTTTTAGGGAAGAGGCCCTGAGAGAGAGTGTGACTTGCTGGATAAGTTCACTTTTTCAGTCAGCAAATGCTGATGAAACTTAAATGGAAGCAGTCTGTGAACTGTGAGTGTGAGGGCTATCCCAGGGCACCCGGGCATCTACCCATCTCTGCCTCTGCACCGAAACAGCCTGTGTGGTGTGGGAGGAGGACTGCCCTAGAGACAGGCTCCGGGCTGACTGCCCGCCTGCCTTGGGGAGCGTGTGGGGAGCAAGAATGCCAGCCAGCCAGCCTGCAGTGGACATCCAGACAAGGCGTTGTGGCGGTAGAAGGTGCTTGTATTTTGATCGGTCTTCTGCTCCTGCCTGTGTCTTGTCGTTTACGCTACAATTTCAAGCCTTGTTAGGGTCTTGTTATACAGTACTGCTGATTTGCTGCCATCATCTGAACCTTTCCTCTGGTTCACATCCAGAACAAAGCGTCCGTTTCTGGAGGTTGACATAATGGTTGTACTAAGTAAAGGGAGGTTTTGTTTGTAATGATCTGCCTGTCTGATGAGTCTGAGCACTTGGCTGGCCTTTCTGGCTGAAGCAGTTCATCCTTTGAACTGATGCCCAGACTGCATGCCTCCTCCACCTGACCTCTCTTCTGGGTCATAATAGGGCCTTTTCCCTCTGCCGGAAGTTGC
Organism: Physeter macrocephalus; assembly: GCF_002837175.3. NCBI lineage: Eukaryota > Metazoa > Chordata > Mammalia > Artiodactyla > Physeteridae > Physeter > Physeter macrocephalus. The sequence continues at coordinate 12,783,876 of NC_041230.1, forward strand.
CCCCACCCTCTTCCCAGGCCCACACATACTTCACTCATGTTGCTTCCTCGGGGAACCTTTACTTCACAGCACCCTACAGAGGAGGTCACATCCTCTGTTGTACTGTCATGGCACTCATCACAGTAATTTTAGTCATTTTTGCAATATTTGATTACCTTTCTGACTATATTTGTTGAATAAATGAAAAGTATTACCTTTCACTTGGCCCACATTTTTATTTATTTATTTATTTACTTACTTACTTATTTATTTATTTATGGCTGCATTGGGTCTTTGTTGTTGCACGTGGGCTTTCTCTAGTTGCGGCAAGCGGGGGCTACTCTTCGTGCGGCGCGCGGGCTTCTCATTGCGGTGGCTTCTCTTGTTGCGGAGCACGGGCTCTAGGCACGCGGGCTTCAGTAGTTGTGTCATGTGGGCTCAGTAGTTGTGGCTCGCGGGCTCTAGAGCGCAGGCTCAGTAGTTGTGGTTCATGGGCTTAGCTGCTCCCCGGCATGTGGGATCTTCCCGGACCAGGGCTCGAACCCGTGTCCCCTGTGTTGGCGGGAGGATTCTTAACCACTGCGCCACCAAGGAAGCCCCCACATTTTAATTAATGTACTACTTCCTGTAGAATGAAAAAAAATGTGTTTAATTATCAACATCTATAAGGATTTATTTATTGTGAAAAGGCTTGCTTTTTAAAAAATTTATTTTATTGAATGAAGTATAGTTGATTTAAAATGTTGTGTTACATATATATGGAATCTAAAAAAAAGAAATGGTTCTGATGAACCTAGGAGCAGGGCAGGAATTAAGATGCAGACATAGAGAATGGACTTGAGGACACGGGGAGGGGGAAGGGTAAGCTGGGACGAAGTGAGAGAGTAGCATCGACATATATACACTACCAAATGTCAAATAGATGGCTAGTGGGAAGCGGCTGCATCCCACAGGGAGATCAGCTCGGTGCTTTGTGACCACCTAGAGGGGTGTAAAAGGGAGGGGATATGGGGATACATGTATACATACAGCTGATTCACTTTGTTACACAGCAGAAACTAACACAACAATGTAAAGCAATTATACTCCAATAAAGATGTTAAAATTTTTTAAAATAAATAAATAAATAAAATGATAGTACCATAATCATTGATAATTTATGTCAGCCTCAATTCTAATACTTTCCACTAGTCTGTGTTTAGTTGCTGTCTTGATATTGTGTTTGCAGATGGTTCTAGTCTTTAAAAGAGAATTCACCAATAAAGAGAGATGTGATGCAAAAAAAAAGTCTTAATTTCTGCTGTACAGCAAAGTGATTCAGTTATACATATATAGACATTCTTTTTCATGTTCTTTTCCATTATGGTTTATCACAGGGTATTAAATATAGTTCTCATGTGCTATACAGTAGGACCTTGTTGTTTATCCATCCTATATATAATAGTTGGCATCTATTAATCCCAAACTCCCAATCCTTCCCTCCCCCAAACACCTTGGCAACCACAAGTCTGTTCTTTATGTCTGTGAGTCTGTTTCTATTTCATAGATAAGTTCATTTGTGTCATATTTTAGATGCCACATATAAGTGATATCATATGGTATTTGTCTTTCTCTTTCTGACTTCACTCAGTATGATAATCTCTAGGTCCATCCATGTTGCTGCAAATGGCTTTATTTCTTTTTTTTTAATAAATTAATTAATTTATTTATGGCTGCGTTGGGTCTTCGTTGCTGTGTGCAGGCTTTCTCTAGTTGCAGCGAGCGGGGGCTACTCTTGGTTGCAGTACATGGGATTCTCATTGTGGTGGCTTCTCTTGTTGTGGAGCATGGGCTCTAGGTGCGCGGGCTTCAGTAGTTGTGGCACACGGGCTTAGTTGCTCTGCAGCATGTGGGATCTTCCTGGACCAGGGCTCGAACCTGTGTCCCCCACATCAGCAGGCGGATTCTTAACCACCGCGCCACCTATTTCATTCCTTTTATGGCTGAATAGTATTCCATTGTGTATATACCACCTCTTCTTTATCCATTCATCTGTCGATGGACATTTAGGTTGTTCCCATGTCTTGGCTATTGTGAATAGTGCTGCTGTGAACATAGGGATGCGTGTATCTTTTTGAATTATAGTTTTGTCTGGATATATGCCTAGGAGTGGGATTGCTGGATCTTATGGCAACTCTGTTTTTAGTTTTTTGAGGAACCTTCACACTGTTCTCCATAATGGCTGCACCAGTTTACATTCCCACCAACAGTGTAGGAGGATTCCCTTTTCTCCACACCCTCTTCAGCATTTTTTGTTTTTTTTGTTTGTTTGTTTGTTTTTTGTGGTACGCGGGCCTCTCACTGCTGTGGCCTCTCCCGTTGCGGAGCACAGGCTCCGGACGCGCAGGCTCAGCGGCCATGGCTCACGGGCCCAGCCGCTCCGCGGCACGTGGGATCTTCCCGGACCGGGGCTCGAACCGGCGTCCCCTGCATCGGCAGGCGGACTCTCAACCACTGCGCCACCAGGGAAGCCCAGCATTTTTTATTTGTAGATTTTTTTTATGATGGCCATTCTGACCCGTGTGAGGTGGTACCTCATTGTAGTTTTGATTTGCATTTCTCTAATAATTAACGATGTTGAGTGTCTTTTCATGAGCCTGTTGGTCATCTGTATGTCTTCTCTGGAGAAATGTCTATTTAGGTCTTCTGCCCATTTTTCGATTGGGTTGTTTGTTTTTTCATTGTTGAGTTGTATGAGCTGTTTGTATATTTTGGAAATTAAGCCATTTTTGGTCACATTATTTGCAAATATTTTCTCCCAGTCTGTAGATTGTGAAAACACTTGCTTTTTAACCTGTCTTCTTCCTTTCCCAGTGCTCCTGAAGTTCCGCACAGATAAAGGAAGAGATCCTAGTTCTGATACCTTTGGGGAAGATTCTGAGTTGTTGCTCCAGATTCGAAACGATGTGCTTGACTCCCTGGGTGTTAATCCTGACCTGCTTCCCGAAGACTTTGTCAGGTTGGTCTCAGTACTTGTCACAGTTTAGCCTGGATTGATAAATGTCTGTTTTCAGTATTTGCCTTAATTTGGGGAGATGCTTTATTAAGACCGAAAGCCCTGAGGAGAGCCTCCTTTGCCACATTCTGCCACCTCCTGTGGCCCTCTGTCCTTCTGTTGGTATAACAGCAGTATATGAAAAATCGAGGTGACCTTGTATGTGTGCAGGTATAACTGCACGATAAATGGAGTGGCGGGGTCAGAAGAATGGGTTTATCATTTGGTAGATATTGCCCCATTGCCCTCCATTGATGACCCATCAGTTTATACCCTCAGCAGCAAAGGCATCCCTTTTCCCAGCGTCCTCGCCCTTAGGCGCTGGGATGCTTTCACCTTAGGCGACCAGTCTTTTGCTCTTATACACAATCAGGTTTAGGATTTGATTGGATCGGTCCAAAGGGAGACTGGGTCAGGAACCCCTTCCAAGTAGTTCTGGGGTCATCTCATTACTCTCACTCTCTTTCAGTGTATCTGGGGGGCTCCCTAAACTGCTTTGCTGTGCTCCAGCTTGTAGCAGTAATAATGATGGCTAGAGTTTACTGAGCAGCTGTTTATAATACCAGGCATTGTGGTAGTTGCTTTCTGTACGTGCTCCCTCTTGACAACAGCCCATTTTATAGGAGAGGGAAAGTTAATTTAGAGCTCAGAGAAGTTCAGTGACTAGTATGAGGTTACACAGCTAATAACAACAGCACCACGTATTGAAGACTTCCTGTGCTTTACCAACACAGCCACGTTTAATTGTTACAATAATCCTCGAAGTGTGTATTATTATTTTCCCATGAGTTAAATGAAGAAACTGAGGCTCAGAAAGATAGTCAGTTGTCCAAGGTTTTAGTAAGTAGCCAACCAAGATCTCACCACACTGCTGATCGCTGGTAACAGCACAGTACCTTGGTTCCTTTTCAGCAATACAGTGAATCGGAGTCCCTTCGTTCCCTAGCCCTTTTCTTCTTCACTCGTGGCTGGGAGCCTCGCTTAGACACTAGCAAACCTCAGCCGATTTAAGACCAGCAGTGGGCTTGGAATCCCCGGCCGGGCCCTCAGCCAGAAAGAGGCAGCTGCCTACAAGGTGCTTTTGTAAATTAGCACTGGGAGGTCGGGGCCGATGACACTGCCGGCTGGGATGGGGTCCCTGTTTCGGGCTAACAGCGGGCACACTTCTCTTGGTGGAGGAGCAAGTGGTGCCCGCTCTGCACTTCATGGCAGGAGGCGGGCAGGCTCTGCAGGGCTCCAGATTCAGTAGACGTAGCCAGGCCGCAGGGCCGCCGAGCACACCCAGTGCCGCGTGCCGGGCCTGAGCGTGCCGTCGAGTGACTGATTTGGGTGTTTAGAGTGATGAACGGCCTGCCTCTGCATCGCCAGCCAGTGGCAGAGGCCCCGCTTCCCAGAAGGAGAAAGCCACAGCCTAACTGCTAACAGCCGGACTAGCTGCTGGCTAGTTTCCTCTCCAAAGTGTCCCCCCGCTACCCCTTTGCAGAAACCACTTTCCCATGACTACGCCTCGTGTGCTCAGGCGCTCCTTCTCTATTGCCTTTTAAGTAAGAGGTGGTTGACGGCCTCTCGAAGTCCGTCTGTGGCTGGTGGAGATGAGGCTGGTGGAGATGGGATAGGGATGCGGCAAGGAAATGAGCCGCCGTCTGGCAGCTGAGCTACTCTCACAAATTACCCACTGCCAGCTCCGAGCAGGGTGTGCTTACTTGAGTAGGGAAAGCTGTGCCCAAGTCTCCATTTCCCTCATCTGTGATCTGCTTGTCCTGTCTCTTCATGTTAGGTTATTTATTCTCTTTTCAGAGAGCTTTATTGCTTTTCTGATTATGAAAGTAACAGATGCCCATTGCCAGCAAATATAAAAGAGAAGAAAAGGATCATCCATAGTCCTCCCAATGAGAAGTAGCCACTGCTAACTTGGGGTTTAATTTGGGGGTTTAGCCTCACAGACATCAGTATGTGTATTTATTCATGTTTTTTCTCTTTTTAAATATCAAAATGAGATTGTACTTTTCATGTGATAGCCTTCTTTTTCCAGCATTGTATGGACTTGTTTGTGTCACAAATACAGATCCATAACTTCACTTGTGCTGCATAATGTTTCATTGCCTGCCATATGGTTATTTATTTAGCCATTACCCTATTGGTGGGTATGTGAGTTATTTATAGTTTTTCACTATTATAAACACTTGTGGTGAACATTCATAATTTGTATGTGTAATATGACTTTTACTGTTTCAAAAAAATTTTTTTATTGTGGTGAAATACACACAACATGATTATGCCATTTTAACCATTCGTAAATGGACAGGTCAGTGGCATTAAGTACATTCACATTGTTGTGCACCTGTCACTATTATCCATCTCCAGTACTTTTTCATCATCCCAAACTGAAACTCTGTCCCTGTCAAACACTAACTTCCCATCGTGCTGCCCCAGCCCCTGGTGACCTCTGTTCTACTTTCTGTCTCTATGAATTTGATTGTTCTACGTATTTTGTATAAGTGGAATTATACAATATTTGTCCTTTTGTGAACTTACTGGTTTTTAAGTTTCAGAGATAATATATATATTATGGAAAAATCAGATAGTGTGGAATAAATTCAAAGATGAAAATGAGGAGGAGTGGGAGGCACAGACTATTGGGTATAAGAATAGGCTCAAGGCTGTATTGTACAACACAGGGAATATAGCCACATTTATTTATTTTTTTTGGCTGCACCATGTATAGCTGATATTTTGTAATAACTGAATGGAAAGTAACCTTTACAGATTTTATAAAAGTTTTAAAAAACAATTTAGAAAGAGGAAAATGAAAATTACTCATAATTCCATTAACCAGAGAAAATCACTGAATTTGTTATTATATTTTTCTTATATATTTTCTATCAGAATATGTAAAATCAACAAAAATCCTCTGTCGATTAAAAACAACATATTCGTTGTTAGTAAGCGTGATGGGAAAAGGTACAACCTTTTAAGAAGGCAGTTTGGAAATAAGTATCAAGAGTCATTTAAGTGTTCCCTCTTTAGCCCAGTAATTCTGCTCCTTGATAATGAGAATATACCTGAAAGAAATAATGTCAGCAAATACTTATATACAGAAGATATTCATTATCATATTTATACGAAAGAAATTGGAAAGGCATTAGAGAGTTAATATTACAGAGCAAATGCAAATACATGGATTAAAAATTATGTGAAAAATGTCAAGCATACAGAAAAATGGAAAGAATAGTGAACAGTAGTAAACATCTCTATACCACTCAGTTAGATTCAGTTGTTAATATTTCGCTTTCTGATTATGGGGAGGGGAGCAGAATGATGACGTGATGTGTAAGAATGCATCAGAGTTCATCTGTTGCGTTTGGTTCTGTGCTCCTTTTAATCTGGAAGTTGGCAAACTGGCTTGCCACCTGCTTTTGTAAATAAAGTTTTATTCCACACCTACTCATTTGTATATTATTTGTGACAGCTTTTGTAGAGTTTTTACAAAGAGTTTAAACAGAGACCATATGGCCTATAAAGCCAAAAAATTATTTGGCTTTAAAGCAGAATGTTAATGTCTGGTTCTTTAAAAAGAAAGTTTTCCAGCTCCTGATCTAGAACAGTTTACCGCCTTTTTTTTTTTTTTTTTAGGAGTCCAGGCCAGTTACATTTTAGAATATTCCATATTCTGAACTTGTCTGATTATGTCTTGAGATGATGCTTGTTTTTGTCTTGTTTAGTTTTTATTATTTAGACTTATACAGTGAAATTTGTTCTTGTTTCCTCATGGTGGTTTTTTTTTTAAATTTACATACAGTCAAATTTATTCTTTTTTGTTATGCAGTTCTGTGAGTTGTTTGTGTGTTTTGTTTTCAAGTTCCATAAAATAAAATAAAATAAAATAAAAAAAGTTCCATAAAATTTTACGAAGACCCAGAGTTGTATAACTACCACCACAAACAAGATACAGAAAAGTTTTGTCACCCCCCCGCCTCCCCACAATCCCTCATGCTGCCTTGGAGTAATCAGCCCCTTCCCTACCTGTAACCACTGACCTGTTCTCTATCCCTGTAGTTCTGCCTTTTTCAATAATGTAATATAAATGGAATCATAAAGCATGTGTAGTCTTCTTGAGTCTGGCTTCTTTCCTTTAGCCTAATACCTTTGAGATTCATCCATGTTGTGTGAATCGATAGCTCATTTCTAATTGCGAGTAGTAGTCCACTGTATGGATGTACCACAGTTTATGCACCAGGTGAAGGACATTTTGGTTGTTCCCAGTTTTTGGCAATTATGACTAACGCCACTATAAACATTCATGTGTTTTTGTGTGAACATAAGTTTTCATTTCTCTTGGATATGTATACCAAAGGGTGGAATTGATGGCTCATGTGGTAACTCTGTTTAACAATTTGAACTCTCTTTCACAGTGGGCACACCACTTTACCATCCCACCAGCACTTTATCCAGGTTCCGGTTTCTCCACATCCTTGCGACAAGTGTTATTGTCTGTCTGTTTCAGTGTTAGTGGGTAATGAGTTGCATCTCACTGTGGTTTTGATTTGCATTTCCCTAATGACTAATGATGTAGAGCATCTTTTCGTGTGCCTACTGGCCATTTGTGTATGTTTTTAGAGAAATGTCTATTTAGATCATTTGCCCATTCTTAAATTGGGTTATCTTTTTATTGTTAAATTGTAAGGGGTCCCTGTATACAAGTCCTTTTGTCAGATACATGATTTGTAAAAATTTTCTCCCATTCTGTGGGTTGTCTTTTCACTTTCCTGATAGTATCCTTTGAAGTAGAAATGTTTAACTTTTATGAAATATAATTTATCTTTTTTTCCCCCCGTTTTTACATGTATGGTCTCATCTGAAGAGTTTTACAGTTTTAGCTTTTGCATTTAGGTCTGTGATCCCTTTTTGGATTAACTTTTGTACACGATGTGAAGGTAGGGGTCCACATTAATTCTTTTGCCTTTAGAGACCCAGTTGTCCCAGTAACATTTGGAGAGTATTGCCATCTTAACAATATTAAGTCTCCTGATCCACGAACTTGGGGATATCTTTCCATTTATTTAAGTCTTTTATTTCTTTCAACAATGTTTTATAGTGTTCAGAGTATAAGTTTTACACATTTATTGTTAAATTTATTCTGAAATAGTTTATTCTGTTGGATGCTATTGTAAATCAAATTCTTGATTTCATTTTAAGGATGTTCATTGCTCATGTATAGAAATAGATTGATGTTTTGTATGTTAGTCTTGTCTTCTGCAGCCTTGCTGAATTTAATAGTTCAAATAATTTTTCTGTGGTTTCCTTAGAATTTTCTATATACCAGATCATGTCATCTATGAATATATGTATTACTTCTTCTTTCCAGTCTGGATGTCCCTTATTTCTTTTTCCTTCCTTCCTTAAATGCCCTGGCTAGAACCTCCAGTACAATGTTGAATAGAAGTGGTGATAGCAGACATCCTTGTTTTGTTCCTGATCTTTCAGTCTTTTGCCATTAAGTAAGATGTTAGCTGTGGATTTTTCGTAGACGCCCTTTATCAGTTTAAAGAAATTTCCTTCTCTTCCCAGTTTGTTGAGTGTTTTTATCTTGAAGAGGTGCTGGATTTTGTCTCATGCTTTTTCTGTGTCTGTTGAAGTGATCATGTGTCTATATGTTGCTGGTTTGGTTTGCTAGCATTTTGTTGAGGTGATAAAAAAAAGCAGAATGTTAAATTTGTATAGTACAATCACATAGAATGTAGGTGAATTTTTTTTAAAGGAAAAATATTCCCATATTTGACTGTCTTTGAGTCGTAGAATTATGGTGACTAGTTTTGCTTTGGTATAGTTCTCTGTGTATTTTATAGTTCTGCGGTGGACCTTGGTACGTGGGAGGAAGAGCTGCCTCTGTGGATGGACAGATGGGAGTGCTGGGCCCGGCCAGGGGGTGAGGAGATGGGCATCCCCAAGCACAGTTGATGCGAGCTGAATGGGCATAGCCTTTCTGGAGGGCATTGTGGCAAAATGTATCAGGACTCAACAATTCTATATTTGGGAATTTGCCATAAGGAATTGTTTGGACACCACTGCCAAGATGTATGGTCACAATGTTGAACAGCTTCAGTATCCATCAGTAGGTTACAGGGCACAATGAATAATAGCTGCTATGACTTGGGTTTTAAATTATATATATTTAGATATGTGCCCTTTTAAAAATGTCTAGAAGGGTGTGTACCAAACCAAGAAGACAGGAGGTGCTCTCCTCGTGGTAGGGTTCTGTAGGGAAGCTTTCCTTTTAACTTGCCTGCACCTCAATTTGCTCATTTAAAAAACCCCTTTGTGTTCAGGGATGGGAACTGGCGAGGCATGGTTCCTCTGGGGAGGTGGGGGGAGAAAGCGTTTTGCTGTCCAGGATGGGTGATTGGGGCAGGTGACAATATTAGCTAAAATTTGTCCTCTGGATGCCCATCCTGGCCCAGAAGGGTTGGTATCTACGTGGGTAGTGAAGGCTTTTTTCTGCTCCCGTGCTATAATCTCAGGCCCTGACTTTCCCATGCCTCCTGCATGTTAACACAGGCCTACTCCTGACATTTGTCTGGGAATAGCATATAGAACCCACTGCCCATTGTGGGTCAGGAGAGAATTGCGAGAATGTGACCAGGGCACTGAAACATCTGATATTTGTAGGACTTTATTTTTAGGACGCACAGATATAGCCTTTCCTTTAACTTAAAAAAAAAAAAAAAAGTGTGAAACAATTCTTGCCTGCCAAGGTTCAGAGGTCATTCCCAACCACCTACTAACCTGGATCAGATTTAATTTTCACGCCTAGTTGCCAGCATTAGCATTGTTGTCTGAATTGACTCCTCCTGGTAGGAGATGTTTTCATTCAGGTGAACCTACTACTGACCTTTTCCAGATGTCGTTACCAGCCTTCCTGTTCCTCAGTGCTCCATTTCATTTGTCTTCTCTTTCAGGTACTGCTTCTCTGAGATGGCCCCAGTGTGTGCAGTCGTTGGAGGGATCCTGGCCCAGGAAATTGTGAAGGTAAAAAGTCACTGTGGCACAGAAGATCGTTGCCCCTCCGCACCATGACCTTGGATGTGCCAACAGAGAGAACCCAGGACTGTCTTAGAGAGCTGCCTGGTTTCTCTGACTCCACTCACCCTGTCTCCTGCCATCCCCATTCCCTTCCTTCCTTCCTTTTTCCACCCCATCCTCTTCTCTCCAGCCCATCCAGGTGGGCCTGTAGCAAATGATCTTTGAGTGCCTGCCTACTCAGAGCTGGACAAAGAGCCCGTGAGGTGCTGTCCAGCGTCCCCTAACTACACCAACCAGTTATCTGGTGCTTATGGTATTTGTCAGGTATTCTGCCTCTTACCGCTCTATGAAATGGGCACTGTCCTGACCCCCATTTAAGGGGTGGACACCGAGACCCAGAGAAGGGATTCCACGACCCACGTTTCTCCACCTCTGTCTGCTTCACAGTTTCTCTCCACCCATGGCCATGGCGTCAAAGCACCCTCTTGTTACTGCACACACCATAGGCATGTGTAGAGCAGGGGGAGATCAGTAGCAGTGGAGCCCGTGCACTGTGCCAGGAGCCCCACAGGGCTCTGTCCAGGGTGACCTGTGCCCACGCTAGGCAGGTGTCGTTGTCCCTCTCAGAAGGGAAGCATTTCATGTAGGGTCCTGGGGTAACCAAGTAACTAGCACAGCCTTTTGAGTCTCTTCTGGAACGTTTGAGTTGCCAGAACTATAGCATACCCCCAAATGTATTTTACTTTCTTTGGGAACTGATAGTTGCCCAAAGATAATGAATTTGCCTTTTGCAGGTTATTAACTGCTTTAGTGGACCTGCGGTGACGGGGTGTCCTTTTCTTTCATGGAGCAGAGTCATGCCTGGTCAAATGATTCTCCACGTCCATTTACATGTCAGGTTTGAGCTTAGGAGGACGATTTGGAGACCAGCTCTCACTACTTTGTCCTGCTCTGGAAACATTCGACTCTATTTGATGGTCCCACCGTCCTCTCAAGGCCTTTTTTTTCGCTCTTCTTTCCTGATCCTTCTCTCTGGATCAATTCTTTCCCTAAATCTAACTTTCTGTGTCATAGGCAGTAGGGGTGAGCACCGAGGAGGTACAGTGGGAGAAGAGGAGAAGCATGGGATGTTGTGCCTGCTTTCTTGCTCGTGCCTTCTGCTTAACCCAGACTGATAAAAAAAGTTCAGCTGTGTCCCCAGTCTGAGAAGTTGGCTGCCCAGAGGACTGTGTTGAGAAGGATTCTGAGGTTGCCTATAGAGAGTCATGGCAGGAAAGAGTACAGTGATGGAAAAATAAGGGGGGGAATGGGAACATAATATATTTTTTGTAGCCTACAGTGACGACAACAATAGTAGATAACATTTATTGAAAGCTCATTACATACCTACCGCACAGAGACCATGTTCCCTACGTGGATAGACTCATTTGATCCTTACAACAACCCAAGAGGTAGGAGCTGGTGATCCCTCCTGTATGAAGGAGGCACTGAGGTGCAGAGAAGCGGCGGAGCCAGGACTCGAGCCCATGCCGTCTGGTTTCTGAGCCTGTGCTCTGCCATCAGGCCTCAGGGGCCCTCCCTAAAGGCCCTCCCGTCCGGCGGGGTTCTGTGTGGACCTGGGGCCACCGTCCTTGCGCCCTTAGCCTCACCTCCGTACCTCCCATGGAGAAGCTGCTCCCTGAGTTTTTCATGTGGGATGGAGATTGTGGGTCAGGCAGGTGGCCTTGACCCCATTGTGTGCAGGGGCTTCTCTGCATCCCAGTCCTAACCTCTAGTGCAGCCCCCTCCTTCCTGCCTGCAGAGGACAGCTGTTGCCCAGCATCTTGTTTCTGTTTATCCCAGATAGCCAGAGTACTCTGCATTCTTGGTTGCTGGGTGTGTTTGGAATCTCCTCCTACCCCCATCTTGCTTGGGAAGCACTTTACCTTTTGCCCCATGTTCACCCCATGCCCTGCTGTCTTGTCCCCGCCACTCCCCCTTACTTAACACCGTTTCAGCTTCGGCCAGCTGGCGGTAAAGGCCTGCAATCTGAGGGCCATGGATCTCCCCCTTTTCCCTGGTGGGACCATCTGACCACCTGTAAAGAGTAAACATGGGGAGATGGGGGGGCAAATGCATAAGTCTGTTCCCTTGGAATCATCTTTGTTTCCCTCCTTCCTTGCATCATTCCAGACACCACATGTTCTATCCACGTCCTCTGTCATGTCCCGCTTCCTTGGGTTTAATCATCCTCTTTTCTCTCCCCACTGTCCGCGGTCGGTCGCCCCACCTAGAGTACTAGAGGCGAGAGTGACGGCAGCAGCCTTATCAAGGTCCACGTGAAAACACCTTGTATCATCTCCTGGAACGTGGGTTCTCGGGTCTAAGATCCACCTGTGGGCTCCTGGGCCCTTCCACCTGGCTGAGTGCTTGGAGCCTCAGATATTGGGAAGGGCCCTCTGGCCCCCGTTAGTCATAGCAGCTCCCAGTTACTGAGAATTTACTACATGCCCGACACGTTACAAGCTTGATCGCATTTCATGCTCACCAGGGGCCCTAGCAGGCAGGGGCCGTTTGTTTGCCATTTCATATGGCAGCCCAGAGAAGCAAACCTCTGATCCAAGCCCCAGGCAGGGAGGGACTTCAGGATCCTTACTGTCTAACACAATACCTGCCACAGAGTAGATGCTCAATACATTTTCCTCAGAAGAATGGTTATTTCCGGAATCACCGCTTGGACTAGGTATAGTTGTCTCCATTTTACAGATGAGAAAGTGGATTGGGATTGACACTCAGTTCAAGGAGGAGAGGTTCGGGGTGTTTAGAGCACACTCCCAACCTTGTAAAGGAGGTCCTGCCTTAGGGATGACAGCATGGTGCTCCTGGAAACCTTGACACCCTGCCTAGCAGTCTGTGTAGGTGATGTCTTCCTCTTTAAACAGGAACCCTTCTTGCGTTGAAAATGTCCACTATCGCCTATGGACCTTTCCCCAGTACACACAGGTACACACATGATTCAGCATGTAATTTCAGGGACTCTTAACTCCATCTCTAACAGTGCTGTGAACTTCTGTTAACCCCATGAGATAATCATCCTTTTCATGGCTGACTGGCATGTCCCAGGCCCTCTGGACCCCAGCCCTGGCCTGTCCTGTGGAGGGCAGGCAGCACTGCCTTCTCCTGGAAGCACCACTTCTGCATCAGTGAGTGTCCCCCGCAGGTGACGGAGGCTGCAGCCTCAGACGTGTTGGAATGAATCAGTGCCTTTCTCAGTTGAACAGTCATAGATAATTATTACTGCCGTTAGCCAAGCGGTGCTTCTCCATGTTAGGCATTGTTTTAGATATTTGAGGTACAGCATCTTTTTTAATCCCTAGGATAAAACATTTGTTATTTTCATTTTACATGGGGAGAGTAAAGGTCAGAGAGGCTAAATGATCTGCTCAAGGACACACAGCTGGTAAGGGACAGAGCAAAGGGACATGACAATTACAATCAGAAGTGTTTCCCAACATAGCCACATAGCCCCTGGGGAGCAAAATCAACGTCTCTTGCGAACCACTGGCCACGTTGCTTTTAGAAGATTTCAGTTTGGGGGTTTATTCTCTTTTCTCCATTTTATCCCTTTGAAAGCACTTGAGCTGAACCCTCTTCTCGTTTTGCTCCCCAGGCCCTGTCTCAAAGGGACCCTCCTCACAACAACTTCTTCTTCTTTGATGGCATGAAGGGGAACGGGATTGTGGAGTGCCTTGGCCCCAAGTGAACCCAGGACTTGGCAGCCCCGGCGATGCTGCCCCGCGGCATGCCCACGTGTGATCCTTGTCCCCTTCCCCCGCGAAGGCCCTCTCCAGGCGAGGGAAAAGTGAAGTCATTGAACCAATGCAAACCGTTTCCTGTGAGCAGTGAGGTCGTACAGATGTGCTGCTTCTAAGCACCAGTGGCTGCTAAGCAAGGGGCGTGGGTCCTGGCTGTCGCCGTTCCCGTCCCAGGCCCGCGCAGCCAGCACCTGACAGCCCCCTCTGACTCCTCGTCATGGCGTCACCAGTCCCCCCAGCCAGGAACCAGCACACCTTGTTGCTTAGGAGCCTCTTGCCACCTTCTTGGCCTTAGTCTCCGCCTGATGTCACACAGAGAGGAGCGTGACTTCAGGTGGGGAATGCGGCCTAGGTCTGATGAAACACTAGTGGGACCACAGTTCCAAATGCAGACGGTGCCCCCGGAGAGGAGAGAACATGGCAGGCGGAATGTATTTCCTCCAAAGTTTGAGACTCTGAAAAACAACAGGTGGCATCTGGTGTGCTATTCTTGAGTTTTAGTTTAGGATTAGTTGAGTTCCAGCCTGGATTTTGGACGAGAGGAAATATCACCAAGCCCTCTTGGGTATTAGGGTGAGACCTTGCAAATGGAGTATTAGCGGGAAAGCCCGTTTTAAAAAGGCAGATTCCCTGGTCCCATCCCCTGGGGATTCTGACTTCTTGGCCGCGAGCTGGGACAGAGGAGCCTGCCCTTCCCACGGAGCCCCATGCCGATGCCGTGCCGACCCTCGCTCTGGAGGCTGTCGCGTGTTAAGGGCTGTATCGGCCCTTCATTTACCCCCCTGAATTGCAGCTGTTCATTTTTTTTTTATATTTTCTATATTTCCTTGGTTCTTTAAAAAGGAATGATTGAAATAAAGTTATTTGCTTTAGGATTTGTTTGTTTTTCTTCCACATTAAAAACTTCTTCCTCGGACAGGGAGCGATCCTATCAATTGCCTAAACCTGAAGAAATGTCCCTGGATGCTTTGACATGACACAAAGACCCTCCCCTCCGTCACCGTTCCTGCCACCGTTTTTCTGGGCAATGCAGCAAGAGCTAGAGTGCTCATATTCTAGCGTGCAGAAGCTTCTGATTCTTATTGTCTGTTGAATAATTCAGTTAAGTAGTGGCTGTTCTCAGGGATAGCAATTGTAATAATAGTGGAAAAAGAGTAAAACTGAGTGATAGTTAAGAATCTGCCTGCCAATGCAGGGGACGGGGGTTTGAGCCCTGGTCCGCTAAGATTCCACGTGCTTCGGAGCAACTAAGCCTGTGTGCCACAACTACTGAGCCCACGCGCCGCAACTACTGAGCCCACGTGCTGCAACTAGTGAAGCCCCCGCATTTCAGAGCCCGTGCTCCGCAAGAAGAGAAGCCACCACAATGAGAAGCCCGCGCACCGCGGCAAAGAGTAGCCCCCACTCACTGCGACTGGAGAAAGCCCGCGCGTAGCAACGAGGACACAATGCAGCCAAAAATAAATAATATAAATTTAATTTTTTTAAAAAGTGAGCGATGGTCTCATAATGGTTAAGTGACACTTAAGTAAAATGCCCCAAGTCCCACAGCTGGACGGGTCGGAGCAGTCGTTGGAGCGCCAGGTTTGTCTTGACTCAGCAGCACGTTCCAAGTCTCCTTACCCTCACTTGGCTTTTCCACGATGTAAATAGTCTGGCTGGTTTGAATGAATAAATCAGCTCCTTTCCTATTTCAGCCCTGTTGCAGTCAGTGAAAAAAAACTGATCTCCTCTTGAGAGGAAGAACTCAATTCCCCCAACCCTCCTGGTCACCTCTGCTCCCACCCTAGGTGAAGAAGCTAGGGCTGCATTTTTGGAGCTGCCCCTTTCTGGGCCCTATTAGTGTTGAGTCAGGGAATCCTTGCACGAATCTTGCAGGGTCTTAGAAAATTTGAGCTAATTACACCCTTTACTTTGCAATGTGGGGCCTTGGTCACAAGGGGGAGCAGGTGGGTCTGCATGGATTAAAAACAAAACTGTTGACTCTTCTCCGAAGCTTTTCAAACTTTTCCACCCCTGTACCTGTAATGGCAGAGACTGAGTGATCCCGAAAGGACCCCTTGGGAATCTGGGGGGTGGTGCTGGAAGCTGCCAGCCCTGGGCAGGAAATGTCTTTATTCTCTTGGCTCCAAATTTCATATTTTCTCATATTACCTGTTGGTGTTATCATAAGAATGGATTTCCCTAAGTCTCCAGGAAGTCCACAGTGATTATCCTGTGGTTTCTAGCACCTCAGGAGATAATGTAGCCCACCTGTGAAAGGATCTGAGCTGAGACGGTAGCGAATATTTTGGGGGTGCTGGAGTTAGCAAATGAAAGGAAATGGGTTCTCTTTGGGGCTGCCAGCCTTCTCTACTCTGTGCCCCACTTCTCTTGTCTCTGGTATGTGTAGTAGCCAAACTTCGTTAGGTGCTCAATGGTTGAAGTTTCAGAATGTTCTAGTGAACAGGTGCTACTCAAAACGAAAAAAAAAATGCTCTTGGTCCCATCGCAGCCCCGCGTTCCATGATTTCCCTTTGCAGTGCAGACCCTTTTTGTCAGTTTCTTGCTTTTTTTTTGTTGTTGTTGTTAAGTATAAATGTATATCTTTTGAGATATCACCTCTTTGCCCCTTTACAGGTGGGGAAACGGAAGTTTAGTTTGTAGTTGGCAAACAGAAGAGTTTAATAATGATAGCTAACATGCTCACACCGCTTGCCTGATACCTTTCAAAATACTTGTACTTTAGCTAAATGGTTTGAATCCTCACAGCAACTCCATGAGGGTAGATACCGTCGTGCCCATATTGCAGGCGAAGAAAGAGCCTCACCCCACAAGTCAGGGGTGGAATGTGGGCAGACGGGGAAGGCTTCCGTACAGGACACCTAGTAAACATTCATTTAGTGGCTCAGCTTCTTGTGATCTTGGTGAAGACAAGAAGACTCTGGCTTTTCCTTCCCAAGGTCCTGAGACCTAGGAGTCACCCCTGAAAACCATCAGTCAGGCCCAGTTGCTCAGCCTTCAGCTGAGTCCAGAAGGGAGTGGCTTTTGTTTTTAAGCTTCTAGTAATAAACATTCAAGCAATATTTGTACAAGTCTAAGAGTCAAAAGATTCCTCTTCCCGTGCCTCTCAGCTCAGTGTTGGCCACATAGCAGGAGCAGCTGACTTAACAGCTAAACTTGATTTTGGAGAGAAGTGTGAGATGCTTTTTGTAGATGTTAGCTGTATCCCTTTTCATAGTTACCTCCCAGAGGGCACCCTGGCAGCCACTGAGAGTGAATCCTTCCAGACTGTCAGGTTCAAACCTGGACTCTACCACCTAGCCACATGACCTTGGGCAAGTGATGTTTTTGTACCTCAGTGGCCCCATCTGTAAGATGGTAATAGTAGAACATTCCTCTGATATGTTGGGATTAAATGACTGAATATATTATTTGAGTAGAAATCTCTCGGTGTTAGCTGCTATCATGCAGATCCACAAAATAACGATTTTTCTGCATTTTGCTTTTTCTCACTGTGTCTTCGAAGCCTTGTCAGTTCAAGTTTGGGATTACCTTGCTGGAGGCTGCATGGTTTGCAGGTGGCAGTGTACTAGCTGAGGGCTTCATCGCCAGGTCCTCTGAGCCTCGACTCTTGCTACGTTGCAGAACACTCGGCACCTGGGTTCCTAGAGCGAAGGCCACACAGGTGACTTCAGGTGTTTCCTTTCCCTCTGAGCAACTGATCCCTCCTCTGTTTTTCTGGGAGCCCTTTGGACTTTGCTAACAAAATGTGGCCTTCTCTTGGCCTTGATTATCCCTGGGTCTCTGCTTCTTTCCCTCCAACCTGGATGATAGGGTGGAATTCCCCACTTTCAGTCCTTAAAAATGGTAGGTTTGGTTCTATTAAAAAGAAGATACAGGGCTTCCCTTGTGGCACAGTGGTTAAGAATCCGCCTGCCAATGCAGGGGACACGGGCTCGAGTCCTGGTCCGGGAAGATCCCACATGCACAGAGCAGCCAAAAATAAATACATAAATAAATAAAGCAAAAGTTAATACATGTCTTGTGGAAGTTAAGGTGTGCGCATGTGATCCGTATGACAACTGCAGCATGAAATCCATCATTTCATGGAGGAGTAGAGGGTCAGCAGGGACGTGCAGTGGCAGAGCTTCTGTATTGTAAGTGATGTGGTACAATAGACACAGAGCAGATAGGTTAAGGATGAGTTTGTAATCCCTAGAGGAGTCCTAAAAAAATGCTGAAACACCAAAAGATACATTTAAAAGAATTCTTAAAAAGTATTCAAATAATCCAAGAGAAGGCAGGAGAGAGGAAGCAGAAACAAAAATCTGACGGAGGGAAAACAAAAATAAAATCGTGACCTAATCCAACCAGATCAATGGTTCAGCGACAGGAATTCCCTGGCGGTTCAGTAGTTAGGACTCGGGGCTTCCACTTCAGGGGGCCTGGGTTTAATCCCTGGTCTGCGAATCAGGATCCCACAAACTGTGTGGCACGGCCAAAGGAAAAAAGAATTAGTTCCGCAAACTGTTCCTGGACAGGGGAGGCCGTGGGTCGCAGGAGGAGGACGCATTCTTTGCCAGGGGAGCAGTGAGGACCAAGTAGAGTTTCCCACCACCCACCTCACCTCAGGGCCTTGGGCCCCATGCACAAGTATGTAAGCAGGATGAAAATGTGGAATAATATCACAAGGGTATACACCCAGTACCCACCGCCATTTTGCTACTTGCTGTTCTTGCCCGCTATTATCTGTTGTTTATTCATAGGGATAAAGTTCTAGTTCATTCCAGTTCACTGCTGTCTATTGTTCTTTTGTACAACAGCAGACTTGATTTACCCTTCCAACTGCTGTTGGTACTTAGGTGGTGGCTTTGCGCATTGCCAACTCTTGGACACCTGTGCACGTTCACTTCTAAGGGAGACACCCAGGAAGGCGCTTGCTGCCATAGGTGTGTACATCCTCAAAGTTTTGCCAAATTCCTCTCCAAAATGATGGTTCCCGTTTCCCTCGGCCTGGCCTTTTAGAAGGGCCATTGCCTCTGAACTGCCCCTTTACCAGTGAGGACAGCCAGGAGAAGGGGCAGAGCTGGGTCTGAACCTGTGTCTGGGGCAGTCCTGTATGGAAGACGACACAGGGGAAGCATTTGGCTGGTTGCCCTGTTTTCTCGAAGATCATGGTAGAGGCTCCCCTTCTTGTTCGGTTTTTTAATTTTTTGGCCACGCCGCGTGGCTTGCAGGATTTTAGTTCCCCCACCAGGGATTGAACCTGGGCCCTTGACAGTGAGAGCACTAAGTCCTAACCCCTGGCCCACCAGGGAATTCCCTCCCCTTCTTGTATTAATTCAACACAGGTTTTTAATGCTAGGCCTTACGGTTAAGAGTATGCTAGGGTGGCTACATGGGTGAAGTTTCACCTTGATCCCAGATGTCACCTCTGTGTCCCTGAGGGCAGGGACCAGGTCCGTCTCATGACTGACAGTTCCCCAGGACTCCTCCCAGTGGGACTTCTGAGTAAGTTATAGGTCATTCATTTATTCCGTAAATATCGAGCCCCCCTGACATACTTTATCCAGTGGGGATAAAGTGAGGAGAAACACCCCAAAAGGCCCTGTCCTCAGGGGCTTAGCTTTCAGTGGGAGCTGAGGAGGGATGCATGAAGGCTGGGTGCACACAGTGGCACCGGGGCTGTCCTTTTTTTTTTTAATTTAATGTATTTATTTATTTTTGGCTGCACTGGGGCTTCGCTGCTGCGCGTGGGCTTTCTCTAGTTGTGCTGAGCGGGGGCTACTCTCTTCGTTGCGGTGCGTGGGCTTCTCATTGCGGTGGCTTCTCTTGTTGCAGAGCATGGGCTCTAGGCACGCGGGCTTCAGTAATTGTGGCATTCGAGCTCGGGAGTTGTGGTGCACAGGCTTAGTAGCTCCGCGGCATGTGGGATCTTCCTGGACCAGGGCTCGAACCCGTGTCCCTTGCATTGGCAGGCGGATTCTTAACCCCTGCGCCACCAGGGAAGTCCCCCGGAGCCGTCCTTTAAACACAAGGACAGACACCTCAGGGTGATGTGCGCACTGCCCCCCACATCCTCCGAGACGGGGCTCACAGATTCTGCGCAGACCCCTCTGCAGGGAAGGAGAGCAGGAAGAGTATCCACTGTTCCAATCTGATTTTATTGAAAAGGAAACATACAAAAATCATGTACAAAAAAAATTAACCAAACATGTACAGAAAATTCATTCCGGTATCTACAGCAGCGCATATACAGTATTTTACAGGCTGGGCCATCCCTCCCCGCTCCCAGACTCCTCCCTCTTCTGAGATTCCCCCCCTCCCTGACTCCCCGTTTCCCCCCAGCGCTTCGCCCTGGGGACTAAGGCTGGGGCGGTTTCCGCCAAAATATCCCACCCCCCAAATGAATGCCAGTGGTCACACGTGCTCTCTTCTAAACCTATGCAATGGGATTGATGGGGGGGCGGGGGGTGGTCTTGGGCAGAGCACAGGATTCACAGTCTGGGCCCCTCCTGGCCACCCCCAGATGAAGGTGAGGCAGGCATGCCCACCACCCGCCGGCTGGCTCAGGGAAGATGGCTGGGCGCTGGGCTGGGGCGGCCGTCAGACGCACCCCACTCTCTGGCTCCAGGAGGCTAGTGGTCACGTTTGGCTCATTTGCTCTTCACGGGCCCCCTCCCCGGGAGGAGGGGGGGAAGCACCAGGGGCCTGAGGCCAGGCCCAAAGTGAAGGAGCACTGGGAGAGAGAGAGAGAGACCCCCCCCCCAACCAGTGTCACCCCTGCAGCTGGAACGGGCAGCCAGCACCAGCAGCCTTTCCTGAGATGGTGATGGGCGGCAGAGGCGGGCGGCTCAGTCCCCACCGCCTCGGTCACCGCCGCCTTCAGACGCTGAGTCCGTCAGCCCTCTCTCCCCTGGCTCCTCAGCCAGGGACCCAGGAGTCCACATCTCCGTCAGTGCCCCCCAGGCTAGGCCGGGGCTGGGTCCGGAGTGGCTGCCCCGGCCCGCCCCTGGGACAGGCAGGGCCGGTAGTCCAGTATGCTACATGGTGCAGAAAAAGTCCCCCGCACTGGCCAGGGCGTCAGGAGGTGGGAGGGTCCTGCCCCCCACGTCCCCGACGTCCACCGGGCGGGTGCAGGCACCTAATTGGGCTCCATCTCGGGGGCTCCGCGGCGCCGGGGTAAGGGCAGGAGTCCCATGATGAGATTGTACAGGACC
The DNA here is from genome assembly GCF_002837175.3 of Physeter macrocephalus. Classification (NCBI taxonomy): domain Eukaryota; kingdom Metazoa; phylum Chordata; class Mammalia; order Artiodactyla; family Physeteridae; genus Physeter; species Physeter macrocephalus. The sequence continues at coordinate 12,804,905 of NC_041230.1, forward strand.
CTCCAGGGGGAGGGGCGGTGTCGCTGCTGCTCCTCTTGTCTCTAGGGAAAGAGAGCGAAGACCAAGTTAGAGTGGGCCTGAGACGGGGGCGCGTAGGTGGTCGGGTCGAAGGGCGGCGAGGAACGAGGCACGGTTCTAAGAGTGAGCTGCGCCCTCAACCAACCCTCTGAGGTCGGTACTATTATTATTGTTCATCGGGTCCAGATACATTTCTTCTGCCCACCTTGGACCAAGGTCCTCTGGAACATGAGACTAGGACGGAAGGGATGCAGACAGTGTCCTCAGCACAGGGCCTGCACATATTAGCTGTGGTCTCCTAGTCCCTGGTCTCCAGATGAGAAAGTTACCCAACCAAAGTCACACGGGGCTGAGGGGTGGGGCTGGATTGCAGCCCATCTGCCCTCCCATAAAAGGCTGGTGAGCCACACAGAAGAGAGCAGGGAGCCCATAGTCTCAGCAATTCTAGAACAATCTGTGGAAGAACTGGGAATGGTTCACCATCTGCGCTGAAGCTGCACGGAAGTATGTCGAGGTAAAGCTAACCCCCTGCCCTTTCCTCAGTGGCAGGATGAAGGCTGGGGGTAGCCTCTAGGCCCATCTCAGTTCCACAGTGTTAGAAACGAAGGAAGCTAGATACAAGAAAAGGCTTCCCACCAATAAAAATTAACAGTACTAAAAAACTTATGAATACCTATAGTACTCTCCACTCCCTGTACTGAATGCAGGGCTAAATCCGGTGCTAATCAGCAGGGCCCACCTGATCTCATCCCCACAAGCTGGGAAGGAGAAACCCATTTTACAGATGTGAACAAGAAGGTCAGATAAACCACCCTAATGATCCTAATGTGTGCTTGGGGGTGGGCTGCCTGGTACCAGCCTGCCTCTTTATCACTCCCCACTAAACTCTGCAGCCAGGAGAAGGCGGCCAAGGGGGCACATCAGATTGGCAGAAATTTAAAAGCCTGCCGCTGTTACACTGCTGTGGAGTGCCACCTGGCACAGTCACCTTGGTGAGCAGGCTGTCATTAAATAAGGCTGAGGGCCGGCAGACCAGCCAGGTATCTGCTCTGGAGACACATGCGTGCACCTGGAGATGTGTATTTTTTGGAAGAGCCAAAAAAAAAAAAAAAAAAAAAACAACAAAACAAAACCCAAACCAACCAACAAAAATAAATAAATAAAATTTTGAGACATTTCTGGAAAGTCCTAAATACCCACCAATGAGAAAATGAACAAGGATACTACATGTCGATCCAATAAAATGCTACATGGCCATGAAAATGAATGAATTAAAGCTCCTTTGCCCATATGGATGAATCTCAAGCATAACACTGAGAAGCAGGGAGTTTGGAGAGGAACACATACTATATCATGTATGTTAAGTCTGAAACGCCCCACAATCCTAAGCATTGTTTGTGGCCTGGTAAATATGTAGTAAAAGAATCAACACCTGCAGAGGAATGGACAGGCCAATTTGAGAGGTTTGAGAGGTTTCCTTTGGAAGGGGTGAGGGGAGGAGGGTCAGGGAGGGAAACAAGGAGCTTCACAACATCCGGTTTTTGTTTTTTCTTTGAATAAGCAAGCAGTGTGGGTGTAATGTTCAGGTTGGACAGATCTGGGTGGTGGGCGCCCTGGTGTTTGTTATTCTCTGTTCCCTGCTGCAGGCTTCAAATATTTTGTTTTAATGAGAGGTCTGGCTGTGGGCCTTTGGGGCGGAGCCTCAAACGGGGCGTGGCTTACGGAGGGGCGGGGCTCCCAGGGCCCGCCCCCGGCCCGCCCGGGAAGCGGGGTGGCGCGCCGCAGCCGCGCGGGCGGGTGGGAGGGGCGGGCGCGGCAGCGCCGCCACTGCTGACTCACCGGCTATAAATAGCCCGGGATATATGAGCCGCTCAGCCGAGCGCCGCCCTCAGTCCCCGCGGCCGCGGACCCCGGGCGCGCTGCAGGGCTCGCGGATACCCCGGCCCCGGCCCTCCCCCGGGCCGTGACAGCCGCGGCGCGGGCCTTAGCCCTACGGCGGCTCCGCGGA
>NC_041230.1:12807430-12831361 GCF_002837175.3 Physeter macrocephalus
GGGTCCTGCCCACCATCTCGGCTCCGTCTCTTCTTGCTCACGCACCACAGGGTGAGCAGCGCTCAGTGCCTTCTCGATGCCTGCTGTTCCCTTTGTCCTGGGTGGGGGGGGTAGGATGGGGGGCAGGGGCCAAGCTTTGCCCAGAAAACCCACCAGACCCCCAGCCACCAAACTGGGGCCCCAGCCTTTAAGGAGTCCCTGAAAATCAGGCCTGGCCAGGCCAGGCGGAGTGCCAGCTGGGGCTGAGGCCCAGGGGACTCGCAACTGTACACATGCACGTGTAGGTTTTCTTGGCGGGAGCCTAGGAGCCCCGCAGCACTGACCAGAAGTTAAAGATGGTTATATACAATTTATATGTTTCAAAGAAAGTACTACTTTAAAAAAAAAAAGGGGGGGGAGAAAAGAAAAAAGAATAGGAAAAAATAAAAGAAAGAACACCCAGACCCCCTCCCCCCTCCCCCCAAGTCCCCAACTCTGGTTGCTGCCCTTAAATATTGCCCTGGGAAGGGTGGGGTGCAGGGAGCGCTCAACTCCAGCTTAACACTACTGGCAAAAGGGGGAGGCAGTGGGGTCAAAGCCTTTAAAAACATCTTTCAGGGACCCAGCGTCCTGCTCACCCTCTTGGGCCGGGCTGTTGCCAGCAAATGGGCTTCCGGAGCCCGTCTTGGGTGCCTGTTTCACGGTCCCGAAGAGGGTGGGCACCGGGAGGTTGTGCACGCCGGGCTGGGGCGGGGCGCCCTCTGCTGGCGGGGCGCCCGTGGCGGCGGCGGGGGCCGCAGCGGCCTTGGGCCGGGGCCGGTTGTAACTGTTGTACCTGTCTGTGGCCGTGGCTGCGGCCCCATCTGCCCCGGACTTCCCCGATTCAGGCTGTTCCAGGGCGGACTTGCGGACAAACGGGGGCTCCTTGGCCTTGGTGGCGGAGCTCTTGCCATTGCTCTCAGGGCCCTTGGGCTGGGTGCCTGCATCAGCGGCCGGCTCTGCAGCTTTGCCACCCGCGTTGGGAGTCCTGGGGTCGTAGAGGCTGATGCCGCTCAGCACGCTGCTCTGCCCACTCCCGCTGCCCTGGCCCAGGCCACCGGCTGCCAGCACGCGGGGGTCATAGGGGGCGGTGGCTGGCGGGGAGGACTCCCCGCTGGGGCTGACAGCTGGAGAGAGCGCTTCGGTGGGGCCAGGCTTGGCCGCCCGGGAGCAGGCAACAGAGTCTGCTGGTTTCTGCAGCCGGGGATCGGTGGGTGTCTTCCGCACTCGGGGGTCACTGGGCTTGTCACCGGGGCCAGGGGCCGCCGAGGGGCCAGTGGCATTGACAGTCTTGAGGATGCGAGAGAGGAGCTCAAAGTCAGGCAGGTTGGAGCCAGATGTGCTGGGATCTGTAGAGGCGCCTGGGCGCTGCCGGGGGTTGGGGGGGCCCGAGGTGGTGGAGCGGTGCAGCCTGGGATCCAGGGCAGGCAGGGACTGCAGGGCCGCGGGCACGGGGGGCACTACATCCTGCTTGGGGACGGGCAGGGGGATCAGGTCCTCAGGGTTCCAGAGCACGGTGCGCGCAAAGCTCGGCTTGCTCAGGGTCACGTCCTTCTTGATGTGGCTGAACTGCTGCAGCTGCGATCGCGGGTCCCGCAGTGGGTGCCCAGGGAGGGGGTCCAGGGGAATGTTTATAGCCTTCTCCCGAAGGGCCCGTTCCCCTTCCTCCTCTTCTGCAGGGGGTGGCCCAGACCCCTTGGAGCCACTGGGGCCTGCGGGGCTGGAATGAAGGCCGCCTTCGGGCTTGGGGGTGGACAGGGAGCGAGCCAGTCGAGGGTCAGAGGGTCCTGTGTCACCTGGGCCTGAACTGCTGGAAGCCTCGGCGTGGCGGGTAAGTCTGGGGTCCCGGCTGAGGCGGGGGTCAGCCAGCCGCCCTCCCGTGGGGTGTCCCTTCTGGAGGCGGGGGTCCCCCAGCCCACTGCTGCTCAGCTCCCCGACGGAACCCTGGGGTCGGCTAGACGTCTGCTGCCTCAGGGTCTTCAGGATGGAGGTGACGCTGCTCCCACCCTCATCCTCATCGCTTGAGTACCAGTTTCCGGTGTCACCTGAGAAAAAGCAGAAAGGAGCAGGGAGAGGGTGAGTGGCCGCCACATCCGCCACCAGCCCTCTTGGACCCCATGGCAGCTCACTCCCCTGCCTCTTACCTCTCAGAACTTCAGTTTCTCCTCTCTTAAAACACCCCATCCCCACCACAGGATGCCACGAAGAGCCAGTGAGCTCAGGCAGGCCAAGCACCGAGCTTGGCAGGTCTCTGGCTATCGTTTATGGACCTTTCCCCGCATACCGGCACCATTCTAAGTGCTTTTGTCTTATTTGTCACAAACACCCAGGATATAGCGTTATCATCACGCCCATTTGACAGATGAGAAAAACAGGCACAGACAGTGCCATAAGATAAGGGGCGGAGCCAGGGTTGAGCTCAGACTCCGAGCCCAGGGCTCTGCCGCCACCTCCTCACTTCCTGGGCAGGTTCAGGCCCCAGCACGGCAGGCCTGGCTCTGAGTGCCTGTGAGCAGCTACTGCTGCCTTGGCTCTCACTGCGCTTGGGGCTCACAGACACGTGCCTCCCAGGCCCCTCAAAACGTTCCCGCGACCCAGGGCAGGGCAGTCACCAGCTGATAACAGGTGGGGTCAGGTGGGCAGACTCAGAAGCTAGCCCACGTCCAACTTTCTAGGCAGGTGCAACCGGAGCCCCTCGGGGAGGGGGCTGTCCCCTGTTCTCACTGTCCCACTTGCTCCTCGGCTCTGGTCAGGGCCACCCATGGCCTCTGGCTTCAGGTTCTAGATACCGTTTTTGTCCGCCCCCTTTCACCCTGGGGTGGATACCACCAGGTCACTGCACGGCACCTGAGACTTGGCAGCTGTGCCTGTGATTATTACAGGTTTATGTCGATGACTAGCTCTCATCTGTTGGCTTCCCGAGAACATGGTCTGGGGAAAGGGGGACTGAGAATCTCCCTACAGCCTCCTCTGTAAGGGTGCAGGGGGTGAATCCTACTGCCTGCTGTCTCCTCCAGGGACCAGCCCACCTCCCTCCTCGATGGGATCAGGGTCTCTCCCGAACCCCACGACACGGAAGGGCAGCCCCGACGTCTAATTTTAGGGACATGCAGCAGCCCCAGCAGCTTCACAGCCCTGGGCAGGGGGATCCTCCCTGGCCACAGGTCCCTTTCTGACACACAAGCCGACCTAGGCGCTCCCCACCTCTCCCTGCACGGCGGCCCGGGGGGCCTGCGCCCGCCAGGGAAAGCCCCTGCCCCTGGGGAGGACACATGCCTTCCTCATTCTCCCGGTCCTGCTTGCTGCTCTCAGCCAGCCTCCTCGCTCTCTCCTCCTCCTCCTGCTGCTTCTGCTGGATCCTCAGGTACAGGGCCCTCTGGGCCGAGGGCAGGAAGTCGGGGACACCGGCGCCCGGCTTCGGCCGGCCTGGGGGCCCTCCCTCGGGGAAGCTGTCAGGCTCCAGAGGGTGCTCGGGGAAGAGGTGCTCCCCAGGCTCCCCCGGCAGCTCTTCGTAGTGCCCGTAGTCCTCTGTGGCAGGGAAGAACCGAGGGTTCATGTCGGGAAGGGCCTCACGGCACCAACTCCGACCCACCCGTGCCCTTAACTGGAAAACCACCCCCTGATGGTGATGGGTGAGAATGTGTAGCCCGCCCCTTCCTACCCTCCCCAGGAGGGGCCCCACGGAAAGCCCAGCAGCGGAGGACGGAGCAGCCAGTGGGGGGTGGGGAAGGTCCCACCTAGGATGCAGCCACTGAGAATGGGGTTCACGGTGAGGTTTAGTGACATGGGCAAATGCTCATGAGGTGAAAACAGGACGGAACGTCGTACCGATGTTTGTAAAACACAAAGAAAAGGCTTTGAAAAGACAGAAAACAGTCCCTCTGGGGATGAGAACAGGAGAGAGGGGCTGAGGGACCTTTCACTTTTTACTCCACCCATTTCTGATCTGTCTTAATTACTCTTGATGAGCATTAATTTTATGATTCCTTTAAATAAATAAATAAATAATCCATAAAGAAAAACACACCCTAATCTCTCAGTAAACTCAGAATATGAGTTCAACCATGGTAAACAAAGACTAGTAAAGAAGAGAAGAAAACACACCCAATGTTGCTATGGCTACATGTCAACCCAGAGGCTGACGGGTGATTCCTCCTCCTCCTCCCTTTATGGGTTCCTATCTCCACAAACGTTTATGAGTGTGCTGCGGCATTTACAGGGACGGGGTAGGGGGGTGTTTCTCCCATACAGCGTCTAGGAAGCACAAGGCGGAAGGGCTTGCCTTCATTCTTGAAGGGCAGGCAGGCGCCCGGTACTAGCCACCTCCCTTCACAAATGCTACCCAAGTCAGAGCCAAAGACGAGGGGAACACCGTGGGCAGCGTTCAACGACACGCCTGGAGACTCGTGTGTGCACGTGCGTGCACGCGTGTGTGGGTCGGAGACAAAGTCCAGTTAGCACTGTCCCACAGAACGTTCTGCAACAATGAAATATCCCCTATCTGCACCGTGTGATGTGGCTCCCCTACCGAGCAGCCAAAATGTGGCCAGCGCTACCAAGAAGGTGAATCTGTAACTTAAACTAAACTTTCAGGATTAAAGTGATTAAATCTGCAAATACGTCATACACAAAGTGTATAAAGCATAAGGTGAAAGGTCACTTTCTTCTAGCCCCTGAACTTTGTAACATGTGAACTTGATGGGCGAGTCTGCTCTGAGCCGCACCCTGGCTCGGAGCTGGGGACACTCCTTAAACAACAGTCCCACCCAGTCCCCCCTGCATGGAATTCAAGAGTGTATTACCTGAGGGTTCTGCTATTTTCAATGTATTAAAAACAACTGAATAGTACTAAAAAGGTAGATTTCATGATATGGGCATTAGAGTGAATTACTCCAGAGATACCAACTGTTATCAGCTTGACAGACGTTCGGGTTTTCTTCCCCACCCAGACCTTTTCCATGCACATTTCATACACGTTGTTTAAAGGGGGAGGAAGCCCCCCTCAGGTCGCCTGCTTTTCTCACTTGAGAACACGTCACTCACCTGGCTCCCTGCCCCAAACACCTGCTCTCGTGCCTCTGAACACTACTGAGATGCCAAAGACTCTCACACCGACCTCCAGCCTGGTCAGCTCCCTGACGTCTGCATGGCTGTCAAACAGGCACCTCATGCTTAACGTGGCCAAAGCAGAAGTGCTGCCCTGCCCCAAACCTGGCTCGGCATGAACACCCAGAGCGACTCTGCCCCGCAGCTGGCATCCCCATCTGCCCCTGCTGCCTTGTCACGTTGGCCCTATGGCTCCACCTCTAAACCTATGGCCCGCAGGGTCCGGTGTGCTGGGACTTCTCTCCCCCGTCCTCCCTTTCCAAGCCACATGGACACCTTTGTTTTCCACAAACAAGATGACTGGCTGAGGCCTCCATACCTGCTGCAGCTGCCACCTAAGCCAAGCCCACGACTCCCTCCCCGCCTTCACCTCTCAGACAGGCCTCTGCTGGCTGTGACGCACCCAGCCGGCCCGGCCTCCACCCGTCACCCTCACTCGGTGGCCCATTTCACCGCCAGCAATGACCAATGCCGAAATGAGCTGACACCCTTGTTTACACATTTCCTGTCGGTTTCCCTCCACTCAGATGCAGTTAAGGCAAGGACTACGTGCTTTGCCTGCTCTGACCCCATGCCTAGAAGCACGCCTGGCCCCTGGCAGCAATGGCACATCTCGTCCTTCTGAGGGCTGCACACTGCCTCCTACTGACGCGGCACTGTCATCCAAGCACCCGACTGTCAGACGTTTAGTCTGTGACCAACGCATGTTCTCGTTTTGTAAGAAAGGAAGGAAAGGAGGAAGGAAGATGGTCAGTTGTGGGGACAGAACAAGCAGAGTCGCAAGGCAGCTCCAAGCCAAGAACCACCCCAGAAGGAGGCCGCTTCGGTTGAGGGCACCTCAGCCTTCAAGTTCAACACCATTCCACACCCGTCCCTCTAACTTCCCAAGCTCCCACTCCACACACACCAAGCAAAACTTACAGAAATTAAATAAGTTATAGCAATGGTAATCATAACACTCCTCCTCCTAGACTCAACAGGGTAGCGAATCCCACATCACTGAAAACGGTCAACCACTCACAGGACAGAGATGGAGTTGGATTCATGTTTTCAAAGACTCAGACCAAGGAAGAAAAACCAATTCTTCCTGACTACTTTCCACTGTGCAGACCCCAGCAGCCCCAGCTGGCCCCTACCCTGAGCCCTCCATACCTGCGTCCCCAATGAGTCCTGGCTCCATCTCCATGCCCTCTTGCTGCTGGTAAAAGTTTTCATAGAAGTTCTGGGCTGGTGGGATGGGGGGCATCATTCCAGAATGTGGGGAGTCTCCAGGACCATAGGGCATCATTGGAGGGCCGCCAGGGCCCATGGGAGGGCCAGGATTCATGCCAGGGCCCATTGGCATGTCAGGGTGCATGTCCGGGTGCATGTCAGGGTGCATGTCCGGGTGCATGTCGGGATGCATGTCGGGATGCATCGGGGCCCCCATCGGCCCCGGGGGTCCCATGTTGGGCCCGGGGCCCATCGGCCCTGGGGGTCCTCCGGGTCCAGGGAACCTGGAAGGAGAAAATGGTGCCCGTGAGAGGGGCTGCAGAGGAAGGGTGGCAGCCACATCCCTGAGGAGACACAGAGGCCTGCTCATGGTTGAACAACAGAGGGCTCCAGATCAGGCCTCTGAGGGCTTTGGAGAGAAGCAGGATGCTGGCCTGGTTAGGTTCCAGGCCACAGGGCCCTGGCAGAGAGGAGCCTGGCTGAGCCCAGTAAAGCCCCCAGGCACTCACCTCACACCCAGTTTCTCAGCCAGCTGTCCCGTGGGCCGCACCACGATCTCAAACAAGGAAGGGATCTTCTTGTTGTACATGTCCTGCTGCTGCTGCAGCTGTTGTGGGGACAGCGGCTCATGCACGGGCATGGGCAGCTGAGGGGGGCCGGGGGGCGGAGGGGGGGGCGGGGGCGGGGGCGGGGGGCCACCCTGCATGGGCCGGCCATTCGGAGAGGTCGGGGCCGGGGGGCCAGGTGGGCGGGGTGGGGTGGGCAGGAGGCCCACGCCAGGGGGTGGTTTGGGTAGGGGGTTGATGCCCTGCTTCTTCAGCTCCTCAACTTCCTTCTCATCCTCGGCGCCTGCCTCTGCGTCATCAGCCAACATCTGTGGGCCAGAAGGACAAAACAGTGAGAGTAAGGACAGGGGAGGAGGCGGGTTGGAATGCACTCCTCCAGGGTTGAGACCCGAATTTGCTGAGGGTATCTCTTCAATACCCTGAGGCCCTTACAGCAGTGATCCCCAACCCCCAGGCCACGGACTGGTACTGGTATGTGGCCTGTTAGGAACCGGACCACACAGCAGGAGGTGAGCGGCGGGCAAGCGAAGCAAAGCTTCGTCAGTATTTACAGCCGCTCCCCGTTGCTTGCATTCCTGCCTGAGCTTGGCCTCCTGTCAGATCAGCGTGGGCATTAGATTCTCATAGGAGCTCGAACCCTACTGTGAACCGCGCACGTGAGGGACCTAGGTTGTGCGCTCCTTATGAGACTCTAACACCTGATGATCTGAGGTGGACCTGAGGCGGTGATGCTAGCACTGGGGAGCGGCTGCAGATACAGATTATCACTAGCAGAGAGGTCTGACTGCACAGAGACCATAATAAATCGGTTGTTTACAGACTCATATCAAAACCCTATCAGTGAGTGGCAAGTGACAATTAAGCTGCATCTTACGGAGTAGACTGGACATAAGCAACATACTTCGGGTGTCACTGTCTCCCATCACCCCCAGATGGGACCATCTAGTTGCAGGAAAACAAGCTCAGGGCTCCCACTGATTCTGCATTACGGTGACTTGTATAATTATTTCATTATATATTACAAATAAAGCGCACAATAAATGCAACGCACTTGAATCACCCTGAAACCATCCCCCATCCCCAACCCGGTCCGTGGAAAAACTGTCTTCCACAACACCGGTCCCTGGTGCCAAAAAGTTTGGGGACCGTTGCCTTACAGCGTAAGGCCAAGGACCACAAAGCCTCTCTGGCACAAAAGTCATCGCCCCATACCACTGCCGCATCCCTTCTCGGTGAACAGCTGACAGGGGAGCCATTCTTATTTGGCAGCAAAATACATGCAACATACTATGTACTATTTCACCATTTTCAAGTGGACAATTCAAGGATGTTAAGTACATTCGCGATGCTGTATAACCACCCTCTCTTATCTAGTTCTAACACTGCCGAAGAAGACTCCATACCCATTAAGCAGTCACTCCCCATGCCCTGCTCCCTCCCAGCCCCTGGCAACCACCAATCTACTTTCTGTCTATGGATTTGTCTATTCTGGACATTTCATGGAAACGAAATCCTATAATATTGTAGCCTTTTGTGACTGGCTTCTTTCACTTAGCATGACATTTTCAAGGTTCATCCATGTTGTAGCTGTATCATCTATTTTATCTATTTCATGGCTGATTAACAGTTTATTGTTCAGGGCTTCCCTGATGGTGCAGTGGTTAATCCGCCTGCCAATGCAGGGGACACGGGTTCAAGCCCTGGTCCGGGAAGATCCCACATGCCGTGGAGCAACTAAGCCCATGCACCACAACTAGTGAGCCTGTGCTCTAGAGCCCGCGAGCCACAACTGCTGAGCCCACGCACCACAACTACTGAAGCCCTCACGCCTAGAGCCCGTGCTCCATAACAAGAGAAGCCACCACAATGAGAAGCCCGCGCACTCCAACGAAGAGTAGCCCCCGCTCACCGCAACTAGAGAAAGCCCACGCACAGCAACAAAGACCCAACGCACCCAAAAATAAATAAAAATAAAATAAATTTATATATTTAAAAAAAAGTTCATTGTTCTGTTTGAATTTTAAGGGCCCCTCACCGCACTTGCGATCAAAACCCAATCGCTTACGAGGACCCACAGGGCCTGACAGCAGGGCTGGGTGTCTGGGGAGGACTTCACAGCACCCTGGAAGCTTCATTTCCTTCTATGGTGTGCGGACTCCTCCACCCTGAGCACCCAGCTCTGTTTCAGTTCTGCGGACAGCTAAGCTCTTTCCCCAGCAGGGTCCTGGCCTGGACCAGGCCTCTCCCCAGGCATTCATTTTCCCCTCCATTCTTAATGTATGGCTCCGTATCCCCCAATTGCTGGGGTCTCTTATTAAAGGTCAACTCAGAGAGACTGGCCAGATCTCCTGTATTTACCACCGGAACACCATTAGCTCCCTTGAAAGCACTGCCCAAGCTTTGTAAGATTTTACATTTAGTTGTTTCTTTGTTTATTCCTGGCCCGACGACTACCAACTCCACAAGGGCAAGACCCGCAGGGTCCACCATAAGGCCTGTTACAGGGGTAGGTGGACAATTCCAAAGTCTGGATTCAAGCAGAACGTCTCACCAATTAGGATCCTGGGCAGAAGTTAACACTGCAGACCTGCCTGCTTCTCTTGGAAGGCCAGCTTGCAATGCTGGCCTTTGGCTGGTGCCTGGGAACCTGGATTTCGAGAGGGTTCCCAGGACTCCCTGACTGCTAAGAGGGGCTCACTGTGTCTAAACCGTTTGCACAAACAGCATGCTTTCTGCGGAACATCCCTTTTCCTTCTGGGAGTCTGGGATTTTGTACGTGCCAGGCAGAGACTGCCCTCAGTAAAAACCCTGGGCACCGACTCTCTACTGCACGCCCATGGTGGACAGCGTTCTACACGTTCTGTCACAACCTGAGGAGTTATACACGTCCCATGTGACTCCAGGGGACGAGGACTCTTGGAAGCTGATGCCTGGTTTCAGCCTTTACCGCCTGCCTTTTCTCTTTGTGCATTCTGCTTTGTGTGCTTTCACTGGAGCTAAATCTTAGCCAGCTCGGCCCTGGGAGTCTCCCCCAAAAATTGTCCAACCTGGGCCCAGGTGGCCTTAGGGACCTCGGCACACATGCCTTAGCGGATCCTAACGCGGGGCTCTGAGATGCCCCGGCACCTCAGCCTCAGCACTGCTCAAGACAACTCCTCCTCTTGCTCCTCCGCCCAGGGACAGCGGTGGCGGCATGGGTGGCGGAGGCAGGACTTCCTGGCGGGTGTCAGGCAGTTCCCAGCTTTTCTCTCTCCTAACCATCAGCAACAGTATGTGGACCCAGGGACGCAGGGTCCAAGAAGAATCTGGCTTCAAGGGGCATGGAAAACTTGCAAGTCTGATCAGTGGAAAACATCTGTTCCCTTAGAGCCCTGCTACTCAAGGTGTGGTCTGTCTGTGGACCAGCAGCACAGGGGGACCCGCTGAACTAGGACCACATTTCACACGTGTCCACCGCAGTGTGGGAAATGCTGCCTGAGACTAGCTGTGCTGAGAGAGCCCCGCACCTCGCGGTGTCTTTTAGCACTGCTCTCAGGGGCGGCGGAGGGGCCGCAGCCACAGAGGCAGCCCTGACTGCTCCACTGCCCCACGTTCCGCTCGCTTCCCTTCCAGCCAGCTGGCCCCTTTTGGTCCCTCAACTGTGTGTAGCTGTTGCTCGCACTGTGACCCCAGCCCAGCACATGCCTCCCTCGCCCCTCCTTCCTGCCTGTTATTCACCTGGGGCCAGCGAGTGTCACCTCCTCACTGAGCCTTGCCCCATGGTAGCCTGTTTGAGGGCCTCCGGGCTCCCTGCACATTCCCTCCACTGCCCCGATCCCAGTGTGTAATCGGCGTCTACCTGATGACTGGATCCTGTCTCCTCATCACTGCGTCCCCGGTGCCCAGGACAGCGCCTGCTACAAAGCAGGCGTGACCACACATTTGTTAAATAAATGAGCAAAGAAAACAGCCAAGCACACCTTCCCCTGAATTCTCTGGGCTCCAGAGGATGGGGCACAGGGGACTCAAGAAGTTAAGGCTTTGCCGGGCCTACCAGGTTGCTTGGTGCTCCTCTGGGTTCGCCTCCCCTGCACACCGCCTCCCTGCTCCGCCGTCCCCCTTCGGCTGGGGCTCCCACACCACCTCTCTGGCCAGAGCTACAGGTACCATCTCCATCTGGCCGCACCTCATTCCATGCGCCTCCCGCTCCTCCGCAGGCCACTAGCTGGGCTGTGAGGGGAGGACCCCGCACCCCTCCCTTCTCTTATCCCCACCCCCAAACTCCGCCCTGGAACTGCTGCCCAGCTCAAACCCGCCCTCCGGCCCGGGCCCCACCTTCTCTGAGCGGGACCCTGCCCCAGCCTCTCTGCACTCACTCTCGCACTCGGGCAGAGCAGCCTCGGTCACAGAGCCAAAGCCCTGCACTGCTAGATCCTCTCAATGGCAACAAAATGCCCTCAGGTGTAGGCAAAACCTAAGGAGGAGGTTATACCTCATTAAACAGGAACAAACTTGACCACAACTTCCTCCCTGCCCAGGGAGGGGATGCCGTGGTCCAGCCACCAAATGCGCCACACTCCCCTCGCCCCCGAGACTAGGGTCACACACCTCTGTACCGCCCAGCACTCGGGGACACCCAGCCAACGGCACCTGCGCGGGGGACAGAGGCTGAGGTGATCCTTCCACTGCCATCCCCGGCCGGGTCCTGCGCTCAGCACACAGGGCCACGCGGTGAACTCAATGACCAAACGAACTGAAGCACTGGCCCACAGGACAGCCCCTACGAGCGTATCGCATGTCCCCAGGCAAGGCGGGCCCCCTCTCTCTCACACGAGTACCTCCCGGGGTCCCGTCACTTCCGCTTCCCCACTGTGCCCCGCAATTGGGGCTTCCACACCCATTCCACGCTGGGGAGAAGTCTCACCTCACAGCGGGCTCCCACTCCAGGACTTTGCGCCCCTCACCCCTCGCGCAGACCCCACAACACCCTGACGAGGACTCCAGCGCGGGACACAGCCAGCTCCCTGCACTTATCTCTTTACCCGCCACCCACACTGGGCCGCAAGTGCTGCCTCAACAGCAAGGGCTGAATCTCATCAGAGCCCAGAACACTGATGCATAAGATACATAGGAGAAGTCAACACCCCACCCCCACCCTGAAAAGCTGAACCCAAACCATCCAGGCAGTCCTTCGGCACATCTATCCCTAGAGACTCCCACGCCCCTTCCTGGGCCTCTGCAGCAAGGAGCTCCCTCACACCACACAACCAGGGCCTTGCTGGGTCCCACAACCTCCCCCGCCAGGACTGATTCTGCATGATTCCCGGGTTTCCGAAAGTCAAAGTCATCCCCTCAACGGAAAAGGACAGCCACACCTGTGGATACACATAGACACATGGGCCAAGGTTCATGGGCCAAGGAAATAAGCTCATGTCCATTTGTTAAAAATTCATTCTAAGCTTTGGGAATTCCCTGGTGGTCCTGTGGTTAGGTTAAGACTCTGGGCTTCCACTGCAGGGGGCGCGGGTTCAATCCCTGGTTGGCGAACTAAGATCCTACAGGCGAACTAAGATCCTGTATGGCACGGACAAAAAAAAAAAAAAAATCTAAGCTTTTGCCCCAAACTGCTAACAAATCAATGTTCTTCAACTGGTGACTAGATAGACAATCTCAGCTCACCCACACGGTGGAGTACTACTCAAGAACAAACAGCGATGAACTACCAATACTTGCAACAATGTGGATGAATTTCAAACACCTCATGCAGAATGAAAGACGGCAGATTCAAAAGGCTATTATAGGGCTTCCCTGGTGGCGCAGTGGCTAAGAATCCGCCTGCCAATGCAGGGGACACGGGTTCGAGATCTAGTCCGGGAAGATCCCACGTGCCGCGGAGCAACTAAGCCCTTGTGCCACAACTACTGAGCCTGTGCTCTAGAGCCTGCGTGCCACAACTACTGAGCCTGCACTCTAGAGCCTGTGAGCCACAACTACTGAAGTTCACATGCCACAACTACTGAAGCCCGCGCGCCTGCCTAGAGCCTGTGCTCACAACGAGAAGTCACTGCAATGAGAAGCCCGCACACCACAACGAAGAGTAGCCCCCGCTCACCACAACTAGAGAAAGCCCACGCACAGCAACGAAGACCCAACACAGTGAACAAATAAATTTAAAAAATAAATAAATTTATAAAAAAACAAAAAGCAAAAGGCTATATAAACCGCACACGTTTAGAAGCTACATACCATATGTCTATTTATATGACTTTCTTGAAAAGGCAAAAAACAGGGACAGAAAACAGATCAGTGGTTTCCAGGGGCTGGAGATGGGAGAGGCACTGATTACAAAAGGGGAGGGGTTTTGGGAGTGAAAAGAATGAATTTCCTTTACCTAGACTGTGAGGTGGTCACATGACTCTCTGTGTTTGTCAAAATTCACAGAACTAGGGAATTCCCTGGCTGTCCAGTGGTTAGAGCTCTGCGCTTCCACTGCAGGGCGCATGGGTTCGATCCCTGGTTGGGGAACTAAGATCCGGCATGACGCCCAGCGCAGCCAAAAAAAAAAGTTCACAGACCTAAACAGGGACACTTTTTTTTTTTTTTAGACTGGATACAAACTATACCTTGACAAACCTGACTATAAAACAGTATATGTATAAAACAGTAATTGAAGTATTTAATGGTAAAGAACCATAATGTATGCAACTTATTTTCAAATGGCTCAAGGAAAAAAAATAAATGAGAGCAAAGTGATAAAGCAAATGGGGCAAAATAATGCTGACAGAGGAATCTAGGTGGAGGGAATTGTTTGCATTATTCTTTTTTTTTTTTTTTTTTTTTGCGGTACACGGGCCTCTCACTGTTGTGGCCTCTCCCATTGCAGGGCACAGGCTCCGGACGCGCAGGCTCAGCGGCCATGGCTCACGGGCCCAGCCGCTCCGCGGCATGTGGCGGTACACGGGCCTCTCACTGTTGTGGCCTCTCCCATTGCAGGGCACAGGCTCCGGACGCGCAGGCTCAGCGGCCATGGCTCACGGGCCCAGCCGCTCCGCGGCATGTGGGATCTTCCCGGACTGGTACACAAACCCATGTCCCCTGCATCGGCAGGCGGACTCTCAACCACTGCGCCACCAGGGAAGCCCTATTTGCATTATTCTTGCCACTTGCTCTCATGTTACAGTCACTGACAGTCCCAAAGGGAGGCACATCTCAAACCTAGAGTGGATGGCTGGAAGCTGATGTATCTGGACAGACAGAAATGTCACCAAGAAGCAAGAAAATAAAGCTGAAGTAAAGGGTGGAAGAGAGAGCACAGACATTTCAGGAGAGGATGACGAAGGCCCTGTCCTAAGTGGCACCACAGCTTGGACCCAAGGGCTGCCCAGGAGCCTCAGGGCCCAGCCCTAGTTGATCAAGCTGCAACTATGTCCAGGAGAGAAGGAAATGGCTGACCCCACACGTTTATCAGGGTTACTCTGGGCCCATTGTAAAGGTTTAAGTTTTACTTTCTGACCACCCAAATTCGATTCTGGAATGGTTTTTCCAGGTTCAACACTCATTTTTAAGCTACTGAGACTTGACTTTCGATAGGGGATGTTACTGATACTCTCAAAATGTTTGTGGCCAGAAATGGAAACGTGCCACTTTGATTTGCTTTGAGTTTTTATTAGGGTGTCTAGAGCTGTGCTGTCCAATATAGTGGTCACTGGCCATGTGTGGCTACTGGGTGCTTGAAATGGGGCTATAAGTAGAAAATAAACACTAGATTCCTCAGACTTAGTACCAAAAAAACACAAAAAACCCCCCAAATATCGTAATTATTTCATCATTTATTACCTGCTGAAGTGGTACTTTGGACATGGATACACTGGGTTAAATAAGATATACTGGTAACACTAATTTCATCTCTTTTTACTTTTCTAATGTGGCTACTAAAAAATTTAAATTTGTGGCTCTGTGGTGTTCCTACTGGACAGGACTGGGCTAGAGAGCAAACTCTGAACCACCAGCAGGGGGCAGTCCTCAGTCAGAGATTATTTCGTTCTTCAAATGAGAAATGAAGCCGCCATGACTTTTCCCACTCCTTACCTCACAGATTCTGGACAGCTACCAGTTACAAAACCCTATTCCTAGGATAACAGGCCAAAGGACCTGGTAAAGATGAGAACTTTCTCCATAAATGCTCTCCCAATGAGGAGTGTACGTTCTCTTGCTTTGCTTGTGTAGGGCTTCCCCTCAACCCCTCAGGCAGTCCCGGCCCGCATGGGTAGATTCCTGAACCTGGCTGAAGCACCGATTCTTTCCATTCTCAAAAAACAGCCGATCTCCTTAAACTTTCTGGGAACCAGAGAGAAGGCAGGAAAGCCTTCATGTGAAAGGACACATGTTCTCGCACCCATTCACCCTGTGATGGATGTCAGGAAATCAAGGACAGGAACCAGAGGCCCCAAAGTCCTCAGCCTGACTCCTCAGGGAGAACAACAGACATGAGAATGAGTTTCAAATGTCATCTGCCTGGGTAAGGAAGCCCTGATACCTCACTGGAGGAAGTCTCCCCATCGTGAGAGCCCCCAATTGCCCCATGCTTTTTCTACTACATAAAAGAATCCTTAAGACTTGAAAAGAAACGTTTGACCCTTCCATCAAAACAGAACCCATCCAGGGACTTCCCTGGTGGCCAAGTGGTTAATGATCTGCCTGCCAATGCAGGGGACACGGGTTCAAGCCCTGGTCCGGGACGATCCCACGTGCCACGGAGCAACTAAGCCCGTGCGCCACAACTACTGAGCCTGCGCTCTAGAGCCCAGGCACCACAACTACTGAAGCCCGCGTGCCTAGAGCCCGTGCTCCGCAAAAAAGAGAAGCCGCCACAATGAGAAGAAGCCCACGCACTGCCAACTAAGAGTAGCCCCTGCTCACCGCAACTAGAGAAAGCCCACGCGCAGCAATGAAGACCCAGCACAGCCAAAAATTTAAAACGTAAATGACTTAAAAAATAATTTAAAAACAGAACCCATCCGAAGTCTCACCTCCTCTTTGTATACCACGGGCTCTCTCTAAAGGACAGTTAAGAAATCACAAGGTATGTTTGGAGACACACCACACAACATTCCTTTTAGGGAGCCGCCCCTCCAGGGAAAACCATCCCGGCCGGAAAGAAGACACACGTGTGATCACCTCAATTCTCCCTGCAGAGAAAACAGTCCCCATTTCCTCCTGAACATGGCCCAGCTCCAATCAACGCAACCGGGGATTCTGGTCCCGCACAGAGGCCAGACAGGAGGGCTGCAGTGCCAGGCCGTGGCAGGCACACCTCCTGGTCCCCATCAGCTACGGCTGCTGTCAGCCTGGACGTTACCTTGTCCAAGAGCTCTCTGGTCTCCTCGGTCAGGGGGTCGTGAGAGAACATGCAGTCATCGCCGTTGATGCAGTTCCCGGTCGTGTGGTACAACTTACATGGAAAATCACGTTCACGGCAAGTTAAGGCAAATGCCTTACCTCATGAAACCCACCCAAGGACAGAATCCAAGCCCCTTTGTTTTAGAGACAAGGAAACTGAGGCCCAGAGAGGCAAAGTGGCTGGCTCAGAGCTGCACAGCAGGTTGGCAGCTGACCCAAGATGAGACCCCGGTTCTCGACACCCCCACTCTGTGGAGTGCTTCCCGCCCCACCACGCTGGCCTTGAGGCTGTGTCCTCAGAGCCTCACTCAACAGAAGAGGGGAGAAGTTCAACGATTTGACCATGGTTACACAGCCATTTGAAAAATCTCAGAAAGATAACAGGCAATGGTATAAGCCAGTCTCGAGAGTACACTTGACCCTTGAACAACATGGGAGTTAGGGGTGCCAACTCAGTCAAAAATCTGAGTATAATTTATAATCCGTCCTCCATACCCTCAGTTCTGCATCTTTGGATCCAACCAACCACAGATCGTGTAGTACTGCAGTATTTACTACTGAAAACAAAACAATCTCTGAGTGGACCTGCAGAGTTCAAACCCATGTTGTTCAAGGGTCAACTGTGTACGTAAAGGGAACATATAACGTGTGTGCCTCTGTTTAGTCACCTGCAGACTAGGAAGAGCAGACCCACCACAGTGCAGATTTGAGGGTTAAGAGATGGATGCGCAGAAAGCTACTGGCACAGTACTGGCACAGAGAGCGAAAGTGTGGTGAAGATCAGCTGTTATCAACAATAAGGAGAAAAGGAGCTCTGCACCCTCAATCAGGTCAAATGTGGGCACCAAAGGATATCATGCATATAGGGGCAGTTCTCGGCTCTGGCACAAAATCCGGTGATGTAAAACTTGCACAGTTCTCGCTTCTTTGGTAGCTCGATGTCGTGGCTAAAATTACAGTGGTCTCCCTGGAAGAGAAGCAGTGAAAAGGTAAGCTGTTTGCAAAAGGAAGTACTGCTCTGTCACTGCTGAAGCACACAGGGACCAACGACAGAAACAAACCCCCACCCCGACCCCAGAAAGGGCAGGAGGCCCAGGAAAGGCAGACACATAAATGCAGTTTCCCACCAACCTGAAACTTCTGCCAAAGTGTGTGGCCCTTTCTCTTGCCCCTGCCTCCCTCCCCCATGTCCCCAGTCCTCCCGGCTCCATTCTGCTGCCTTTCACTGCTTCTTTCTAACTCTTCCTCCTCTTGCCTTCACCTCTCTTACCCACTTACTGTTTGCTGCACCCACTTACTGTTTGCTGCATAACAGCCAGTATCCAGTTTCATGCTTCTTCCTTTCTAACAGAACCCCAATTGCTAACAGAACCCCAAACTCCCCAGGGAAGACAATACTGCCCTGATTTTTAAAAAAATCCCTTCATACAGTTTTCTTCCTCCTAGCCCTTGGATGTGATGCCTGGAGGCACAGCAGCCATTAAGCAACCATGAGGATGAAAGCCACACGCTTAAAGATACCAGAATAAAAAGTAGGAAGGAATTTGGGTCCCCCATGGTACCACTGACAACTGTACCAGCCCTGTAATGCCCCCATGCCCCCGCCCCAGACTTTTTTTTTTTTTGGCCACACCATGCGGCATGCAGGATCTTAGTTCACCAACCAGGGATCAAACCCACGCCAGCCACAGTGGAAGTGCAGAGTCCTAATCACCGGACCAGCAGGGAATTCCCAGACTATTCTGAGAGACAAATGTCTATGTGTTTAAGCCAGTGGAGTTGAGTTTTCTGCTATTTGTAGTCAAACTGTACAATCCAAACAAAACAACATCCAGGCAAACTGAAAAGAGAAACTGTTCTATACCCGTTCCCCCTTTCTCTTAGGAATAGCTACTTTTTTGTTTATATATATTTCAAGTTTCTAAAAATATATGAATTGCAACTATAATAAGGACTATTTTACATACAAACACATCTTTGTTGTAAACACAGTAATATTTTTTCCTAAGACGGGTACGCAGGTGCAGTACTCCCTGGGTACTTGCTTGCCAATATCTGCCTGCTGCCTGTATACCTGAAAAAAAAGCTGCCTGGCTGAATTAACACTGGATTATACTTGCTTCCTTCAGAACTTTCAGGTAATTGGCCCATCTTCTGGCATTATACTCTGCTGTGAAGGTCAAGGCTGACCTTGACCACCTTTTCTGTCTGGATGCCTTAATGATCCCCTCTCCGACACTGAAGTTCAGTAACTCAATCAGGATACGTTACACCTTTGCACGAGCATCAATTCTAACAAAACGTTTGAGGCCATATGGATTGGTGAAAATTTTGGCCAAAAAAAATCCTCCCAAACCAAAAAGACCCAGATGTGTCACCAATCTTGTCCTGGCTCTTCAGTCACTCTTGAGGAGTGAACTAAGTCTTCCAGTCTCTCAGACAATCACTCCAAGCCGACCAGAACACTGCCCCCAGTGAGTGTGGCCTCCAGAACATTCCCAGAGGCCCATGTGTCCCTGCTCTGGGCACCCTGGTACTGGAACTGGCCCCTTACCCATGTGCACCGCCCTTCCACGAAGTATTTGCAGATGACTTTGCCTTTCTTGTCAGACTGCTGGTGGGGCTTGTCATGGTCACCCCTCCGGTAGCTTCCGCCGCCGTCCTGTTAGCAACACAGAGTGTGACTATAAACGGGAATGAAGAGGAAGGGTAGGGAGGGGCCTGTGCAGGCCAGGTGGAGACGGGCTCTGAGGGAGGGAAAGCGGGACAGGCTGGCTGGCAGGGATGAGCACGCCCCCGTGTCACAGGAGTGCTGACCAGCAGCTTCCATCCAGCACCCAACTCTGTGGGGTCTGAGCCCTGGACCGCGGAGCGTGGGCAGCTGAGGACTCACGCGCCACACACCTGCGCGGGAACACATTCATTCCAAGAAGAGGCAGCACGAGCCTTCCTGGAAAACTCTCCAGGGCTAACCCAGGGACTCAGAGAACAGGTGACTGCAGGTGCTACAAAGATATGGTTTTAAAAACAGAGGGTCTCACCAGCAGCGCAACCCCCAGGAGAGATAATTAGTGCTGACAGGCCCTACAGGGAACGGCTGATGGGAGCAGGGGAACAGGACCAGCCTCGGAGGATAACTCATTAAAGAAAAAAAAAAATTTCACGAAGGAGCCTTGAGTAAAAACACCAGATCAGAACGAAGAGCCGACTTACGCCCATGTCCTCGTCGTAGAAGTCTTCGTCATCATTCATTCCGCCCTTGTTCATGCCTCCTCGGCTGCCACCTCGACCACGGCCCCGGCCCATCCCTTTCCCTCGACCTCGGGAACCCCGGCCACGGCCTCGACTTAGCCCTGCAGAGGAGAGAAAAGGCGTTGACCTGAGGCCTCTCTCCAGGACCCGAGACCGGCAGCTGCCGGGAGGCCGCCCTGTGAGCCGCCCCGGCGCCCCCGCCCACCTCGTCCGCGGCCATCCTTGGCCCGGCGGTACTGGGTCAGCTCCTTGGAGTAGTCGTCGTAGTCCTCATCTCCCATCGGCTCCTCGCCTTCTCCGTACTGGAATTCCGGAGGGAAGGGAAGCAGGAAAGTGTCATTTGGCGAACAATGAACAATGTCCTGAACTATATACTCCACCCCTCTGCCTTTTTGTACACTCGGGACAATGTCAAACTCAGAAGAGCAAGTGAGCAACCCAGTGACTCGCACCTGTGCCCCCTCTTCACACGCCACAGCCTAAGCGGTGGCCGGTCCTAGTCCTTTCCCTCGCAGTTTTCACTCTTAGCTAAGACTCCCAGCCCACTGGGCAGCTCCCAAAGGACAGCTGTGCAGCTAGAACAAGGGGCAGCGTGGCAAGGTCTCGGGCGGGGACAGAACAGTGAGTGTGGCAGGTCTCATGCGCACACGCGTTTGTGTGTGGGTGGGAGGTAAGTAAACAGGCACCTGACTGCAAAGGCATTAAATGCTTCGAGAGTACCCTCGGGAACCCTGTCTTCGGGATGGGAACTAAGGCGCTCGCTGAGAGAGCGGTGAGATGAGGATGTTTTTGACAGCTCACCCTTTGGTACTTTCTCAATTCTGAACCATAGGAAGGTTTTCTCTATTCCAAATAATAAATGAACATTTCTAAACACATAAACCTGCCATCTGATGCTTCCTTTCCACCTTAGTCTTACAGACTTAGTCTTGCAGCCCACCAGCCACCCGCCCCCACTCCCACCCCCGACCCCAAGCTGGAGAAAGCCTTACTTCCATGTCCTCTTCATAGAAGTCCTCTTCGTCCTCCGGGTGGTCTCCTCCCACGGAGCCTCTGCCTCTGCCTCGGCTACCCCTGCCCATGCCTCGGCCTCGCGACCCTCCGCGGCTGCCACGGCCTCGGTAGCCCCTGCCACGGCCTCGGTTGCCTGCGTGGTGATTCAGACAGTGAGTGTCTGAGCAAGCAGGACCCACCAGCAGAAGAGAAGTTAACCCACTGTCTGCCCAAGGTCAATCATTTCCTCCTCCTCCTCCTGTTCTAAGAAGCCTTCCCGGCTGCTCTAGGCTGAGTCACGGTCCCTGGGCCCCTGGACAGGGGTAGCTGAGCGCCGTGGACACACGCCTGCTGTAGCACTCACTACACTACCCTGACTGAGGCGCTGTCCAACACAGAGGCACCAGTCACCTGTGGCTACTGAGTACCTGAAATGTGGCTGGCCAAACTATGAAATACTGTGAGTATAGAGCGCACACTGAACTTCAAAGACTTCGTTAAAAAAGAGAGAGAGAGAATATGAAGTATCACATCTGTCTATTTTGATTACATGTTGAAATGAGATTTGGAATGTATTTATAAAATGTGCTGTTAAAATTACTTTCATCTGTTTCCTTTTACTTTTCTAATGTGACCACTAGAAAATTTGTAATTGCATGGTGGCTTGCATTATATTTCTATTGGACAGGCTAGTCCAGAATCTCCCCAAAGAGCAGGGCCTATCTAGGGAGGAGTCTAAGAAAGACCGCCGAAAGAAAGAATGACCAGCCACTCAAACAACAAGCTGGGCCTCAAGCAGGGCTAAGAACTGCTGGGCTGGAAAATTCTGGAAGCACTCTGGGGTTGGGAAATATCATTGGCAGGAGATGGTTCTAAGAGGCCAGGCTAGGTCGCTGGTGCTCTGCCCTCCCCCACCGTCCTCCTAACTGCCACAGGTTCAAGGTTCAGAGGTGTGGCAGTCCCGTGGCTGCAGTCACACTCTGTCAGGTGATGGGAGATGGGAGGCTGGGGGAGGAGGCGCCAGCTGTCAGTTACTGTCCCCAGGGGTGAGAGCTGTTCCTTCTATATCTCTTCACAGCTGACCAGGAAGTGAATTTAAAAAACAACCCTTCAGGGAGTTCCCTGGTGGTCCAGCGGTTAGGACTCGGCGCGGGGTGTGGCCAAAACCACCACCACCACCACCACCACCACCACCTTGAGCCACAGCAGTCTTCTTCTCGCCTCCCGCCAGTCTGGCTCCAACCCAACCTCTCTTCACAGCTGACCAGGAAGTGAATTTAAAAAACAACCCTTCAGGGAGTTCCCTGGTGGTCCAGCGGTTAGGTGGCGCGGGGTGTGGCCAAAACCACCACCACCACCACCACCACCACCACCACCTTGAGCCACAGCAGTCTTCTCCTTGCCTCACGCCAGTCTGGCTCCAACCCAACCACGGCTTCAGCACCGGACCCCCTTCTCACATGGCAGAACTCCGGTCCCCTGTGCTTGGGATGGAGCTCCCTGCCTGTCTCCTTCTATGCTTATCTCAGCCCTGCACGACTGCCCGTCTCTTCTCCTGGACTTGACGCTCCACGAGCACGTGGCCCATGAGGTCTGTGTGGCTCTGCACAGAGCGCCCAACCCCCAGCCCCGGCCTGCTCCGGCAACCTGGAGGAGAAGCTGCGGGTCCCACCTCGGCCCCGGCTGCTGCCCTCCTTGGCCCGCCGGTACTGGTTCAGCTCTTTGGTGAAGTCGTCGTAGTCGTCCTTGCCCACGTCCTCCTCCTCCTCCCCCTCGTACTCCCCGTACTGCTCGTTCTCGTAGTCTTCGTACATGCCGTAGCCCTTGCTGTCCATCTTGGAGTAGGCCTTCTTGGGCAGGGGCGTGGTGTGCGACGGGGGATACTGCTGGTGGGACTGATGGGGAGAGGACAGTGAGCTGGCCCTGGGGCCTCGGATTCAGACCAAGATCCCCACTATTCCCCGAACTGGGACAGCTGCCTGGGTGTCTCTGCTGTCCCTGGGGTGAGATGCTAGCCCCCAGCCACCTGAATGAGATCTGGGCTGTTGGCCCAGATGTTTCTGTTCTTCAGAAAGAGCCACAGCTTTAAAGACAATTGAGAAACACAGGCCCCACGACCCCTGAATTACTGGAGAGGGAAAAGAAGGGTGTATTTCCCAGGGATATAGAACAATCTCATTTCAGGAGGAGGCCTGATAGGCAAGAGGGATGCTCCTCAGTCAGAATTTTCCTGGGGCCTTAGAATTCAATTAATGCCTATTTGGCAACCAAACTAGAAAACTATTTAAACTGATGCTCTCCAAAGTGTGCTAGTTCCAAGAGATACTGGATGAAGTTTACAAATACACATACATGCACAAATGGAAGACACCAAGATGTCCTTCAATAGGTAAATGGATAAACAACTGGTACGTTCAGACAATGGAGTATTCAGCAATTAAAAGAAATAAGAAAGACATGGAGTGACTGTAAACGAATATTGTTAAGTGAAAGAAGTCAATCCGGAAAAGCTACGTATGAGTCCAATTAAATGACACTCTGGAACAGGCAAAACCACAGAGACAGTAAAAAGACTGGTGGTTGCGAGGGGCTTGTGGGGAGGGACTGATGAGTAGGTAAAGAAAAGAGGACTTTTAGGGAATTGAAACTATTTTATATGATAGTGTATGGTGCATATATAACAAGATGCATTTGTCAAAACCCAGAGAACTGTAAAACACGAAGGGGGACCCTAATGTAAACTGTGGACTCTAATCAACTACGTACCAACGCTGGCTAAACAATTACAACAAATGTGCCACACTAATGCAAGACATTGAAAACTGGGGAATTTTTTTTTTTAAAAAGGGACTTCCCTGGTGGCGCAGTTGTTGAGAATCCGCCTGCCAGTGCTGGGGACACGGGTTCGAGCCCTGGTCCAGGAGGGTCCCACGTGCCGGGCAGTAAGTAAGCCCGTGCGCCACAGCTACTGAGCCCGCGTGCCACAACTACTGAAGTCCACACACCTGGAGCCCGTGCTCCGCAACGAGAGGCCACCGCGATGAGGGGCCCACGCACCGCAGCGAAGAGTGGCCCCTGCTTGCCGCAGCTAAAGCCCGTGCGCAGCAACAATGACCCAACGCAGCCAAAAATAAAAATAAATAAAATTAAAAAAAAAAAAAAAACAAAACAAAAACTGGGGAACCGGGTGGGGTGGGGTGGGTAGGGAACTGGACTACCTGTTCCATTTTCTCCAAACCTAAAACTGCTCTAAAAACAACAGGGTCAGGCTTCCCTGACCAGGGGGCGCAGTGGTTAAGAACCCGCCTGCCAATGCAGGGGACACGGGTTCGAGCCCTGGTCTGGGAAGATCCCACATGCCGCGGAGCAACTAAGCCCGTGTGCCACAAATACTGAGCCTGCGCTC
>NC_041230.1:12832221-12832430 GCF_002837175.3 Physeter macrocephalus
CTGCCAATGCAGGGGACACGGGTTCGAGCCCTGGTCTGGGAAGATCCCACATGCCGCGGAGCAACTAAGCCCGTGAGCCACAAATACTGAGCCTGCGCTCTAGAGCCCACGAGCCACAACTACTGAGCCCGCGTGCCACAACTACTGAAGCCCGCGTGCCTAGAGCCCATGCTCCGCAACAAGAGAAGCCACCGCAATGAGAAGCCTGT
>NC_041230.1:12832930-12867002 GCF_002837175.3 Physeter macrocephalus
TTTTTTTTTTTTTTCTTTTTTTTTTTCATGCTGGGATGGTGAGGCCAGGAGAGAGGAGGGCCGGCAAGGGAGATGGCAGCTGAGCCAGTCCAGGCAGGCTGCTGTGGGCTCCTTACCTGTGAGAGACCCAGATAAATGGAGACTGTCTCTGAGATGTAGAGGAACTTCCCTTCCTGGTTCAAGGCAAACACGAAGCCATCCAGGGACTAGAGTGGGGAGAGACGGGGTCGGGGAGAGGAGGGCCTGGCATCTGTAAGAGGTTCTGAAATCTGGATCTCCGCCTGGGATGGATTATTCTGGGGTAAAGCGCTTCAGTGGCCCTGGGGGGGCAGCAGGAGGGGGAGCCTGAGCATTCTGCCTCCCAGTTCTGGGGCTCCCCAACGGGACCGATGCTGGAGAAAAGGGTGCGGTTCTCCCGAGACGGCCACCAGGTGGCAGCAAGGAGCAGCAGGCAGGGAAGGGGCCTCACCTGCAGGATGTGTCCTCCCAGGTGCTGCTCGAAGACTTCAGAGACCAGCGCCACGGGGCCCCTGCGGCCTGGGGCTGGGGGAAGAGGGAGGGGTGAGGCCAGGGCCTGTTGGCCCTATGAAGAATCGAATAGGTGGTGTGAAATAAAGAAGCATGGGGGGTTTCCCTGGTAGCTCAGTGGTTAAGAATCCGCCTGCCAATGCTGAGGACACGGGTTCGAGTTGCGGAGCAACTAAGCCCGTGTGCCACAACTACTGAGCCTGCGCTCTAGAGCCTGCAAGCCACGACTATTGAGCCCACGTGCTACAACTACTGAAGCCTGCGCCCCTAGAGCCTGTGCTCTGCAACAAGACACCGCAATGAGAAGCCCGTGCACCGCAACGAAGACTAGCCCCCCCGCTCGCCGCAACTGAAGAAAGCCCGGGTGCAGCAACAAAGACCCAACGCAGCCAAAATATTTTATTTATTTATTTTTTAAAAATAAATAAATAAATAAAAGAAGAAGCATGGGGTTAAGGTCTGTTGAAGGAGGGGGTGTTTGAGCTCAGACCTGAAGGGTGAGAAGGAGGCAGATAGGAGACAGAAAAGGAGAGAGACAGAGAGACAGAGAAAGAGACATTGAGAGACACAGACAAATAGATGGACAGAGATATAAGGAAATAGAGAAAGAAATAAGGACGTTACAACTCAACAACAAAAGGATGAACAACGCAATTCAAAAATGCGCAAAGTATTTGAACAGACATTCTTCCAAAGAAGATGCACAAATGGCCGATAAGCACATGAAAAGATGTTCAACATCATTAGTCATTAGCAAAATGCAAATCAAAACCACAATGAGAGATCACTTCACACCCGCTAGGATGGTTCGAATTTTTTTTTTCTAAATAGAAAATAAGTGTTGGCGAGGATGTGGAGAAATTGGAACCCCCCGTGCATTGCTGGTGAGAATGTGAAACGATGTGCCACTCTGGAAAATAGTTTGGCAATTCCTCAATAAGTCAAACATAGAATTACCATATAACCCAGCAATTCCACTCCTAGGTATACACCCCAAAGAATTGAAAACAGGTGCTCTAACAAATACTTGTACATGAATGTTCATAGCAGCATTACTCGTAATAGCCAAAAGGTGGAAACAACCCAAATGTCCATTAACTGATGAATGGATAAATAAAATGTGCTATATTCATAGAATGGAAGATTATTCATCCATAAAAAGAAATGGAGTACCGATCCATGCTACGACGTGAATGAACTTTGAAAACATTATGCTAAGCGAAAGAAGCTGAACACAGAGGCTACACAGTGTAGGATTCAATTTATATGAAACGTTCAGAAGAGGCAAATCCAGAGATGGAAAGCAGATCAGTGGTTGCCAGGGGCTGGGGGGAGGGGCAGGAGGAATGGGGAGGGACTGCTAATGGGACAGGGTTTTTGGAGGGTGATGGAAATGTTTTGGAACTAGATAGAAGTGCTGGTTGCACAACATTGTGAATGTGCTAAGTGCCACCGAACTGCACACTGTAAAATGGTGAATTTCATGTTATATAAATTTTACCCCAAAAAAATTATTTTAAAAAGAGAGAGGGGTAGAGACATATATAGACACAGAGAAACTGAGACAGAGATAGGTAAAGACAGAGAGACATAAAGAGATGGAGGGACAGAGGGAAAGAGATGCACAGAGACAGATACAGAGAAAGTGGCAGGAAGACAGAGATGGCGAAGGAGACAGAAACAGAGACACAGGCCGACCCATCCCCCGCAGTGAGGAGCAGAGAGCTCCAGACATCCATGCTGGGCGTGGGCAGAGGCCCTGTGTTCCTGGACTCTGTTCCCACCCAGGATGCCTTCCCTGACCCTGCAGAGAACGACCACCGCAAGGGGCCCGTGCCCAGACTGGGGAGCCAGTGACCTCGAGGGTCCCCAAGCACCTGGCTCCTGCAGGGCTGAGGGTCCAGTTCTGGTGTTAAGCCCCAGGACTGTTCCTCCCTGGCTGTGTGCCCTGGGACCAGTGCCTTCACCTCTCTGTGCCTCGGTTTCCTCCTCTGTCAGGTGGGTTTGCTAAGCGAGCTGATCTCACAGGGGTGTTGAGCATTCAGTTGGCTTAGGGAACTGAAAGGGCCTACCAGGCGCCCGCATGCAGCAGGTGCTCTGAAACAGAGCTGGGATCAGTATTAATAGCGTGATTACTATTGTTATTTCCAGACCATCAAAACACCAGGCGGCGAAACGCCGCCCCCTCCCCCCCAATCAGGACGCAGCTCCCAAGCCCCGCCCCCAGCCCCTTAATATTTGGTCACGCCTCCTCTCCCATGAGCACCCCCAACATCCCCACGGCTGTTCACACCCTTTTTCCACCCCCGCCTGGAGCTCCAGGAACAATAACTGTGTGTGGGGGGTGTGTGATGGGGACCCCTCCCCCGAGATGCAGCGGGAACCAGCCGGGTGACAGGAAGGAACAATGCCGCCTGCTAATTGTCGCAATTTTCCCCTGTCATTTTTGCTAATTCCTTCATTTTCCCTCTCACAGGATCAGCCCAGGTCAGACGGAACGGCTGCAATGAACAGGCTTAATGGGCACGTCGGGAGGGGGGTGTGTATAGGGGGAGGGCTCAGCCACTTGCTGTTCCCCCGTCCTCTCCCCAGCCTCTGTCCCCATCCCTGACTGATGTGTCTTATTACCCCCCGCCTCCCCCTGCCCCAAATCCACCAACTCCCTGACTCCTCTCTCTGTGTTCCCTCCTCTCTCCCACAAATACCTCAACTCCTGTGTCCCCCAAATTCAGCTGCGAGCTCTTCCCTACTCTCAGATCTGCCCCCTCCTCACATCCGGACCCCAACCATCACTCGGTCATTCAACAAACATTTGCTGTGTTTCTCATCAGAGCCTGCCTCTGCTGGAACAAAACTGCCCCAGTTGTCATCTTCCTCCCCACACAGAGGGGGCGCTGAGGGGCCGAGGGGAGAAGCCAAGACTTCTCCCAGGGGTTCCCCTCCACCTCCCATTCTCAACTGCCCTGGGCTAGGGCAGCTAATGAAGGGCCGGGACTCCATTAGCTTTGGAAGTCTGGGAGAGGGAGCCCCCTGCCATAATCAGAGTGCCTTGCTCCCTGGCAGCAGGCCTGAGGACTGGAGTGGGTGCATTTCTGCCTGTACTTTCCTCAGCTGCATCTGTGAAATGGGTCTAGGGCTGGAGCTGAATGGGTTCATGCATGCAAATGGCACACAGCCAGGTACACAGTAGGTGAGTCCTGCACTATTCTCAGAATAAGCTCTACTTCGAGCACCTCTACCTTCTGGGGAGGCTACCTTACCATCCACCTTTACCCTCGCTTTCTCCCACACCTTCACCCATATTCTCCAAGTCCTGAGGCTGGACCCTCACTGCATCACCTGAATACGACCATCTCTCACCCCACTGCCCCCACCCTGGTCTAGCTGCCCCACCTCCCGCCTGGATGACTGCACTTGCCTCCTCACTGGGCTCCCAGCTTCTGCCCTCACATCCACCACCTCTGTGACTCCCGTCTCACTTGGGGTAACAGCCAAAGTCCTCACCACGGCCCGAGAGGCCCTGCAGGACCTGGCCCCTGACCCGCTGACCACTTCCTGCCTCACTTACTCCTCTCTGGAGCCCCTGACCTCACAACTGTGGCCTGCATCTAGCAAGCTGATTGCTGTCTGCCTCTGGGCCTTTGCACTTGCTGTTCCCTCTGCCTGGAAAACTCTCCTTCCAGCTTTTCTCCTAGCTTTTGCTCCCTCACCTCCTTCCAGTCTCAGCTCAAAGGTCACTTACTCAGAGATGCCGTGCCTGACCTGTGAGTTGTGATGTCCCCTCTCCTCCCCTCACGCAGTTCTATAGTCACCCAAGAAACATTTAGTGACCCCTTACTGTGCCCCAGGCACTATTCTCGGCTCAGCACACAAGGTGCCGTAGGGGAGAAACACAATAAACAAGAGAAATAAAAAATATATAGTACTAGATGATGATTAGTACTATGGAAAGAAACAAGGCAGGAAAGGAAGATAGGACATGCTGGGAGCAGGGGGTTGTCTTTTTTTTTTTTTTTTTTTAAGCACCTACTATATGCCACGTGCTATTCTCTCTCTCTTTTTTTAAAGCCTTTATTGAATTTGCCACAATATTACTTCTGTTTTATGTTTTCTTTTTTTGGCCCTGGGCATGTGGGATCTTATCTCCCTGACCAGGGATCGAACCTGCACCCCCTGCACTGGAGGGCGAAGTCTTAACCGCTGGACCACCAGGGAAGTCCCAGGTTTGTCCTTTTTAATAGAGTGGTCAGGGAAGGCTTGACTGAAAAGCCCACATTCTAAGGGAAGGGAGTTCCTGGTGGAAGCCCAGCAAGTGCAAAGGTCCTGAGGTGGAAACAGCCTTCTCTGAACAGCAAGGTGGCCCATGTGGGGGAGGGGGTTGAAGAGGTCAGAGGGGTAGAAAGGTGATATCAGGGAGTTGGGGGGCAAGGGACCTACCATGTCAGGTGTGTAGGCCCACCTTTGAGGGCCGGGACTTTGTCCTGTTCCCTGCTGTGTCCCCAGCACCTAGAATGGTGCCTGGCACAGGGAAGGTATTCATTGGGCATTTGTTGAATGAATGACAAACACTGATAGGAGATCAAGGCTGTCTCCTCCCCAGACTCAGAGCCCCCTGGCTAGACTTCAACATCATCTGTCATCCCATTTCATAGATGGTAGATTAAGGCCCAGAGAGAGGCCGAGACCTGCAACATAGGACCCATCCCTGGAGACCCACAAGCATGCCAAGGATGGTGGTTGAGAAGGTGGGCTCTGGAGCCGGGCCACTTGAGTCTGAATCTCAGCTGAGCCCCTTCTCAGCTGTGTGACCTTGGGCAAAGAGCTTCACCTCTCTGGGTCTCAGTTTTCCCCTTCTATAAAACGGGAACATAGCATTGCCTCCCTCTGAAGACTTTTGAGAGGATTAGCAAGTGAATTTGGATGCAGCACTCAACACCGTGTCTGACTGGTATGTTATTGCTATTATTTTTGAGGAGAACACGGGAGCCCCCTCCTTTACAGAGAGCTTGAGGCACCATGCTTTGCTCTCTGACGGCAGCTAAGCCACTGTCCTCAGTTTTCCCATCTGAACTATTGAAGCAGGTGCTTGGCCTCTTGTTGGGGACCCGGGAGAGCAGGAGATGCTCCCAGTTTCTTAATTTTGTGGGTACAGCGGGAGTTCACGCAGCTCCTCCCCCGCACACTGTCCTGCCCCTCCCCCTTCCCACGTACAGGCAGGGAGGTTGCTGAGGTCAGTGGTCTTGAATTACCCATCCCGGCAAGCACGGAGTGGGGAGGCCGGACGCCGGTGGGGCTCTCTCGGCGTCTTCCCCCTTTCTCTCCCCGGGGCTTGGGGACAATAGACAAGATGTTTATCCCCCGCCGGCGCACATGTTGTTCGCGGTAATGGCTGTAATCAGCGGCGCTAATGCCGCATTCTCTCCGCGCCAGTCAATTCGCCTAATTACCGCCTGGGAAGCCGGATTATTTAAATTTAAATGGTGATTTATTGCGAGTTTAATCAATGCTATTTTCTCTCCCCCCTCCCCCCGAGACCAGGGCAGGAGGGGAATTGGAGCCCCTCCAACCCCACCTTAAGGACAATCCTTCTTGGGGGTGGGGGGGGAAGTAGCCTAGGGTGCCCTGTCCCTGTCACCTGCGACCCAGATGAAGACGATTTGCTCTCTTCTCGTAATAAGAGTAAAGCAATAAAACATAAAATAGAAGTAATAACAATAACATAACACTTCTATATAATGAAGTCTGAATAATAAATGAAAGTAGAGATCTATCTATCTATATATATCTGTGTTTTACAATTTCTATATTTTAACATATTACTGATTGCATTTCGTTATTGTGTCCTGGCCAGTAGGATGTCAGCCTGTCCAGGGCAGGCACTATTATGCAGTTTGTTTCCTGCTGGGATCACGAGGGCTCAGAACCGTAGCAGGCACACAGTAGATGCTCAATAAACCTGCAGGTAACCATTGATAACAGTGCTTTCTAGACACTGATCGTTTACTCTGTGCCAGGTGTGTTTAGGGTCTTTACACATATATATATTACCTGGTAGATCTTCTTCTCTTCTCAGCCCTGCAGGTGGGGGAGGGGCTTCATCATGATTCCCATTTCACAAGTGAGGCACAGAGAGGTGAGGCGACCTGCCCAGGGTCACAACGGTGGGGAGTGGCTGAGTGGGGACAGGGACCCCCGTCTTTCTGAAGCTCGCCATCTTACCTGCCATATTATCCTGTCTCCCTCCCGCATCCCAAACTGGGGATTCAGACTCTAGAGGTTCCCTCCGGGGTCCCTCAGGTCTGAGTGCGGGAGTTTCTTGCCCATTAGTGGTTAGGAGGCCCAGGCTGGGTCCCCCCTGTCCCGCCCATGGAGCTGTGATAATCTCCTTTGTGATAATAATGATTCATTTTCCCTGATAACAATAATAGCATTAACTGGTGGTATGATCCAGTGTGGCCAGGCCCGTGATTAGGCCAGAATTCATGAAATCGTCCCTACCTGGTGAGCCCGTTTTAGAGATGAATAAACTGAGGCTTGGACAGTAGAAGCCGCCTGATAGGAACACACAAAAGGTCTGACTCCAAATCCTGTACTCCCTCCGGGTGCAGGAGCTGGGCGAGAGCTGGCGCGCACCCTCAGATACCGGGTGCCCTGCACCGGGGGAGCACGCCTGGACCCCCCACCCCCCACCCCAGCGCATGCGCACTCACCTAGGCCAGCCTGCGGCCCCGCGGACCTCAACCCCCAGGGTGGCGCCCCAAGAGCGGCGAAGCGGCGCAGGCGGAGGTAGGTGACGCTGAGGCGCACGATGGACGCCTTGTCCAGCTGGCTGGAGATGGCTCCGGGCAGCGGGAGTAGCTTGGCCAGCTCGAAGAACTCCAGGTTCTCCTTTCCGCGCCGCGAGCGCGCCGCGTTACGGGACTTCTCCTTGCGCTGCGCCTGCAGGCTGGGCGGGCGGCGCGGAGGGGGCGTCAGCGGGGCCCGGGGACTCAGGGGTCTGGGGTTGGGGGACGAGCCTCGCCTCTTGGGGTCTCGGGAACGGGACGGGATGTTGAAAGTGGATTCAACACTCCGGAGGTGGGGCAGAGCCTGAGTGTGACTTCTACACCCGGCCGTGGAGCAGAACCCGGGGTGTAAATTCTGGGGGAAGGAGGAGGAAGAGGAGAGAGATAAGAATGTTGGGTAGGAATTCCGAGGAAGCGGGCTAGGAACAGAACTCCAGGTGTGTGGGGTGGGTGTTACAGAACGAGTTGAGCAACTCCGGGTAAGAAATTCTGGCCCGAGGGGGCGGGGCAGAAGGTGAGTGTGAATCCTCCCGGGACACCGCCTTGGGGGCGGGGCCAAAGCCCGAGGGGCGGAGCTTTGCTCACCAGGGTCCGGGCGGGGTCTTGACCACAAACCCCGGCAGAAAGTCCCAAGGGACGCTGCCGCCGCGACCTCCCCCGCACCTGACCTCGCCTCCACCGCCACTGCTGGGGTAGGGGGTCGCCATCTCCGCGGAGACCCGCTCAGGCGGGCTCAGAGCAGCCTGCGGAGCTCGAGAGCCGCGTCTCCTGCAGCGGGAAGGAGCGGGAGGCAGCGCTCAGCGCCCGAGGGGGCAGGTGGGGTACCTGCTAGGGAAACCGAGGTCCGCGTGGAGCGCAGGGTCCCAGCAAGGAGCTGTGGCTAGATGCTGCCTCAGTTTCCCCTCCCTGGGGGCCCCGCTACACAGTCCGCAGCTCTCACCGCGCCGGGCTCTGGGAGAAGCTCAGGACGAGGACGTGCCCCGCCGGCGCCTCCCCCGCGCCGCCCGCTAGAGCGCCCGCCTCACGCCCGCGCCGGGCCGGCTCCCGCATACCAATAGGCGCACGCGGCGCGCATACGGATCCGACCGGCCCGCGCGCTGCGTGCCAAGCATGCCCAAGCCGGGCGGGGGGCGGGCGCCTCGCCGGGGACCGGGCGCGCCCGGCTGCAGCCCCCAGGGCTCTCTGCCCCGGGGAATCCGCCCCCAGAAGTCCATCCCAGGAGTCCGGTTCCTTGCATCTGCCGTGCGCCTATTTCACGGGCTGGGCTAAGGAGGTAGGGGGGACAGAGGCCAGGGACCCCACCCTATGCTCTGCCCAAGGACCACCGCCAGCCCCTCGGGGTGATGCCACGTGTCCGGGCAGCCAAATCTCCGCAACCACAACTTCCTCCCTGAAGGCCCGGACGTGCGAGCCTCAACCCCAGATGCAGTGGCCGGAGCCTCAGCCCGAGGACGCCCCCAGGATGGACCAGACACTCGGGGCCCAAGTGTCCTAGTATCCAGATCCCCCAGAACAAGGAACGTGTTGAATTAGGTCTTCATTCCTCCAGGACTAGGCATTCAGGATCCAGCCCCGCTCCCCACATCCACACCGCCCCCAAGCCTCCCCAGCCAAGTGTCCCGATGCCCTAGACCTTGGCGTCCAGATCCCCCAGCCCCCTATTTCTCCAGGACCCAACATCTGTGCGCCCCCTCCCTCAGCCTCGGGATACAGGTGTTCCGATGCCCGAGCTCCCAGCACACTGGAGTTCCGGTCCCCTTTTCCTCCAGGACTCAGGAGTTCCCTGTCCTCTCATGCCAGCCCCCAGGCGTTCCCTACCCGCAGTACCCATAGCCTCGTTACCTGGCCACGGGTCAGGCTCCGGGCACGGCGTGGGGCCGGCCGGGCAGCGCAGCAGAGGAGCGGCCCCATAGACCCCGGGGCGGGCCGGGCTCGGCGAGTCGCGCGGGCTGTGGCGCTAGGCTCTCAGCGCACACCGAGGCCTCGCAGACTTCGAGATGCGGGGACAGCGCTGGCGGGAGTGGGCGGGGCCTGCTGGAGCCCCGCCCACAGACTCTCCGCCCTTGGGTCCAGCCCAGCTCCAGCCACTCTGGCCTTTTCCGTGGTAGGGGTTTCCAAGCAAGGGAGTCCCGGGCTGCTCTGGTGTCCGAGTCCCCTCACCCCACCAGAACGAGAACGTCGAAGTCAGCTTCCCCACCCCGAGAGAAGAACACCAGAGTCCGGGCACCATCTCTATACCCCACTGGGAGGGACTATCATCCCATCTTCCCCAAGAGGACCCGGCACCCCAGCAGCCCCTCGGGATAAGGCGGGCACCTTGCACCTGAGTCTCTTTTAGGGGTGGAGACCCAGACGTCGGTGACCCCTCCACGGGTGCAAATCCAGGTGTTAGAGACTCTTTTCCAGGAGAGAATTTAAGGGTGTCAGCAAGACCCCCTGGACAAGAAGGTGACCTTGCACCCAAGCTCTGCCCCCCTCCTTATAAGAGCAGGATTTGACAACTGGACCTCCCAGGGACTGGGACACAGGTATCCGAGGAACTTCAGAGACCAGCATCCTGGGGTCTTATACCCACCACTGCTCCCACGGGAACCCCGACATCAGAGCTTCCCATTAGACCATAAATGGGAACTAAGGAGTTATAGCACCTCCCACAGAGAACTGGGGACCCAGGTGACTGAGCCAGGCCTTTCCCACTCTGGTAGGAGATACTACACCTCTCTGTCCCAAGCCTCTTCAGCGGCCTGGCATGGTGGTTTCCAGGCGCTTAAGTGCTCCTAGGAGACCATAATGCAACTAATGAAGGTG
Source organism: Physeter macrocephalus (assembly GCF_002837175.3). Lineage (NCBI taxonomy): Eukaryota > Metazoa > Chordata > Mammalia > Artiodactyla > Physeteridae > Physeter > Physeter macrocephalus. The sequence continues at coordinate 12,843,052 of NC_041230.1, forward strand.
GGACAGGAGTCTTAGGAGAGGCAGGTGGGTGGAGGCTGGCAGAGAGCAAGGGTTCCTCTGTCTGGTTGGACAGAGGAACCGAGGCACACACCTCTGAACCCTCATGTGCACTGGCTGATGGGAACACTCTTCAAGCGGCTCTGGATAACCACACTGAACAACTTGGGAACTCATCTTTTATGTTCTGCTGTTTTTTTCCCCCACAGCAAGGTTCTGAGCTGGGCTCTATTACTACCCATTTTACTAGGAAAACTGAGGCACAGAGAGACTAGATAGCCTGTTGGTGACGGTCTGTCAGCCAATAATTATTTCCTGTTTTTTCCCAGAGAGACTTGTTAGGGTGTCAGGGTAAGGGATTCAAGCTCAGAGCACTGACTCTTAACTCCTGATGCTACTTCCTGGCTGTGTGACCTGGGCAGGTGCCATACAAGGCCTTGAGAAGTGCACTCATACTATACAATTTATTTATGATCACACACACACACACACAGATCTTGTTGAGGTTAAGAGCCTAATTTCTGGGGTTCAGACTGCAGCTCTACCCCTTACTGCTGTGTGACTTTGGACAAGTAACTTCACCACTCTGGGCCTTCTCCCTTGTAAAGTGGGGATAATTTCATTTTAGTATCCACCTCCTAGCATCATTGTGAGCATTAAATAAGTTCAGCCAGCAGTTCTCAAAGTGTGACCTGGGCATTGGTTCCTGAGACCATCTCAGAGGGTCCGCGAGGTCAAATTTTCATACCGAGACATTTTCTGCCTTTTTCACTTCGTTCTCCCATGAGTGCCAGGTGGGGTTTTCCAGAAGCTGCATAGCATGTGATATCACAGCAGACTGCATGCATAAGCAGCCAGGAGGATCCAACTGTCTTCTGTTACGCTGGACTTTGAGGAGGTTTGCAAAAGTATAAAATAATGACATTATTCTCACTAAAATTTTTCATAAAATACATTATTTATGTTAGCCTGTAATGTGTTTATTATTGCTATTTAAAAATGAATTTTAAATCATCTTCAAGAATTTCCAGTTTTATTTTTATAAATTTATTTATTTATTTATTTTTGGCTGCGTTGGCTCTTCGTTGCTGGGCACAGGCTTTCTCTAGTTGCGGCGAGCAGAGGGGCCACTCTTCATTGTAGCGCACGTACTTCTCATTGCAGTGGCTTCTCTTGCTGCAGAGCGCGGGCTCTAGACGCGGGCTTCAGTGGTTGTGGCACGCGGCTCAGTAGTTGTGCTCATGGGCTCTAGAGCGCAGGCTCAGTAGTTGTGGCACACGGGCTTAGTTGCTCTGCAACACGTGGGACCTTCCCGGACCAGGGCTCGAACCCGTGTCCCCTGCATTGACAGGCGGATTATTAACCATTGCGCCACCAGGGAAGTCCCAAGAACTTCCAGTTTTAATTTCTGACATGGCTTATGAAAAAGCTCTTTGGTTTTCCCTAAGAATGTAAAGAGACAAAAAAATCTGAGAATCGCTGAGTTAAGCCATTTGAAGCTGAGAATAGAGCCAGGCATTAAATATGCTAGATGTGATATGTACATCCAAAGACACATCGCCCTCATATAACCAGATGCAAATCATGTTACCTCTACACCACTCAGGGAGTCACTGAAAAACACACACCATTTGGGTTCTCAGCTTCCCATCAGTGAAATGGGTGGGCTGCTCTGTGATGTCTGTGCCCATCTGCAGCTCTGGTAATACAGTTGGGAAAAAATAGGACAGCTTCTGGGTCAGGGTGTGCATCAGGCGGGGCCCCAGGAGGAGACACCTGGGGCCCTCCAGCTGGGAACCGAGGGTCATTTCAAAAAGGACTCTTGACAAAGGTTTGGGGGAAATCTAGGAGGGCGGGTGTTACCATCTGGGGCCTGAAGGAGTAGGGAGGGGGCTGTTAAGGGACGCTGGGACTGTGGCAGTCGGGACCTTCATGGTCTCATATCCGACACCTCCTGCCCTAGCCTGGGTTCTCAGCTGCTCAGCTGCATTCAGCTCTCCTTGGCCTTCCTCATCTTTGGAGACGTTTCCCATCAAAGCTCGGAGACCCCACCACTCCCAAAGCCACCTGGGTGGAAGAGATGGGGGAGGATGGTATATGACCTTGAGAGGTGGTGAGCTCCCTGTAACCAGGGAGAATCAAGGAGAGGGACAAGGATTTTAGTAGGCAATAAGAACTTGAATGTGTGTGTGTGTTTGTGTGTGTGTGTGTGTTTGTGTGTGTGTGTGTTTGTGAGCCCACGTGCCACAACTACTGAAGCCCACGCGCCTAGAGCCCATGCTCTGCAACAAGAGAAGCCACTGCAATGAGAAGCCCGCACACCGCAATGAAGAGTAGCCCCCGCTCGCCGCAACTAGAGAAAGACCGCGCGCAGCAACGAAGACCCAACTCAGCCATAAATAAATAAATTTATTTTTAAAAACTATACTTTTAAAAAATTAATTAATTAATTTTATATTTGGCTACGTTGGGTCTTCTTCGTTGCTGCGCGTGGGCTTTCTCTCTAATTGTGTTGAGCGGGAGCTGCTCTTCGTTGTGTTGTGCGGGCTTCTCACTGCAGTGGCTTCCTTATGTGTGTATATGGGGACAAACAAGTAAACAAGTAAATTAAAAAGATGATTTCTGCTCATACTGAGTGCTGTGAAAGAAATAAAACAGGGTGAGGCGAGAGAGTGACTGGAGGGTAGTTATGGTGGCAGGAAGCATTCTCAAGGGTGATGTGAAGAGTAGCCCCCGCTCGCCGCAACTAGAGAAAGACCGCGCGCAGCAACGAAGACCCAACTCAGCCATAAATAAATAAATTTATTTTTAAAAACTATACTTTTAAAAAATTAATTAATTAATTTTATATTTGGCTACGTTGGGTCTTCTTCGTTGCTGCGCGTGGGCTTTCTCTCTAATTGTGTTGAGCGGGAGCTGCTCTTCGTTGTGTTGTGCGGGCTTCTCACTGCAGTGGCTTCCTTATGTGTGTATATGGGGACAAACAAGTAAACAAGTAAATTAAAAAGATGATTTCTGCTCATACTGAGTGCTGTGAAAGAAATAAAACAGGGTGAGGCGAGAGAGTGACTGGAGGGTAGTTATGGTGGCAGGAAGCATTCTCAAGGGTGATGACATTTGATGAGATGAATCTATAGGAAAAGTGCTCCAGGCAGGAGGAATGGCAAGTGCAAAGGCCCTGAGGTGGAATGGAGGAACTGGGGAGAAAAAATTTAAAAAGCCTGCGTGTATCCGGGTCAGCTGAAGTGGGCAGGGACTTTCGGGGAGGGGTTTGGTTTTCACTGGGACTGGAGTTTTTTAGGTTGGTGAGGGGCCTAATCTAATTCCATTTATTTATTTATCTATTTATTATTTTGGCTGCTCTCTGTGCAGCATATGGGATCGTAGTTCCCCAACCAGGGATCGAACCCACACCCCCTGCATTGGAAGTGCGGAGTCTGAACCACTGGACCGCCAGGGACGTCCTGATTCCTATTTTTTTTTTTTTAAGTGTGATGAAGACATTTATTTTACCTCTAAGAAACTCATGTTACAAACTGATTTAGATACTATTCATTTAAATAGGGTACAACTTTGATGTAATAAAATATGTCTGAATATATGAAACAGACTGATTCCTATTTTTTTCATTTTTATTTTATCATTTTCATTTTATTTATTTATTTATATTTGGCTGCGTTGGGTCTTCGTTGCTGCACGTGGGCTTTCTCTAGCTGTGGCGAGCGGGGGCTACTCTTCGTTGCGGTGCGCGGGCTTCTCATTGCAGTGGCTTCTCTTCTTGCAGAGCACAGGCTCTAGGCACGTGGGCTTCAGTAGCTGTGGCGCGTCGGTTCAGTAGTTGTGGCTCGTGGGCTCTGGAGCGCAGGCTCAGTAGTTGTGGCGCAAGGGCTTAGTTGCTCCGTGGCATGTGGGATCTTCCCGGACCAGAGATCGAACACGTGTCCCCTGCATTGGCAGGTGGATTCTTCTCCCCTGTGCCACCAGGGAAGCCCCCCTGATTCCTATTTTTGAAGACAATTTGGGCTGCTGGGTGGAGAAGGAAGTGTAAGGGGTGAGAGCAGAAGCCGAGAGCCCAGCTGAGGGGGCGACTGGAAGAGTCCAGGTGGGAGGTGATGGTGGCCCCCAGGGAGGCAGTGGGGGTTGGGAGAGACGGTCGGATACTGGGGATTTCAAAGGCAGGGCTGCCGGGATTGGCTGGCGACCAGATGTGGGGATGACAGAAAGAGAGGAGGAGTCAAGGGGATGTGGTAGTTCTGGCTCCAGTGCCTGGAGGATGGAGCTGCCCTTGAATAGATGAAGCAGGAAGGGCTGGGGAAGCAGGTGTTGGGGCTGAGCTCCCAAGGGGGTTATAGCGAATGAAATCCCTCAAAGCTGAGTCTCATTGTTCTTGGGACCTCCTGGCACAGACCTGTGACTCCCTGAATCTCCAGCACACTCCAGGCTTTCACTTTCTGGAAAGTCCTACCACACATCTGATCTTCGTCTTTCCTGCTTTCACTCCCGCACTTCGCAAGCTTATAGTGAGAGTTCCTGGAGCCAGACCTTGTTGGAGGCCAGGATTCTCAGAGTCAGGTTGTCAAGGAGCTGTCTCCCCTGACCACCAGGGGTGCTAATGGGGTACAGCACCCCAGGAGTGTATTCTTTGAGCGGAGAAGCTCGTGTTCAGGTCTGAGAGTAAAAGTGTTTTCGTTTAAAGCACATTAAATGGACAATGAAGAGTCATTTGAGAACTGGGCAGCCCGATGTGGCCCCAGAGTTGTTCTGTTTTGGGTTTTGATCCAGCCAGCAAACATTTATGGAGCACCTATTGTGTGCCAGAAGCTCCAGGGATCCAGCAGGGAAGAAACAGGCAGAGATCCTTGTCACTGGAGCTCGCATCCAGGTGGGGCTGTGGGACAACAGATAAAACAAGAAAATACCTGCATCAGATGGAGCTAAGTGCTAGAGACAAATAAAGCAGGGGAGTGTGCGTGCATACGTGCACGCGCACGATTTTAGGTAGGCTAGTAAAGTACTGCCAATTACTGGGAAGAATAAAGGAAGTGGGGAAATGAAAGAAAACACCACCCATCAACTCGATACATAGCCCCGCATCCAAGTGTCACCCAGCCTGACACTTGGGTGTTGTCCCGGGCGCCTCCTACCTTCCAGCCCCATCTTGTCCTCTTCAGGCCACCCAAGGTGTCAGGGAAGAACTCTAACCTCACAGCAGACATCAAGGCCTACCTGTCACCTGTCCATAGGTGAAGAAAGAGGAGAGCGAGCCTCAGGGAACGGAGAGAGATGCTCGTTACAGCACAGCCCACAGCGGGAGTGTCAGCATTGTTGCGTCCCCTGCCCCCAAGGGACACCAGGCAAGACCATGGACGCAGGTGGAGGCTACAGCACTAAATGAGTAGCAAGCAGCAAACTAGCCAGTGTGCTCCCCTAGGGAGGGGGCAGTGCCTGGTGGTCACTCTGTTGTCACCTTTACTCATTTGCTTAGGGGACCAGCTACAGAGACAGAGGTCTCAGGGTCTGGGCCAGTGGGCCAGTGGTCCTGCCTACCCAGGAGGGACCTGTGGGGATGCCCAGGGAGCTCAGCTGACTGTCCTCCCAGCCCAAGGGCTGCTCCTACCGGAGAGAAAGGGACCCTCTCCACTACTGACACTGCAGAGTCCCCCTGGAGAAGGGACAAGAGGCTGAGCACCAGCTGGGGAGGCAGCAGGGTGAAGGTGGGGCAATGATGAGATACCTCTGCAATTATTATTATTAATCAATTGATTAATTAATTTTTGGCTGCACTGCTTAGCATGCACGATCTTAGTTCTCCGACCAGGGATCGAACCCGCGCCTCCTGCGGTGGAAACGCGGAGCTCTAACCACTGGACCACCAGGGAAGTCCCTTCAATTATTAAATGTGCCTGCTCTTCACAGTCTCTGACTTCCCAACCTCCCACTTGGGCGTCTCCGACTTTATTCCAGCCCCAAGCTGCCCTTCAAGGTCATAAGCACAATACCGATGACAACAATAAGAATAATAGTATCACGGGGAAGAGTTGTAGGGGGTTGAGTAGCGCCCCCACCCCACCCCAAGCGATATGTCCATGTCCTAACCCTGGAACTTGTGAACGTGACCTTATTTGGCGAAAGGGTCTTTTCAGATGCAATTAAGGATCTTGATATGAGATCATCCTGGATTATCTGGATGGGCCCTAACTCCAGCGACAAGTGTCCTTATAAGAGACAGAAGAGGAGGGAATCCCCTGGCGGTCCAGTGGCTGGGACTCTCTCGCTTTCACTGCCAAGGGCCTGGGTTCAATCCCTGGTTGGGGAACTAAGATCCCACAAGCCGCCATGCAGCCAAAATAAATAAATACATAAATAAAAAAGAAGAGGAGACGCCCAGGAAAAATAGAAATACACAGGGAGAAAGAAGAGGAGGCCATGCGAAAACGGTGGCAGAGATTGGACTCTCTTCTAGAGACTTCGGAGAAGTACAGCCCTGATGACACATTGATCTGGGGCTTCTGGCTGGCAGGGCTGTGAGGGGAGGCATTTCTGTTGTTATGACCAGTCTGCGGTCATTTATTACAGTAGCCACCGGAAGAGCCATGGGCTTTGGGGTTCAAATCCTGGCTCCCACTTACTAGCTTGATGTTGGACAAATCACTTGGCTCTTTTGTGCCTTGGTTTCCTCATCTGGAAAGTGGGGATAAGAAAACAGGGCCTGATACCTTGTAAGTGTCCAAAACTTGTTAGCTTTTTTTTTTTAAGATACTTTTTTCTTCTTTAATCAATTTTTAAAAATTGAAGTATGGTTGATTTACTGTTAGCTTTTATTTTTATTTTTTTAAATTAATTAATTATTTTTACAGTAGGTCCTTATTGGTCACCCATTTTATTTTATTATTTATTTATTTAAAAATTTATGTATGTATGTATTTATTTATTTTTGGCTTCACTGGGTCTTCGTTGCTGCGCGCAGGCTTTCTGTAGTTGCGGCGAACGGGGGCTACTCTTTGTTGCGGTGCACGGGCTTCTCACTGCGGTGGCTTCTCTTGTTGCGGGGCATAGGCTCTAGGCGCGCGGCCTTCAGTAGTTGTGGCTGGAGGGCTCTAGAGCCCAGGCTCAGTAGCTGTGGTGCACAGGCTCAGTTGCTCCGCGGCATGTCGGATCTTCCCGGACCAGGGTTCGAGCCCGTGTCCCCTGCATTGGCAGGCGGATTCTTAACCACTGCGCCACCAGGGAAGCCCCCCTATTTTAAGTATAGCAGTGTGTACATGTCAATCCCAAACTCCCTGTTAGCTTCTATTAATATGATTTGTCTTGCTAACGTTTATGGCAACTGCATGCTCTTTAATCCCCACCTAGGAGGCAGAGTTCCGGTGAGCAGTATCTCTCAAATCCCCACTTTCTTCTCCCTCTTCCTCAGCTCCTGCAAATCCAGCTCAGTCTCTCCCATGCTCCAACTACCCCATGGCTCCCCAGGGCCCCCAGGACAAACTTTGAGCTTATTACCTCGCCCTGAATAAGTGGATGGAGGGCTGGTTGGGTGAGTAGCTCACCCCCTGCTTCTCAGCCTGCTCCTGGGACACTTCAAACCCCGTTCTCACCCTCCCTTAAAACGTCACCGACCCGGCTTCCCAACGCTTCCCAGGCCCGACCACGTCTGGGTAGGGCGGCGCTCTGCTGACCCCTGGTGGCCGCATGGAGTAACAGGCCGCGTTCTCCACTTCCGGGCAGTCGGCCTGGAGCTGGTGAGAGCCTAGTAGCCTAGTACGTGCTCGGTGCTGGCTGCAACTCGGGGAACAGACGGTGATCAGATACACTTTGTGTCAACCCTGGAGTCGTCCCATCTCCTCTCTCTCAAAGCCACGTGCAATCTTGAGCAGATTCTGTCTCCCTGACCTTTAAGATATCCGGACTCCCACCCCCTCTCTCCACGTCCACTGTCCTGGCTTTGGTCTCATCCACCATCACTTTCCTCCCCACTTCAGGCTGTCTTATCGATTTCTCCTTTTGCCTGGGGCTTCACAGCACTGTTACTGAATCTGTTTTTTACCTAAAATTTTGATCATGGATTTTGGGGAGCTGACTTTAATTTTTTAAAACATGAATTGAAATATATTTTATCTTGATCACTGAGTTTGTGTCCCTTTAAGTTTTGTATCCGAGGCAAGTCATCCTGGTCTCTGCCTGCTGCAATGATGTCACGTCCCCAGAGAGGTCTTCGTGACCACCCCAAATAACATCCCCGCTCCCCCTTGATACCTTATCTACACCCGACATTATGGCATACATTCATTTCTTTGCCTGTTTACTGTGTCTGTTCCACTAGGGGTCAACTCCCAGCTGTGTCCCAGGGGGCCTGGCACAGAGTAAACACTGAGGAAATATGGGTTAAATGGGCAAATACAATCTGAACGAGTAACAGAAAAGTGCTGTTGAAGAAGAGAACATTTTTTTTTTCTTTGACAGCAAAGGAATTCATCTTGGTCTGGGGGGAGGGGGTGACTTTCCCAAGGAAGAGTCCATGGACCTGAAATCTAAAGGTTAGGGAGGGAGTTAGCAAGGAGGGGTGGGCAGTGTTCCAGGAGGGAACAGCATGTGCAAAAGGCCTGAGGTGGGCAGGCCCTTGAGGAGTCAGAGGGCTGGACCGAAGGGTGTAAGGTAAGACTCCCTGCGGGGGTTGGCGGGGGCTTCACAGGACCTGCTGAAGAGTTTGCGTCTGAGGGCACTGGGGAACCCCAGAAGGTGTTAAGGCAGGGATGGCTGGGTCAGATCTGTTTGAAAAGCTTGCTCTGCTGCCACAGGGAGATGGAAGGGAGGGGGTGAGACTGGAGGCTGGGAGACCTGGGAGGAGGCCAAGGAGGAAGCTGGTGAGATTCAATCAGGATGGTGGCAGGAAATGAGGAGGAGGAAAATGGTGGGATCTGAGAGCTACGTGGAAGGTAAAATGGAACTTGGGAGGTGGGCCGGGTTGATGGGAAAGAGAGAGTAACACCCTGAGGAGGCCACAGGCCCTGCCCCCGCAAAGCTCTCCGCTTGGGTGGATGGGGCTGAGAGGTATAAGTATACAAGTACATGTGACTTGAGACAAAGGTTTATGTCAGCACACATATTGAGCGCCAACTGTATACTGTATAAATTGTCTTGAAAAAGAACAAATGCTGAAGCATTTATGGGAGTCACACGAATCCCCATAAGCAGGCAAATGGTTGTTGGGTGAGTCAATGTGTAAAAGGGTCTGGGAAGAATTTCTAGAGGGAGACTGGCTTTGAAGGACCGGCGAGGATCTGATGGGCAGAGCTGAGGTTTGGGGGGGTGTGGATAGAAGGAATTCCAGGCAGAGGGAACAGCTCAAGCAAAGACTTGGAAGCCGGAAGGAGCCAAGTGCATTCAGAGAATATGATTGTGACAGACGCTGGGAGTCTGACTGGAGGAGTGGGAGAGAAGGGCAGGCTGGGTCCAGAGGGAGGGGCCCCTGGCTGGCCAGCGGTGGACCTGTGAGTGACTGCTGGCTCCTGTCGATGGGCAGCGACTGCCTGCGGGGTCGTGTAGGGCCCGAGCTCCGGCGGGGGAGGGTTGTGATCAATGACTGCGCCTGCCATGGGCACGGGAGGGGAGAGGCATCTCTTTCGGTGACTAGTCCCCACTGCTGCTGCAGGTAACGCAAAGCCAGGTCTTCCTTCTGGAGTAACTTTGGGGTACGCAGACTGAGGACGGGGAGGCCACTGACGGCGCGGGAGTGTCCGTCAGAGTCCAGGTGAGCCAGAATTAGGACCTGGGCCAGAACGGAGGCGGTGGAACAGAGAGGTCACGGCTGCAGGTGGCATCTGGGAGGTGACCTAGAGAGCCTAGAAGGAAGGAGGGGTGAGGAGGGAACAGGCATAGGGCGGACCAAGCCTGAGTGGCTGAGGTGTCTTCGAGGGGCAGTCAACCTCCATCCCTGGAGCTGCTGTCCTGAGAGGCTGACTCTCCTGGGTCACCCAGGGATAAACCCTGGCATCTGACCCCAGAGCCACTGGTGTGGCCTCCACTCAGACAACAGGGAGTGACAGGGAAGGACAGGAGCTGCCGTTCGGTGTCTCCCTGGCCTGCTGGGTCCCTGTGGCCACAGGGGTCTCTGGGTGGTGCTTCGCATGATGACGTAAACTGCAGGAGTGACTGTAGACGTGGGGGGAAGAACATGAGAGGAGAGAGAGGGGAGGGGAGTGAAAGGGAAAGACCAAACACCTGTCCACAGAATTCCAAGAGCTTAAAATCAAAGGAGCCCTTGGGCTGGGCAGGATGGTAAAGTAGACATTCTCCAGGAGGAAAGGCTCCACTGGGGTTTGCAAAGCTTTGGAGGCCTGAAGGAGGGAACCAGATGGAAAGGTGAGGGGAGGAATCTGCCCACCTCCAGGGCTCAGGGCAGACCCATGCTCTCTAAAGCACACCAGAAGAGGAGAGGGGAGGGGAGAGGAGAGGAGAGGAGAGGAGAGAGGAGGCCAGCGCTGGCCCTGCACAGGCGGGAGCCCCCGGCAGCAGCCCCAGGAATGGAGGCGGAAGGTGCCAGCAGCTCCCTACGGGGCCCAGCTCTGCTGAAGAATGCCTGCTCCCAGGGGCGCTGTGGGACCCTCTCCCTCCATGGCCAGAGACCCACCGCGCTCCTCCTGAGGGTCTGAGGACGGAGCCAGCGTCCCCACGGGGCCTGAGGGGGCGGGAGCCTGGCCTGCCGGCCTGCCCGGGACGGGTGTGCTCAGGACCCGGGGAGGAGGGGCCACCTTCATCTCTCTCAGGTTTGGTTTTTTACAAGATTGATTTATTAACTATGATACATATCACATAAGGCCTTTTCAGTTTTTTACACCATTCCCATTGAGACAAGTACAATACTCTGTAGCAAATACATGATTTTAAAAAACAAAACCAAACAAAAACACCTCAGTCAGAGATGCCTCAGCCTCAGTTGATGGCTGACCATGCACTAATCAGGTTGGAGCCTCAAAAAACCCACGACGTGTTTAAAAGTTTGGAAATTAAGCAAACATTCCTAATACCAACTAGAGGATGTCCTGGTTAAAGCCCCTAAAATACAAAGAAATAATTGTTATACTTTCTTTACATACAGTTCTTCACTTTTGTTGCGAAACAGAATTTTGGGCACACAGCCAGACTACTAACACATTTCAATACCATTAATGTTTTTTTTTTTTTTTCCTCAGGAAACTCAAAATATTTGTTAATTCAACATATATAAAGATCATTTAACATGTGAAAATACAAGTACCAGAAAAATAAGCTGGCAGCAGCACTATTCCAAATTTTCAAACAAGTTTTATTCCCATACAATTCAGACTTTTTAAAAATTTTTTAAAATGTACACAGGGAACATGATTCTTTTTTATGCAAACAATAACTTACGCCCTGTCTCGACTACATTGAAGTGTAACATCACTGCTGTTGGAGCTTGCCGAGGGGGGGCTGCTGGGCAGGAGCTGCAGGCAGTCACCTCTGACCCTCGAGGAGTCTGCAGGCGGGCGGCCGGTTGAAAGATGGCTCTCAGAGGAGGAGGTGAGAAGGATCCTTCCCTTCTAAGACAGCGGCGGCAAGCCCAGCCCGGGACCTCAGACGAGAGTGGCCCTTCCCCTCATGCCAGGGCTTCCCTGGTGCGATCGCCAGCAGTCACGGATGTGACTTAGGCTTCCGGCATACACGACTCAGTCGTCCTTTCACCTAAGCGCGAACGAGCGGCTTGAACCTGCCCAGCAACTGGAGTGAGGGCAACTCTTCCATCCACTGTCTGCGGAAACCGGCGGTGCCAGGAACGAGCACCGTGACTGTGCCCAGCGAGCTGCGCCCGTTCCCAGGCCCCGCGGCGAACCATGCTCGTCGCACACGAGGAAGGGGGAGCGAGGGAACTTGGTCCGCAGCAACCCACCCAAATCCCTGGAGCTTCCTTCTCTTGGAAAAGCAGAGCCCTCGGTGGCAGAGCCAACACTTCCTCCAGCAAACATCCCCCCAGCAGTGTGGTTCTCCTCGCAGGAGAGGACTGGGGAGGGCACAGATGAAGATGACCTTGGATTACAAATGCAGCTGACTGGTTTCCGAGCTTCAGGGCTGAGGCCGGAACACCGGTGGCCTAGGGGATGGCATCCCTCCAGGTCCCCCCACCCCCGGCCCCCCAGAGGAGCCAAGGCGCAGGGACGAGGGAAGTCGTGCTCTCCCAGCCCCTTCTGGCCGGTGTGCTGCCCCTATGCTGTCACCCTCTGTCCACCCTGGCAAGGACACACACATTCTGCTAGCAGGATCTCACCTGCAGCATGCATTCCGCTTTAAGCAGGAAGACCAAGATGGCAGTGGGATGGAGGAAACCCCAGGAAACAGTACTCAGCATTTCACATTCCTCCTCAAAATGTCAAGTGATGGGAAGAACTTGACAGAACTCAGGAATAAATGTGCTGTGATACCCACATGCAACACAACCAAGAACTGAGGGCAAATTCACAAGCCACGCCTCCTAACCTTGGACCACTTCCCTCTGTGGAAGTCTCGGTGTTACAGATCCAGAATCAGCCTTATACTTCACAATCGAGGGCCGTCCGTTTCCAGCTCTTGGTGCCTACACCCTCGTGGATGTAGAAAGAACACTGGACAGGGAGAGAGCTTCTGGGCACGCCGCTAGTGAGGCACGGAACGAGCCCCCTACCCCCACTGACATGCTTACCCATTTTGGCAAAGGATAATTAACGCCTGCCACTCCCTCAATTCCTAGAGCTGTGGTGCAGCTCACATGAGAATGACTTGTCAGAGAACTTTCCAGAGCTTAACACACTAGATAAACGGGAGGTGGGGGGTGGGAAGCATTCCAGTTACGGGTAGCCTGCACCAACACACTCCCACACTCGCCTTCGTGGGTCCCCTCCAAGTGCCCATTTGGTCCAAAAGCTGACACCCCCCACCCCCAGAGGCCAAAGCCCAGGGCCCAGCACTGCTACTGGTACCAATGCCAACTCGGAATGAATGTCCTCCAGCCGGAGAAGCAGAAAATGTAAGTTAAAGAGTTAGCAAAGGAAACAAAGAGGAACCCCTGGAGCTTTCTGTCCAATTGTGGCCCTGGGGGCATGAGCCACCAGCCCGCAGCTGCTCAGTTAAAGCCCTGGCAGGACATCGGGGGCAGGCACGTGAGGGGGTCCCTGCAGCTGCCCAGGTTGGCTGGCCGGGGGCACTGTGGGACCGGAGGCTAACCTGTGGAGGAAGCCTGGTCTCTGCTACTCCCACACGGGTAATGATGCAATTGCACAGGTGTTTGCCCTTACTGTGCCCCTTCCCCATCCAGAAAAATCACCTACCACTTAACAGGACTGTGCAGTCTCAGGGATGGGGGTGGCCTGGGAAGGCGGGACAGCTGGGGGCTTGTGAAGCTCCTGGTGCAGAGCCAAGGTTGCAGCTGGACCGGTGTGCCAGCACAAAGGGGGGGGGGTAGTGTAGACTGGGCAGCAGGAGGGACCCGGGCCACTTCTTAGTTCACACATGGGACAGTGGCCCCAGGCCACCCCTACCCCAAACTGGGGCTGACTGGGAGCAGGTGAGCATGACCTAGAAAAGGCAGAGATTAATGGAGTAAATTTCCTCACCTGCCTGGGGCTGCCAGAGCTAAGGGAGTTGGAGGGCCAGAGAAGCACGAGACCGCCAACCTCAGTCAAAACTAACCACAAACACTGCCTTCCAGCCAAGTCCCGACCTATAAAGCATGAAGCACAGATCCACCAAAAGAGAAGAAATCCTGCATCCAACATTTACATAAGACATTCGTGTACCTTGGATTTGTTTTTTGACTTGTATCCCTAAGGAGGCGGTAAAACTTGCAGGGATGATTTAGTTTTTCCAAGCACCTTATTTTGTCAAACAAGAACTAGAAACAGTGAGATATCCAGCTTATCCAGAGGAAGAAGTCAGTGAGCAAAGGGCCTACCCCGCCCTCCAACAGCCGACAGGAAGCGTTTGGGGCTGGGAGTGGCTGGGATTGTTCTGAGGCATCTTTTACTTTGTCAGGTCACCCGGCTGAGGCAACCCAGGGCATCCTCGAACATACCACAGGTGCTGCTTCTTAAAGTGCAAAGAGACCCCAGAGGATTATGCAGCGTGTGGGCCTCCACCCCACGCCCAGGGTACCTTAGTGTCAGGCTTCTTCACTGCAGAGGCCACGGCCCAGCCACGGGGAATGGGGGGCAGCCAGTATCTGTAGCAGCCTTAGCAGGGTTGCTGTGTTTGGAGGGCGGAGGTGGGAATGAGAAGGGTTCACAGGGGCCAGTGGAAAGGCCAGGAAGGGTGGGGGAAGGCCACGGGAGGAGGATGGTGTCAGGCAGGCACGATGCCCTCCTCACGACTCTCACGGTCTTTGTACCTTTAGCTCCTCTGGGCTCTGAGAGCCTGGGAGCGTGAAGGATGGCCTACATGGCACCAACAGACCACCGTACTTCAGAGTTCCCCACACACGGCCCGCTTCCCACAAATACCCCTGCTGGCGCAGTATGAAAATGATTCCACTTCAACAGCAAACACACTGACCCAAACCCCAAGTGCACCCCGGCACCCTCCAGCTGTCGTCCCCCCCCCCGCCCCCAACCTTACGCATGCGCGCACACGCACGCACGCACGCACGCAGCAGCAGCGTTTCTGTAGCATCGTAGTGTGTTCCAAGGCAGACCAGTATCTAGGCTGGTCTCCCTACCTCTTCCCACCAAGGGCTCAAACCGTCTTCTTGGGGTGGTGGTGGGGCATCTAGTGACAGGACGTAAGTGGGACCCCAACAGGCTCTCGGGCAACCACCCCCGGGCAGGCACCCCCGCTCTGCTGTCACCAAGACAGGGGTCCGTGTCCACCTGTCTGCCTCTTGGCAGAGGTGGGGAGAGAGCTAAATCTCGACGTCTGTAGTTTTCTTCCTTTTCTTTTTAAAATTCATTGGAGGGGGTCTTCCCATTTTTCTTCGTGTTCGTTTGTTTTAAAGGGAACGTATCCCCAAAGCCTGTGAAACGAGGAGGGGGTGCGTGGGGGGGCGGAAGCGGCGACACCCTCTCTCGGTCCAGGCACGAAGCTACCCTCCCTCTGTTCTGATCTGTTCTGAGGGCGAACGCCCTCAGCACTGTACCTCGGGGTGGCAGAGCCGTGGCCTACATGTTCCCAAGGAGGCTGCTAGACAGGCTGCACGGGCAACGGGGGTGGGGTGCAGATACCGCAGGTGGGAAGTGGCAGCAGTCGGGAAGTGTTCTCCTTAGGGGCTGCCGGCCCAGCCCTGGGGCAGCCCGAAGCCCCAAATCTCCTCCTCCCCAGGCCAAAGCCCATGCTCTGTCCAGTGGGCGGACGCCCTGAGGGTGGTGTGCGCAGACAGGTGGGGGAGGGGTTCCCATGAGCAGTGAGCGTGTGGAGGGCCACAGGGCCGCTGCCTGGCTAGTTCAGTCCTCAAAAGGGTCCAAGTCAAAGGGCAGGGCCCCGGCTGTGGCCTGCAGCCAGCCCCAGGTCTGCAGTGCTGGGCTCAGGGCACTGGACTGCCCAGCCTCTGGCGGACTGTTGGCCGGTGGTGCTACCGCTGCGATCTCGAGAAGGTGAGAGGAGAGAGGGGACACCCTCCCCACCCCCACCCCAGTAGACCCGGTTTTGTTCAAGGCCAAACGCCACCCCGTCAAACAGAGAAGACCGTGTCTCCTTTCGCCCTGGGCCTCGGGGGCTCACAGCGTGTGTTCGGCTTGAAGCTGGGAGGGGAGCAGTGGCTGCATCGGGGACTGGGGGGTGGGTGGAGGAGACTGGGGCGGTGATGGCTGACTTGTGACAGGTGTGGAGGTGAGGAAGGGAACGGTGGAAGCCAGGGCAGAGGGGGAGCTGGGCGTGGCGCCGGGAGGCTCGCTGATGGGCCGGTTGTGGAAGAAGAAGGGGCACTGCTGGATGAAGAGCTCAATGATTGTCTGGTAGGTCCGTGTGGCCGTGAGGGCGTCCATGGTGCTGAAGTCGGGTCTCATCAAGGTGGGCCAGAAGCAGATGGACAGGTTCTCACTGGTCATGAGATTCACCTTGTTGTTGTGGCTGACTCTGTAGGCGACACCAAACTCAAGGTCAGAGCCCCGCAGCAGGCCTGGTCGAGGATCTCGACTGCCTGTGCTCATGGTCACTGCCTCGCCGGCTGCTCTCCTGGCCCGCCCACCCGCGGCCTGAGGACAGAAAAGGCCCCAGCACAGCTCTCCAGGGCCCTGGCCTGCGAGTTGAGGCCCGAGCCCCTCCACGCCCCATCCTCTGTTCCAGTGCCTCCACGCGGCTCTGAGGCCCAGCTCACGGGAGGCACCCCGCCCCCACCCCCAGCCCCGTGGGTGGGCAGGATGCCTCAGGGACTCTCCCGCAGGCCCCCAAAGCGGGGCAGTGCTCTGGCTGTACAGAGAAGAAGCGTGTGTATCCCAAGCCTGGGTTCCTAAAACACCACTTTGTCAGGAGAGGAATAGGTCTGGCTGGAAAACAAACCTATTCTGTGTGTGAATAAATGTGGGAACCATGCAGCTAACTGGTTTCCTGACTGTGGCTCCCTGCACATGCTTGACTGCAGTTCACTCTTTTACGCTGCACACCTGTCTCGGCCCAGCGCTCCGTCACGCCAGTCAGGAAACACGAATCCTGGAGAAAGGACTTTGGGTGTGCGGGGGGCATGCAGGCCTCTCTCAGACAGAACCAGGACAAGAACCCGAGGTGGAGGAGCCAGCGCCCCAACAGGCTGAGGACGGAGCCTCGCTCAGCCGCACTCTACAGCCCACTGGCCCTGACTGGAGGTTTTCAAAGGAGGGAAGACCAAACAGCAAGCCCTGCAGCGTACTTGTTCAGGTGAGAGATGACATATTTGAAGACTTCATGGTTCTCCTTCGGGAATTTCTTGAGCACCTCCTTAAGGGCGTGTAATTTCTGCTCCCGGTCGTTGATTTCTGAGGAAAGAGAAAAACCAAGACCAAGGCTGGTGGGCCTAGGGCTCAAAGCAGATACTGGTCCTGGGCAGCTGGTCAAGCTCGTGGGTTGGTGGCCAGGGAAGAGTATGCTGTATACTCTACCTTCTCTGAGGGAAGCCCAACCCCAGCCTCTCCCTGCAAGCCGGTGCCCAAGGCTGGCACACCTGGCAGTGGCATGGGGCTAGGGGTCAGGCCTACCTCCGTGTCCCAGGCCCCTGATGAAGGGGAGCGCTGTACGCCTGGGGCTTCCTGGGCCCCCCCACCCGAGACTCCCCGATCCAGAGAGAATCTACCATAAAGAACACCATTCTTTGCTCATCCGGTTGCCCCTG
Organism: Physeter macrocephalus; assembly: GCF_002837175.3. Taxonomy (NCBI): domain Eukaryota; kingdom Metazoa; phylum Chordata; class Mammalia; order Artiodactyla; family Physeteridae; genus Physeter; species Physeter macrocephalus. Next base: position 12,860,327 of record NC_041230.1, read on the forward strand.
GAGACAGGCATCCCGATGCAGAAAGCCTGCCTGCTTCCTGACCAGACGGGTGAGCGCTGCCACCCACCCACGCCAACAGACGGTCTAGGGAGGGAGTTTGTCACAAGACCAGGGCTCTGTCCTTTTCTTGGAGTCACAGGGACCCTCCACATATCTCCCTATTGGAGGAGCTGATGGAAACAGTGGGGGAATTCTTATGTAGTTCATCAAAGGGACTACATACCCCCTTCCCCCACTACCGCCCAGAGTTTGCCCATCACGGAACGCTCACGTACTGAGAGAGGGAAAATAAGCTAACCCAAATGAAACGCTTAATCCGTGCCAGGCCTGATTCAGCGAGTCCTCACAATCCTACGAGGCTGGGGCTGTTATCACCCCACTTCGAGGATAAGGAATCTTGAGGCCCAGGGAGGTTGCAGAAATCAGCCTCTTGGTCTGGGAACCAAACCCTCTCCAGATGGCTTCAGAGGCTGAGTGAGGACCACTGTGCTCCCTGGGGCCCCGGCTCCCCCGCCCTGAGTAGACCTGGCCTGCCTTGCCTGGGAGAGCCGCCCTGGGCTAGTGAGACAACAATGGTCCAGAGACCACTTGGAACCAGTTGGTCGAGAGACCTCTCTGAGCACAGAAAGATATCGCTATGGCCACTTGTTGGAACTGAAGGCTATCTCTAGGACTCCAGGGCTCATAAAAATCACAGGAGAATCCCATGAAGAGATGGCAGCTCTCCCACAACTGATGGCTGTGGGGTGGGTGGACAGGGGGTTCATTAAGAAATATGATGGTTCCTAACTGGTCTGGGGACACGGGCTCCTTTAGGATAGATGAAAGCTCTGGACCCTCTTCCACAAATAAACTGTGTAGAGCCCTGTCTACAATGCCTGGAGCTTCACAGACTCCCCAGACCCATGTATTCTTTAGGAAGCCTGCGGCCTCCTACTTAAGAACTTCTGTAGGAGGTGACGTTCCTAGAGGGTCACCACAGACTGGGAGCCTCGAGCTAGACTCAGAAGGACAGATGGGACATAAACGGCTGGTGGAGAGGTGTGGGGAGGTACGGGGAGGAAGGGCTGTGTGGTGGTCTAGATCGTGTCTCTGACACCAACCAGCTGTGTGATCTCGGGGAAGTGACACATCTGAGCGGCCTCCTTGCCCATACAAGAGGCTCATGACAGCGCCTCCTTTACTTGGCAACACCACACCATGAAATGAAGAGCTCACAGCCAGACACGTAATAAGCGCCTGGGAGCAAGTCTGAGTTTCAGGGAACCGGTGGAAGAGGCGGCTGCAAAGATGGCAGGCATGGAGCTATTCAGAGCGCTCGCTGGCAGGCTCATGAGCATGAAACCGGTGAATGTTTTGACCTGAGAGCGTGGCTTGATAAAAACAGAGTTTTGGTAACATTTGTCCGTTAGAAGATGACTACTAACCCCCCACAGGAACGAATTATGTGGTGCCCTTATCAGTTTCATTTCTCTGAACCCAAGACTTATTATTTTAAGGTTCAACTTCAAGGGCACACTTTTGGTCTGGCCTTGAGTTTCAAAATCCTTTACTGTTACGTTTCAATAAAAAGTGTACTTAAAAGAAGGAAACTGCTCAGGGTGGGGGCGGGGTGGAGGGACGAACAACTGTCCTGGAAAACGCGAGAAGCACGTGCCTGCTGAGCCTCACTTAAAATAGCTGCGCCCTTCCAGACGGGGCTTGGCACAGGCCTCTTCTAGGCGCCCGCACGACAAGAACACAGCTGCGCACGAACGGCAGCACCTTCCCTAAGAGCCCAGCCTCACCCGTCCTCCTGGCTGGACGCAGAAAATGGGGCTGCTGACGGCACTCAGCGCTGCCCGCCCGGGACGTCCCCTCTCCTTCCTATCCGCTGAGCAACAAGGACGGCTGCCCCTTCTCTCTCTTCCGGGCGGAGGGCCGGGGGGGTTACAGAACCTGCTCGGATAGCGATTCAAGGGCCACCCTCAGGAATGCCAGCCTCTCTCCCCCTCCCGGTGTAGCACATCAGCAAGGTGCCTAACAAGGCCCTAGACGGCCGAGCTCTCCGGGCTCCGTCTCCCTCTCCCCTAGCTGCTCGGGGCAGGTGCTCGTGGGCACCGGGAGCCTCAGAAGACTGGCAGGAGGAGGGGAGGACGGCAAAGCGAACAACGGGAAGGCTCCCAGGGCAGAGCCTGGCCCTGTGAAAGACAAGGTCCACCTCGCGGACATCCTTCTGACCTGACCTGTCCTCCTGTCTTGATTTCCCTCCAGCAAGCAAACCACCACCAGTGTTGAGGGACCCACTCAAACTGGCAGTCTTTTCATGGTAGTCACGACACCAGTGACTTTCTACCTCTGGAGAGTGCAGGAATGTCGGTGGGGCAATTTCACAGTTGCTGTTTGTGCAGCCCTCCCACCACCCGAGGGAAGGTGGGGCTGGTTTATCCCACATGCTGGCTGAGAAAACCCACTCAAGAGGCAACACCAAGGACACAAGGCTGGTGAGGGAAAGGAGGGGTGGGCACCAAGCTCTGTCTCCAAGTCCAGCACTCCTGCTCTAGATCACCTGCCTGCCACCATGCTCACAGCCCTAGCCAGCGTCAATAATCCTCTTTGAAAGGGGTGAGGGGCTCTACAGGGCTCAGGCCTCCTCAGCTAAAAAACCATACTTTTGAAACCTTGTGTCTGTCAACTGAGACACCAATACAGGTTCAGGAGAGGCATCTGAGGTCAGCTGAATCAAGACGAAGTCTGGGGACTTCCCTGGCGGTCCAGTGGGTAGGGCTCCGTGCTCCCAATACAGGGGGCCTGGGTTTGATCCCTGGTCGGGGAACTAGATCCCGCATGCCGCAACTAAGAAGTCCGCCTGCTGCAACTAAGAGATCCTGCACACCACAACAAAGATCCCACGTGCTGCAGCACGAAGGCCTGGCACAGCCAAAATAACTATAACTAGATAGATAGATAGATAGATAATTAAAAAAAAAAAAAAAAAGACGAAGTCTGGATATAGGCCAGGGAACTTGGAACTGAGGTCCCAAGAACTTTGGAGCAAGAGGAGAGGACAGGACTTCCCTGGTGGCGCAGTGGTTAAGAATCCACCTGCCAATGCAGGGAACATGGGTTTGAGCCCTGGTCCGGTAAGATCTCATATGCCGCGGAGCAACTAAGCCCGCGCGCCACAACTACTGAGCCTGCGTTCTAGAGCCCGCAAGCCACAACTGCTGAAGCCCGTGCGCCTAGAGCCCGTGCTCCACAAGAGAAGCCACTGCTATGAGAAGCACACGCACTGCAACGAAGAGTAGCCCCTGCTCGCTGCAACTAGAGAAAGCCCATGTGCAGCAACGAAGACCCAACGCAGCCATAAGTAAATTAATTAAAAAAAAAAAAAAAAAAAAAAAATGAGGAGAGGATAGCCAGAGGCCACTGGGGACCTCAGAGGCTAGCTTGCTACACCCCTCACAGTATACAGAGAAACCAAGGCCCAAAGAAGTAAGAATGCTGGTCCAAGGTCACACAAATTGGTGTCAGGGGCCCTAATCCCAAACACTGTTCTTGCCCTGGCTGTGTTACTCTGCTGCCATCTCTGGTACCCAGGCCGTCAACCAGGCTCTAGGCTTGGATCTCCTACCGCTCAACTCAGTGCCTAGAGGAAAATCCCTGATGGATTTTGACCACCTTGCACACCTGCACCACCAAAAAAGGAAAACACGGGCTCAGGTCCCACCCGCTCGGTGACGCGTGCAACTGCCACCTGTCCTTCTGGTGGGAAGCGACTCCAAGGCTGAACTCTCACTCTGTTGGGCCCAGAATGGAAGTTTCAGGGTGTCCTTCTCCTGGAGGTACGACCTTGCGGTAACCTGTCCAGTGTCTCCTACCCACCACACGAAGGCAGGGACTGCACACTTGTCTGTTTGCTGCCATCTGTCCCTGTCCCACACAGGGCCTGGCACATGCTAGGAGATGAGGAACACCCCCGCGCTCTTAAGCAGCTAACTGGACAGACAAGAGGAAGCAGGATCCCAGAATTAGCAACATCACAAGGCAGCATGTGAACAAGAGCCCAATGAGCAGCAAGACTGGTCCGCCTTGTGACCTTGCCAGTCAGTCGTTTATTAATCTCTAGCCCTAAGGTGTCTCATCTGTAGATGGAAAGGGTGAGACGATAAGCCAGCATCCGGAACCATATGGGGTCATATATCCCTTCGACGATCTTTTTTTTTTGCGGGGCGGGGGGCGGGGCACACTGTGTGGCTTGTGGAATCTTATTTCCCTGACCAGGGATCGAACCCGGGCCCTTGGCAGTGGAAGTGTGGAGTCCTAACCACTGGACTGCCAGGGAACTCCCATCCCTTTGACAACCTGATGAAAGACAACGGTCTTCTCCGTAGACTTAAATGCGCACGCAGAACTCAGAGCAGTTTATGGGGGCTAACGAGGCTCTGAGGCCAAAGGTCCTTAGGCTCAGAGCCTCTGAACCAAGACAGAGGCAGCTCTAGGGCCTTTTCTGGCACAAAAGACATAGGACAGGGTGTGTGGGGACTGCTGGACCAGAGGGACTCCTGACAGGCGGTGGTGGGGTTTTGGAGGGGGCTGTGACAGGGAAAGAAGGTGCGGGGCAAGAATAAATGATACTGTTTCTTGAAGGCTGGGGTGAAACGTGAGGACGAGACAGAACGGGGAATTCAAGCCCCCTTTAGCTGCCTCCTGAAATCCTGGTCCTCTCTGAAGCCAAGCTCAGGTGCCATCTCTTCCACGAGGCCTTCTACCTTCCTCTCTCCTTACTGCGTTTCTGCACTGCCAGCTCAGGTGGCTTCACGCTGTCTGGCAGAGAACTTAAATGAGCACCCGGGGAGGGCAGGAACAATGTCTCAGCACAGAAGGTCACGCCCAGCTCGCCACTCCCTAGCAGTATGGGCTGCGGCTGCTGCTATTCATTTCTCAATCGCCCACATATCGATAACCTTGAATGCGGTAGGAAAATAACTGGTGAATAATCACAAAAATCTCAATTTGTAGGCAGGCACAATTTCAGCAATGTTCAATATTGTGAAATTCTGGAGCTTACAAAACAATTTGATAGTGACCTTGATATTTGTTGTGATGGGATCGGAAACCATTTCCAAGCCCTTAACACACACAGACACAACAGCTCTTAGGTATTACGTGGAAAGAGCTGGTCAAGTTGACGTTGCCATGGAAACCCAGCCAGGCTGAGAAGAGCTACTTTTGGGCATGAGAATCTTTGTTCTATCATGTCCCTTCACACTAACTTTGGCACTGCCTGGTTGGTGTTTCTGGTTCAGTTAAGCTCTGACACACACAGCCCCACTCTTCACTCAACTGTTAAGGCCGTGAGAGGTGCCATGTCAGTGAGATACGCTTCTCTCTACCAGGTTCAAGATAACGGAGCTCCAGCTGACTAGCTTGGGGCACAGGAAACACACAATGGGAAGAGGAAGCGGAAAACCTCCACCCTTTTCCAGGCTGCAGTAGCAGCAAGAAGCTCCCTTCCTCAGCGGAGGCAGGCGGCGGAAGCTGCTGTAGGAAGGCAGCTGATTCCCGATCAATAACACCTTCCTCTCCTGCCCCCTATGACCTTCCCAAAACAAAAAGACGCTATGTCAGCAATTCCCGCAGAAACAATGGGATTCTTTCTGCGGGGTGCCAGGACTCTACAAGCCTCTAGATGGCGCCAAGTCAAGACAAACGCTGTCAGGAATCTCTGGGCTTCCAGCAAGCTGGGTACCAGCCCACACCTTCTCTTCCTAACTTCTGCCCAGAGACAAGCTCAGCTTAGATGGAAAGAAAGCTGGCTCTGGATGGAGATTTCCCATGTGTTTCACATCTGAGCCAGCCTGGAGCCTGCTAGAGAAGTGACTGCTGGGAGGACCCCTTATCTTTGGATGGTAGGACCAGAGCAGAAGCCGGCACCTGTGCCCACCCCCTAAACTCATCTGGAGAAACCCAGACTCCTGTCCTGAGAAGGTAGATGGGAAAGAAGGCCAGGGAACCCTATGACAGTCCCAGAAGCTGCCAGTGCTTCTACCCCATCCCTGTGGGCTTGGATAAGATTGCGGGTGTGAACAATTTCAATCAGCTAAGACGGTGTGCGTAAAATATGGTGGTGAAGGCGGCACCTAGACCGTGGAAACAAACATCACAGGAAAGGCAGACCACAGAACAGTGACTCTGGGGGCTCTGTAGCGCTGACAGCAGTCAGGTTCTGACAGGGACACCCCTCCACAGCTGGGCTTCTGTCAGCACCTCTAGTTTCCGAAGCCTCTCAGAGTCCATGACCCACATCTTAAAAGTCCTGCGAATTTGTGACAGCCCCCCGACTTCTGCCCACACCATCAGCTTTGTGAGTAAATCGTGTTTGCTTAAAACTCCCTCTTTTGAGTTGGGCAGTGGCAAGATAAGACGAATGTGCTGGGGTCCCAGGAACACAGCTCCCTTCCACTTCCCCACCCACTGGGTCGCTGGCAAAAACACTCCCTTCTGTAGCTGCACAGCAGCGGCTGCTTCTGGGGTCTTGGCCCACCCCACCAGAGGTACAAAGTAGAGGGCTGCCTTTGGCCAAAAAAGTTCAGAAGTGTCACCCCGTGGAGAGCTTGGAGAGGTCAGCCCGCCCCCCCCCCCGCCCCCGCGCACTACACGAAGTCCAGGAAAGGCTGCCCCCTGGGGAGGTTCC
>NC_041230.1:12867104-12926974 GCF_002837175.3 Physeter macrocephalus
CACCCCGTGGGGGGCTTGGAGAGGTCAGCCCGCCCCCCCCCCCCCGCCCCCGAGCACTACACGAAGTCCAGGAAAGGCTGCCCAGTGGGAAGGTTCCCACATGGTGGGCAAATGCCTCCGGAGAGAGACGAGCCAGGGCAGAAACAGCCCTCGGGGCAGGCAGGATGGGGTGCAAGGTGACCCTTAAAACCAGAGATGCTAACTTGCTGCAGCCTCAAGTGATCATCTGGTCAGGGCCATCGGAGCTGTCCCCTTCCCTCAAGAGGATGGCTTCCTCAGAGGCTATCTGGCCCTGCACCACACGTTCATTTCCTTCTAAGAGAGCTGGGAGAAGAGGGGTGAGCGAGAGGAGGGCAAAGGAAAGTAATACACCTACCACTTACCAGGCCTGTGACACAGCCTTGCCTCCAGACCTCTCCTAATCTCATGTAATAAATACGAGCAGGGATGGTAACAGGGCGACCAAGGGCCAGGGAAGGTCACGCTGGCCACGCACACACTGTGAGCAAGCAACGGAGCAGAGACTTGCCCCGAGTCCAACATCAAACCCAGGCTCTGAGCTCACGGAGCTCTGGGGCCACCTGCAACTTTCTTGACAGAACCCTCAGAGAAGCACCTCTGGTCAACCAAGGCAGGGGCCTAATGTGTCAGCCCCTTCGGTGCCACCTTGCTAGTTCCCTTTCCTTATGTCCTTCACATCTCAGTTCCAAGAGTCAAAGTGTCAGCTCTCTGAGGGCAGGACCCATTCTTACGGTGCTGCACCCCCTCCCTCAATCTGCCCAACACAGAGTCCGCCTGGGGCGCTGCCAGGGGCCCACAAGCTACGCACGGTGGCCACTACTCACTGTGTGCCTCCACCAGATCAATCTGCATGTTGTATGGGACCAGGGGGTCTGGCAGTTCTGAGAAAAAGCTCTTCATGGCCCCTGCCACAGTGTTCACTGTAAAGTCCTTCTCTGCCAAATCCAGGTTGTGATCTGAAAGGAAGTTGGGAGAGTGAGGCCAGATCAATCTAAGCTGGGCAGAAGCAAGGAACACTCAGCGCTGGGGATAAGCAGAGAAACGAGGACCCAGGGATGCTGCCCAGGGCAGGCCTGGAGCCTGGGCAGGGACTCAGGATCATCACAGACTGGACAGAAGGTGGCATCCCTGGGTGCTGCTAAAAAAAAAAAAAAAAAAAAAAAAAAAAAAAAAAAAAAAAAAAAAAAAGAAAAGAAAGTTCTGAGATTCACAGACAGAGGCTGACACCCAACCTTCCAAGGTCAGCCTTTGAGTAGAGGAGCTGCACCCCCCATTCTGTGCCATCCAACTCCCCTTGTTTGGCCTGGATGTGCTGCTACCTTTTCCTTATACCCTCGCACTCAGGGAAAACAGGAGGAGGCTTTCCCAAAAGGCCAGCTCCCTTTTCCTGGAAGGTTACAAAAATGGCACCAACAGCCTGGACTGCCATCTCCGTCCCTGCTCCTTGTGGTAATCGGGCAACAAGGCTCATTTTCCCCTTGCTGGTCCCTTCCAGCTTATGATACCTCTGACCTCTGTCTCTAATTTTTCTTTACACGCTCTATTGCATTTCTGATCGTAACAAATCATCTACTGATAGATATCAGCTGTTTCTATCTGGGGGTTGTATGTAACCCATGTTACAGATTCTGGCATATAATCAAGTGTATACCCAAGGGTGGCTTTACCCTCATTTTGACCTCATGCTTCCTATCCTGCAAGACTAACACACATTTTCCTTCTCTCCTGGGTCACCTTCTCCTGCTGCCATCCAGCAGAGGCTGACGGTGGTGTTAACGAAGCGCTACGGGCCCCTGGGTGCTGGTGGGGGTGGTGGTGCCTGCTCCCAGTGCACACTGGTTAGCTGCTTGGTCCTGCAGGCCCGCACAGGCTGCCTGGCTTGGTCTCCTGAGGCCCAGTCACATGCTAAGTTGGACCCTACTTTGATCCCCAGCTTACTTTCCTCTTTGGTCAGTGACATCTGTGAATTTTTACTGCTTTGGCTCATTTGCTTCTGGCATTGGTGGGTGTTCAGTTCTAAGAGTTAGAGTTTGGCTGTTGGGTTAGGGTGAAATAGATTTGGCCATCTGGCTCTAGGCCTCTCAGACCTGATCTAGCTTAGGAGACAGAAGTCCCTGCCAAGAGCCAGTCTAACTCATGGGAGTTCAGCTCTGGGAGTCTGGGGCCCAAGGCTCAGCTCATCACAAAATGCTCCCTTGCTTTGTTTCTCTCCTGCAGGGACTCTGTGAGGTGGGTACTCATGGTTGAGGGTACGCCTATGGCCCTGGCAAAAGAGGACTGTCATCTCAACCCAGCTTTTACATCATATGCCTGAGATTAACGCCTGCACAGCCCAGTCCAAGGGAAGCAAGGCCCTTTCCTGTTGAACGAGGCACGTGCCGCGGCGAGCTGGAACAGTGTCTTTGGATGGTGAGGTGTGGGAGCAGCCCGGCTGAAGCAGGTCTGGCGGGGATGACACTTCTGTTTGCTGACAGGGGCCAAAACACTTTCTCCTTCTCAGTCACCCAGCCAGCACCTCTTGGCTTTGGGGCTGTGTGACAGGAGCACCCCCGAGGGGCTCCACTGGCAGTTCGGCTGTTGCGTCTGCCCTGACTGGCCTCCGGTGCTCAGCCGGGCTGTGGCCTTACCTTGGTCAAACTGTCTTTGCAGACTCTCCATCTCTGACTTGTTCCCGCTGACCCGGTAGATGCCTTCAGTGCTCAATCCTGAGAAGAAACAAGCAGGTGTCTTAGGAGCAGGAAGTGGAGAGCAGAGAATGAGGAGGACTGCACTTGAGGAAAGGGGAGAGTCCATGAGGCACCCACTGGGAGAGAGGAACAGGGCTAAAGCACTCTTGACTTACCTAGATGCTTCAACCCACTTTTGCCCATTTTCTTTTTCACTTAAAAATGTACAAGTCTTTGTTTTTTGTAAAAATTAAAATGATACAGAAGCACATCAGACAGAAAGATATCTTTCGTCCACATTTTGATGTACACTCTGGAATTTTAATTTTTTTTAACAAAATGGAGAGAATACTGTTTTAACCCACCCATTTCATTTACAAAGTATGTTGTGAACCTAAATCATTAACTGTTTTTTTACAACATGATTTTAAAGACATCAAAATATACAGTAACTTAAAAACAATCTACTGTTAATCATTTAGGCTTTTCCAAGTTTTCACTGTTAGGAATAACCCACAATTATGTTTTTTCAGTACGCGGGCCTCTCACTGTTGTGGCCTCTCCCGTTGCGGAGCACAGGCTCCGGACGCGCAGGCTCAGCGGCCATGGCTCACGGGCCCAGCCGCTCCGCGGTATGTGGGATCGTCCCGGACCGGGGCACGAACCCGTGTCCCCTGCATCGGCAGGCGGACTCTCAACCACTGCGCCACCAGGGAAGCCCCACAATTATGTTTTTTGATAGCTAGTTAAGTTTAAAAGATTCTTGGCAGTGTGTATTTCTTACTTTGTGAATTTCCTATTCATGTTCTCGTTCATTTTCCTATAGGAGTGGTTCTTCTCATTTTGTACTTGACTATTAAGGAACTATGTTAATGTTATATATCTTTACATTTTTTCCCTTTTGTTATCTGTCTTCTAATTTTGTGTACTGAATTTTTTGGAAGTACATAATTCAAAAATTTTAGGTTTTCAAGACCCATCAATTTCTTTACGATGTCTTCATTTGTTTTTATGGTTAGAGAGGATTTTCCTTTTCCTAGATCAGATATTCTCTATTTCTTCTATTTCTTCCTTCTTGTTCTTTTACAACTTTTTTTTTTTTTTACGTTTAACCCTGCGATTCTTTTGGAACTTACTTGGTGTACAGTGTTAGGTAAGGAAAAAAGCAATGCTAAAATTCAATTAAATAATAACATGGGAGGATATAAAGAACCAAGTGAGAGAATGACTCCCCCTCCACCCTTCACCCCCCACCCCTTGGCACAGGAAGTACTGTGCAGCTTGCAGTGGACTCCAAGCACTGTCTCTCAACTTGGTTCTCCTTCTCTCCAGGAAGGGAAGTCCACTGTTGTGCCCCTAAGACCATGGGTCTAAAGGACAATGACGTCACTGTGAAAACCAAGATGGGATCTCATGGCCAAACCAATCTTGGTTCCCTTCTGAAGATCATGGTTTTGAGCAACTCTGACCAGCTGAAGGGGCACTGAGGAAGCACCCTGGAGCCACCACTGAACACCAGAAGGCAGTGCGGACAGTGGAGAGAGGACTAGGCCCTGAAGTCCATTAGGAGGCTCTTGAGAGCCAAGTGTCTCAACGTCAGTTATCACCGTAATTGACGCCTGTGGAGAGGCACCCATCAGGCGAGATAAAAGCAGTCTGCCTGTTTCTGGAGCCCCAGATCGGTGGCAGGTGAGCTGTGAAGAACATCAAAGCAGAAGTCATCAATTCCCTAGCCTAAAAGCTGTTAACTGCACATGGGCCCTTTCACCTCAGAGAAACGGGGGTTAACGGACCACCAGCCTCAAGGACACCCTGCTGTGCAATGCCTAGCTACAAAGGAGCTGCGCCATCACTGTACTCCGCACAAGAACTATCCAAACCTGAGGCCCTGGACACACCCCAGCCCGGTGGTGACCTTCCCACTGCCCTCCCCTTTGGAGTTAGTATTTCCTGCATGGTCACCACGTAGTGCACTGGGCTACATACTTTCCCACATCCACCACTCATTCATTGGATGAATGATGATGCCATCGAATCCTCAACCCCTTATGGTGGGGCTACTGGATGGAGAGAGAATAAAGGTGAGAAAAGGGAGATTCAGAAAGGTGAAGTCCTCACCCTGAACTGCACAGCTGGTAAGAGGCAGAGTGGTCTCAGTCCAGGGCCTCTGCTACTCTTCTGCCTCCACACTGTTCCAGAAGATGCCTGACATTCACCCACCATCAGGCTGGGGTCCAGACCACAGTCTCCCCCCCACCAATCCCCTCAAAGAAACGCCACACCTGAGTGAAACCCACCGGCCCTCAGTATTCTGGGTGGCCCATTTTGAGATGGTCCACCCCCTCTATCGCTGTCAACCTCCAGAAGTTAGAGGTCAGGATGGCCCCTGTTCACCAGCCCTAGTTAGTAATTTTACAACGGTCTCTTTCCTCAGTGGCTTTTCTAAACTATTCTCAGACATATTTAAACTTTCTACCTATTTCACATCTCGGGTAACACGTCACATGCTTACACGTGAAATCACCCACGTTTTGACAAGCCCTGGGTATGTGTCAACAGATTCAAATCTTCACCCCCTAGGTTTAAAAAAATCACTACACTTTTCTCTTTACCTGAGTATCAGCCCTCGCTAACACAAAGAAAACAATGGTACAAACGGCAGGAGCTTAAAAAGTCCTCCATGAAGTAGCGATGTCCACAGTTCCTGAGCCCCAGGGTGGAGAGGCACTCTGAACGGGAGAAGATCCTGACAGCCTCAGGCCATTCGTCGTCTTCTGGCAACCCTGACCTTCAGCACCGACAGAGGAGTCCTCTGCACTGTCTCCTAATGACCACCTGCCCCGGTATCACAGGGCAGAAAACAAACTGCAAATTAGCTATCGGGAAATTATCAGAGGTGCGGGCCTGCTGAAACCTCACTAGATGGATGATCACAAAAATGGAAGCATTTGAAAGCGCAAGGCCGGCTCCATAGCATCAAAAATTCATCATCAACTTAGTATTTCCTGTAATCTGGACACGTGTTCATATTACGAAATCCCACTTTAAAATAGCAATTCTGCCACTGCTCTACACAACAACACGGCATAATTTAGGAAAGGTATCATCTGCTTGGCCAGTACAATTTTTCACAACTATTAATTAGACATCAATTAAATAAAAACAAAAATCTTAGAGCAGACTGCAAACTGCAGGCTGCTCGTGAAACAGAGAGCTAGCAACACAGGTGAGAACTAGGATGCCTCACAGAGCAAAGGCTGCTTGGCAAGGAGCCCAAGACCGGAGCAGGGAAAGGGCTGGGGGTCTGGAGCAGGCCCCTAGGCAGAGATGCTGGATTCCAAGGGGTGTGCATCCTGGGACCCACAGACCCACACAGAAGCACTCAGGGGCTGACTCTGGCTCACACCTGCCAGCAGAAAGCAGTACCCTCTAGCCACAAGATCTGTTCCATGGCTAGAGGTCCCACTGAGAAAGCTTCAATCTTAAACTATGAGGCATCTCTACAAACCAGAAATCTCCAAAGACCCATTACCATAGCAGAATCTCAGCGATAGGTCTTTTTTTTTTTTTTTTTTTTTTTTTAACAGAGCCCTACTGATTTCTTTGGGAATCTTTTAATCTTTGGGAACAGAACAAGAGAAACAAGTTAACATGTGGGAATAGAACAAGAGACAGTTCAGAATAGCCAAGGCTGCTAACTTCAAAAATCTAAACAATTTCTAGGTAGAACAGTCTTGTTCCAATGGCTCTAGAGAACAGAGCTACGACTAGAATGGGAATGACAGGAAGGCAAATATTCTCTCAAGATATAAAATAATAATAGCTACAGCTGTCACTCATTATAAAGGGCCAGAGCTTCTGAACTCCCTTCTTACTGGACAGCCATCTGTCTGGGACGCTGTTTAAAAAGATTAATACCTGGTCTAAGAAGACAGCTAATAACACCAGTAAGAAACCATTTATTGAACGCTTACTATGTGTGAGGCACACAGTGCTAAGTCCTTACCGTGCATTTTTTTTTTTTTTTTTTTTTGTGGTATGCGGGCCTCCCTCTGCTGCGGCCTCTCCCGTTGCGGAGCACAGGCTCCGGACGCGCAGGCCCAGCGGCCATGGCTCACGGGCCCAGCCGCTCCGCGGCACGTGGGATCCTCCCAGACCGGGGCACGAACCCGGTTCCCCTGCATCGGCAGGCGGACGCGCAACCACTGCGCCACCAGGGAAGCCCCTTACCGTGCATTTTTACATCAGTTCTCACCATAGCTCCTTCAGAGATTATTACTAACCTCATTTTACAGATGGGAATGCAGAGGCTAAGAGGTAAAGTAACATGCATGAGATCAGAGAGCTAGTGAATTGCAATCTGAACCCCATCTGCTTCCAGAGCCTGTGTTCTTCAACTACTGCGTTTTTTTTGTTTTTTTTTTTACTACTGCGTTTTAAATCACCAGTTTTCAAACTTGAGCACGCAGCAGGATCACCTGGAGGGCTGGTTATAATATAGGTTACAGGGCTGCACCTGTAGGGTTTCTGATTCTGTTGGTTGGGAGTGGGCCCCCAAAATCTGCATTTCCAACACATTCCCAGGTGACGCTGACGCGGCTGGTCCAGGAACCACACTGTGAGACCAGCCACCACTCTAGAAGATGGTCCAGGCCTCTAAGGTCCCTCTGCCTCTTAAAATCTATGATTCAATAAAATTGGGGGGCAATACACAAGGAAAAATAAATACCAGATACTTCAGGAACAAAGCATCTCCAAAAAGTATTAAAACTGGTGCTTTTTATTTGTTAGCAAGCCTCTACACATTATTTAAACCACGGCCATGTGTGATTTTTCAAAAGGACGTTAAAAAAGAGAAAAGCAAAGAGGCCTTTATTTTTTCTTTCAGTAAATATTTACTGGGCTTCCCTGGTGGCGCAGTGGTTAAGAATCCACCTGCCAAGGCAGGGGACACGGGTTCGAGCCCTGGTCCGGGAAGATCCCACATACCGCGGAGCAACTAAGCCCGTGCGCCACAACTACTGAGCCTGCGCTCTAGAGCCCACGAGCCACAGCTACTGAAGCCGGCGCTCCGCAGCAAGAGAAGCCACCTCAGTGAGAAGCCCGCGCACCGCAACGAAGAGCAGCCCCCGCTCGCCGCGACTAGAGAAAGCCCGTGTGCAGCAACAAAGACCTAACGCAGCCAAAAATAAAAATAAATACAATAAAATAAATAAATTTAAAAAAAATTTACTGAGCACCCAACATGGCAGATAAGATCCTTCACAGAGCTTTCAGCTGTGGTCTTCCTCAAAACTATTTTGGTGACAGAAGGCTAGATGACCCAGCAATGCCAGCCACGAGGCGTTCCCTGTGGGCTAAGAACTGGCATATTTTACCCTTGACTTCCCCATCACAGCGGCCAAGAGATGCCTGTGGCACTTGCCACACCAGGGGCACCAGGAGAATGGACAGGTGACCTGCAGGAGCTTGGAAACCGAGAGGAGAACCACCTTCTGCTCTGGTACATGTCTGATTTTCTGAAACGTCCAAAAAAGTTTTTATTCCTGGATCCCAAGCACCACTTCTCGGCACCGGCATTCTTGGCCTGAAGCCCTTCCGTAGTCTGCCCCGGCCAGGCTTCGGCCCTGCTCGGTCACACCAGGACTCAGTTCCTCCTAAGTTTCCTTTCTAGCAACAAATCAATACTTCCTCCAAGACAAACTCTGACTTGTTTATTTTTCACTTTCTATATTTAGATATAAAACTCAGCACTTTAGTCCTTAAAAATTTTTTTTAATTGGTGCCGCCAGTGCTGTAAAACGCCCCACGCCAGACAGGCTTTAACTACTGAACTACTTTTGTCAACTTTTAAGGAAATGCATCTAATAGACCCTTCTCCTTTTTTTTCCTGTATCCCAGAGGTAAGTCTCAGGCAGGTTAAGTTTCAAGGCCAGAGGGGTGCTGAGAACTCTGGGAGAAAAGGAAACCCCGTCGAGCATAAAGTCCAAATTGTCTTGAAGGGGACCGACCTCTCTGGGTCAAATGCCAACGTGTCACTGCAGTCTGTGTCCTCCTGAGGGTCACACTGCAGCACCCCCACCCACAACGGAATGTGAAAGGGCTGGGGTGTGGCTGAGCCTTTAGCGTGGAGTCACAAGCCACTTACTGGCTGTTAAGATCTTGGGCAATCGCGCTTCCTTTCCTTTTCTGCACAACACAGAACAGTCCCCACCGTACACCCTGGTGGGGCGCACTGAACGAGGTCTTAGCACAGGGCTAAGGGAGCAGCTATTATCCTAACGATCTAAGTGGAAAGCAAGCTGGCAAGTGGAGGAGCACCTGAATTTTGCTGTCAGGGAGATCAGGGTTCGGATCCTGACTCTAACTTCTGCACATCTGACTCTACAGTGGATTAACCCCCACCTTCTTAGACTACTGCAAGGAACAAATGAGATAACCTACGTAAAGCCCACAGCATAATGCCTTCCCCCTGCCCTTTCTCTACATTTTAACAAGCTTCAACAGCAGCGCCTCCCTGTAGGCATGGCCTGCTCTGAGGGCTCGGCCAAAACAGGCCAGTTGGCAGAAAAATATTGAAAACACACACGGGCTTTGACGCCGGAGTAACCTCAGTTTTGATCCTGGCTCTGTCCTACAGCTGCCGGGCGACTCAGGACAAATCCCTCCACCTCTCAAAGCCTTGGTTCCTCATCAAATACGGGGTTGTTTATCAATGACTATCAAGATGTTGTGAATACTGAGATTACACATAGGAAAGCAAGTAATACAAATGGCTGGCACCCTGAAGTAATAAAGATAATAATAAAACAATAATAATAACAGTTAACTTTTGCTGAGGGCTTACTATGTGCCAGGCACTTTCCTAAGCTCTGCACTAGAATTATCATAGTGAATCCACCCAATAATTCCTTGAGGTAAATATTATTATTTTTATTCCCACTTTACAGAGAGCAAATAGAGGCTCAGAGAGGCTAAGCCCAAGGCCACAGAGCTGTGTGTGTACATGGTGGGGGGAGCAGGCTGTGAACTGGCTCACTCGAGTCTCTGTCTTGGATGACTGTGCACTTATTTTTATTTATTTTTTCACATCTTTATTGGAGTATAATGGCTTTACAATGGCGTGTTAGTTTCTGCTGTACAACAAAGTGAATCAGCTATACATATACATATGTCCCCATATCCCCTCCCTCTTGAGCCTCTCTCCCACCTTGACTGTGCATTTAAACACCATGCTACTCCCTCCAATGTTAATTCCCTGTTCCCTTATCCTTTAAATACTACATGTAGGCTTTATCCTATAAATGCCAGATTCATTACGGGTTAGAAGGATTTTCCATTCCTCCCTTGTTTACTTATACGCATTCATCTCTTCATTCACACCCCACTCAGTGTTCTCATCTCTCAGTTGGAGGATAAGCAGGGAGAGCCAGAGAAAAAATGCTGCCTCCTCTCTCGACAGACAGCAGCCAATGGACAGTGTCCGTGCTTTATTCCTATGATGAAGTTCTACTATTGATAACATTAAAGAATACCCACTAGATCCCCCTGTTGCCTTCCTGTTTTGGATGTGCTTGGAATGATTTTCTGGCTCTTCTATTACTTGGAACACTAGGGTCACTCTGGCCCCTCCAGTGCCCCTTTGTTAGCTGTCTTCCCTTGGTAATTCCCTCGCCAATCAAGATCTGTTTCTGGCAATGCCAGACCTCCTTTCACCCCATGACAGAATGCCACTAGCACTCTATTATGACTGCCTGACCGGGTGTCAGCCCCACAACTAGGCATTGTGGCTTTATAAATTTCCAACGCCATTGCATGTACACACAGCCACGTCATAGACCTCAAGGCTGAGGAGGAAGGGAGAGAAGAGCTCTGAAAGGGAAGAGATGAAAATATCACACCAAGTCTGGGGCATCATATGGCTCTAGCATCTGGCTGATCCTTTATAAGCTACCCATGTATTTACTGTCATTAACTGTGAAAGAGGGCTTCTGGACCCTGCTCTGAGCCAAATGAGGGGCTCTGTTTTTTTCCTGACTTTCAAGGAAACGCAAAGCCCAATATATGTGTTTAAGAAAACCGCTATGACAAAGTGAACCTTAGGCCAGCCCAGAGTTAATACTGCTCTTTCTGGGCAGCACGGGATGGGGGGGAGAGGAGTGTGACCTATAACTGAGGTGAGCAGACTGTGCTCTGCAAAGCAGCAACGAATGTTCAAAGCCAAGAGCAGCTGGGAGACCCTACTGCCAAGAATGTGAGCGTCCTTCGGGCTCCAAGTGTGACTTCGCCAGCACACTCAAGCCCAGTGGCACGGGGGTGATGGCAGTGTGGCTCGGAGGCGAGCTAGTGCCACTGCAATTGGGGGGGGGGTCCTCACTGACTAAACAAAGAGCCACCAACAAAGAAACAGTCAAACTAACACACAGGTACAATACACACCCCCCCATGCATACAATGCCAACTTCCCTTCCACAGCAGGCCCCCAAGTAAAGCCCCTTGAGGTCATAGGCAGATTCCTCTCAAGCATTAATGAGGGCGGAGGTCAACTTCTTTCCGGCTCCTCATTCCCAATGAACCACGAAAGGTTCTGTGATGTCACCAATCACAGCCCAGTGTCCCTCCTTTTCTGGCCTCTCTTTCCTCACTGAGAAAGTACACTTCATAGGCTGTTAACACTCTGGCATTAAATCTGATCGTGGTCCCCACCAGCCTACAGTCTGTACTCTGCATCTAGGACACAATACAAAGTTGTCCACATGTGGCCTGGGTGGCCTGCATCACCAGCTGCCCTGCTGCCCTCCCCCAACCCACTTCACTCCAATCACGCTGGCCTTTCAGAGTCTCGAAGCATGAGCCCCTCCTGCCTCCGAGCCTTCCTACAGGTTGTTCCTTCTACTTCTACCTCCACCTTTTTGGCTGGCTAAACATTGCTCCCTCAGAGGTCTCCACTGATCCCCAGATCTAAATTAAGTCAGTTATGATAATAAAAACTGCTTACATTTATGCAATCCTCTTACTTTGGGCCAGGCACAGTGATAAGCGTTTTACGTGCATGAGCTCCGAAACCCTTACGACAGCCCTATGAGCTGTATACTACCATCAGGACTGTTCCCATACAGACTCCAAAGCCTGTGTCTAACCACCGCACTACACTACCCCCATACTTTCTCTCTACAGCACTGGGCAAAACCTGAAAGTTACTGTACAGCTGTGTGATTATTCGCTGCATGCTGGTCCCCCAAGGAGAGAACAGGCATGTTTTCCGATTACTGTTCTGTGTACTTGGATTTGGCACAGTAACTCGTGCCTGGAGAAGGCATTCAGTAACTATCCACAGAAAGGAGGGAAGGAGGAACACATGCCTGAAAATAAAAGTGCAGTTTCTCTGGCTGAAGAGAGGAAGGAAGCGGACTGAAGTAGTTTGCTCTCAACCACCCTCCTGCCTCAAGGCATACAGGCAGACCTTCCAGCCCACAGAATATGGGAGAGAGAAAGCCTCAGGCCTGGCCAGCACAGAAAAGGTGCTTCATACACAAGCGCACCCAGCTCCTACCTTCCTTTATGGACTGGTTTCCCTGACTCCGCTACTTCCTAGAGAAGTCATGGGGACTGAGTGAATTCCTGATCTCACCAGGGCAAGCCATCTGCTGTTCTACGTGTGGTCTCTAGATCTGGCCTGCTCACTTTTCCAGAGCAGGGCAACGGCTTCGCTTTGCCTGGGATCCCCCACAAGAGGGTTGCACCCTTTCCCAGAAGCTGGACAGAAACACACACACACACACACACACACACACACGCACACGCACACGCACGCGCACGCACACGCACACACGCACATGCGCACGCCCCCTATGAGAGGGAGAGGGAGGGAGACAGCGAGGGCCCTCAGTCGAGAGCGGGTGCCGGTCCCCAGGGCTGCTGTGACAGGACAGCCTGCTGCACTGCCTGTCGGGGAAAAAACAGTCTCATCTCCTCTCCACTGGCGAAGGGCAGAGCGGCCTGTCCACCAAAGCTCACTGCTGTGGAGAGGGAAAGTGCAACAGGAACAGCCAGGCAAGGCAGGCCTGTCGGAACTGTCTTGGGGATTTGCGCTTCCACCCAGATGATTTCTGTCTTGGATGGAAGGGCGGGATTATTCTGTGAAACAGGCTTTACTTCGCTTTGGCTGCTGGGCTCTCCAGGCAGCTTGCCAGGGCATGCTGTTCCGATCAGGGCACTGGGTCCCAAGGAAATCCGCTAGCACTGCCGAGTCACAAGCTACATGAACGCTGCTTATCTGAAAGAGCCCAAAGTGGAGCTGACTGCCTGCTTTTATGGCAAGAAGGCATTTTTGGAATGCAAATGACTTGTGTTTAACTTATAAGCAAGCAGAATACAGGAGGGTGGTGAGAAATGGGCACATGGGAAGTAGTCAAAAAATGTGGAGAAAGCTTTGTTTTAAAACGATTTGGATAACGAGAAAGCAACTAGCTAACCTAGAATTATAGGAGGAGGGGGAGATTAAGTAACACAGAACCCCCATAAAATCATAGCATATGAAACCACATACCTCATATTTTAGCACTTTACCATCAATTCAAAGCAGCATAAATACGGCAGTTACTCACATAAAGCCCGTTGGTATATGTGAGCTGTAACTAACTGCACCTATTAAACTATTATAGTGATAGATGGGGGTATCTCTACTGAAATTAGCTGCCTTTTCTGAAAGACAGAATTACAGAGATCTAGGCTGACTGCAGGGAAATAACTGACTAGATTTAACAGCTCTAGTCCCACCAATTCTCTTCCATGATAACTGTAGAAAGTGGCTATGATAAATGTAGATGGAAATGTGGAGGGTTTTTCTAGGGCAGTCCCAAGTGGGAAGGAACTTGGTAAAGTTCTGAATCGGTTCAGTCTGATGCTACAAAGCTCACAGCTTCACCAGCCTGAAGCACAGAAGAAAGGGCTGGAATGTGGGTCCTTTCCATTCTGAAGGCTGTGAGTGGCCTCTGCCCAAAGAACTCCAGGATTTGTTCCCTCTCTTATGAAAAGGGATTCGCGATACTTTGAGATGAACGCTTAAGTCACGGGAGAGTAGCTGAGAGAGCAGGTAGGGCGCTCTAGGAAGCAAAGCCCTGCGGGAGCACAGCACCCCCACCCCCATGACCAGAGGCCCAGGGCTGGGCCCTTCCTGCTGCTCCTTCCCAGCCTCAGAGGTCACGGGCCACTTCAGCCCTAGATGCCCACAGGGGCTGAGGAAGCCCATGGCAAGGTTGTAAACGCAGGAACCCTGTAGGGAGGGCAGGGACAGTGTGGTATTAAGGAAATATATAGTTGGTCTTTGTCCCTAGTTCCTGGTACAGAGCTCCTAAAACCCTCAGGAATTTCCTGAGTGATAGGAGTGTCTTTTGTTATTCATAACAAGCCCCTTGTTACCCCATACCTGAGTTTATGATAATGAGGTGGACTCTTGGGGTGCGGGGGGCGGGGGAGAGGCTAGATAGCTTCAGGATGGGGGCTAGTCACCAGAAAGACCCAGCCTTGATGAAAGAGTAGAACTTTCAGCCCCACCCCCACCTCCAGGGAGGGTAGAGGGGCTGGAGATTGAACTCGGCCACCAACGGTCAATGATTAATCAATCACGCCTATTTAATGGAACCTTTATATAAAAACCCTAAACAACAGGGTTCAGAGAGCTTCCAGGTTGGTGAACACATCGAGGGTGGCGTGCCCAGAGAGGGCATGGAAACTCTGTGTCCCTTACCCCATACTTTGCCCTAGGCATCTCTTCCATTTGGCGTTCCGGAGTTCTATCCTTTATAGTAAACCGTAATAGTAAGACAGTTGAACCCTGAGCACCGTAGGGGTTAGGGGTGCTAACCCCTAACACAGTTGAAAATCCGCCCATAACTTAAAGTCGATGCTCTGTATCTGCGGTTCTTCCGTATCGGTGGTCCAGCATCCACAGATTCAACCAACCGCAGACTGGGGAGTACGGCTGTACTTACTATTTTTTTTTTTTTTTTTTTTTTTGCGGTACGTGGGCCTCTCACTGTCGCGGCCTCTCCCGCTGCGGAGCACAGGCTCCGGACGCGCAGGCTCAGCGGCCATGGCTCACGGGCCCAGCCGCTCCGCGGCACGTGGGATCCTCCCCGACCGGGGCACGAACCCGTGTCCCCTGCATCGGCAGGCGGACTCCCAACCACTGTGCCACCAGGGAAGCCCTGTACTTACTATTGAAAAAGATTTGAGTATAAGTGGACCCACGCAGTTCAAACTGTGTTGTTCAAGGATCAACTGCATAGCATTTTCCTGAGTTCTGTCAGTTGTTCTAATAAATTATCGAACCTGGGGGTAGGTTGTGGGAACCCCCGACTTTCTGGCCAAGTCAGACAGGGTGTGCACAGCCTGGGGCCTTGCAGCTGGCGTGGTGAAGTGAGGGCGGTTCTGTGGGGTTGAGCCCTAAACCTGTAGAGCCTGATGATGACTCTGGGCAGTTAGTGCCAGAACTGGGTGGCAGGACACCTGGCTGGTGTCGGAGAATTGACGTGGTATTGGAAAAGACCCCACACAGTCGGTGTCAGGAGGCAGAACCACCCTCCCATGCGGTGAGAGAGGTGGGTACCGGTGTAGGACACCGGAGTCCCCCATCAGCTGCCCGTTTCCGCTGCTCCATTAGTTGGAGGGGCCCAACGGATCTGTCTTCTTTGGGCTTCAAATTACCCCAGGGAAGGGAGGCGATGTGGCCAAAAGGGTAATAATGGCTCTGGGTTAGAGTCCCAGCTCCAATCTCCATCTTTCTGAATCCCCTTTTCCTTTTCAGAAAATTGGAAATTACACCCTTCTCAGAAGACTGCTATGAGAAAGAATGGGATGAGACTCATGGAAACACTCAGCACTGGGCCTGGCAACGTGAGGTCCTAATTGGCACTTGGCGCGTGTTCTCTCTTAATATGCACAACTACCCTTGCAAGGAAGCCAAGGAAACACAGACTCAGAGAAGGTAAGCAACGTACTGAGGGTCACGCCTGCCTCGCTGCCCACAGGTGCCGTAGAAGGCTCTGTGCCGCATGCTAGGGCTAAATAAAGAGCATTTCCCAATTAGATTAAGCAGCCTGGGAGTTCACCAACAGCTGTAGGAAATCAGCTCGAGAAAGAGTCTGGCCTTTTGTCCTGCTGTCTCCCATCAGGGCAACACTGTAATTTGCTCTCAGTTAGTTATAAAGCTGAAATATATGCATATTACTTATTCCGAACACTTAGCAGCCATTTTCCATTTACTAGTTTGGTGGGGGTTTTTGGAAGGCAGTTCCAGGAAAGACTGGGTCGGTGTTTTCTGAGGAATGGTTTACCACACATCAAAGTGCTCACTGACGCTGGGCGTCTGTTTCTCGCGGTCACTGTGAACACACAAGGGAGACAGATGTGTGCCGAGCCATCTCTCTGTGGGGAGGGATAAAACCGAGGGAGTTATTAAACTCCAGCACCCAGGAGGGCTGTCTATTTTCAATCTGTAATATGGAGGTGAGATACTGAAAATAAAGCCAGGAGCTAATGTTACCACATTAAAAGTTTTATTAGCTGCTATTACTGCTGTTTGTCATGAGTATATGGGATCAGTGACTCTCTATTTTGGAAAGGATCCAATGGGAGGGGATGGGCACACAGTAAAACTGGAGGTGGACTATTACCAATTTGGGCCACCAAGTTGCATGGAATCACTGGGAAGCTAGGAGGCCTCCTGTCTTGGAGAGCTGGGAAGAGAAAGCTATTCGATCTAGTCTCAATCACTTCAATGCTACTCATCCTTCAAGTCCTAACAAATCTATCTCCCAGCCCTCACTGATCTCTCTTTTGCCAGCTCTAAGAGGTTTAGGGTCAAATCTTTTAATCTTTATTGGATCATAAACTCCTTGAGGACAAAGGTGTGCCATCATCCCGGCTTGCTCTGGATCATATGGTAGGTATTCCACCAACACCTGGCTGCACAGTAGTCTTGAACCTTTTGGGAGGAGGAGACTCCTCTTACTTTGATAACCTAACGAAGGCTGCAGGTTCTGGTGCATCCACATTGTGCACACACACACACACACACACACACACACACACACACACACACACACACACACACACACACACACACACATACAGTCTCACCAACAGCTGTGGGAAATCAGGGGTTCACAGGCCTCCAGAAGCCTATCCATAGTCCCTAGGTTATGCGCCCCTAAGTAAAAACAAACCCACACAGTTCTTCAGGTCACAGTTTCCAGGGGTTTGAGAATCTGTTTTTCCCCAATTTCCCTGCTCTAACCGTACTAGGTCCCTTAAACAACAAATATTTACGTAAACTCCAAAGATAGCTCTTGTGGCAGCAGCACCCTACAGCATTCAAAGGGAAACAAAATTTTATGCAATCAATTTAAGAGCCTGGGCAGGGAAAAAGAGAAGCAAAAAAAGCAAAAGTGTCGACAGACTTGCCAAGAAGAGATCTTTAAGTGATCAATCCTCAAGAATTCATCTTGCATCTAGTGACTGTTTCCTTATCTGCCTTAATCTAACTAATTTAGTACATCGGACAAAAAAAAAATCACTTATTCCTTCAATAAATACCCAAGTGCCTACTGCACGTCAGGTGCTGTGCCAGGTGATGGCAAAGAAGAGACAGTCTCTGCTCCTGAGTTCCTTAGTGTAGCAGCGTTGCAGGAAACAAAGCAGCAAAGTGACAAAGACAATGAATGCAGAGTGGTGACAACAGGGCTGCATACCAGTAGTAGACAGCCTACTGGTTCTGCCAGTAGTGACACCTTCCCTTGCCTTGGGCAGGTGGGAGGGTGGGTATTCAGGGAAGGGTTCCTGACAATGGAGATAAACGCAGAAGCCAAATCCAACCCAAGAACACTTGTAGCACAGAGATCTGACAATGGCACAAGGAGATCTTTTTCAGAGGGCAAGGAGAGAAAACGGATTGCTTCTTTGAGGCTGACAACACCCCACAGACAACAATTCATTCAACTGTTACTGAGACAGTCAAGCTCTCTGTCTTTACGTCCTTGAAGGAAGAGTGTTCGCTAACCGTCTGCCCACTGCTGCTCAGATCAGCCTGGATGTAAATGTTCACTTAGAGTCACGGAGACTCCAACGCTGTCTCCGCCCAGCCTCTGCTTGCTCCCGGTAGCTGAACAATAGCTCGAGCAGTCCCAGGGTGCATCAGGCAGAAGAGAAATCACCAGGTAATGAGGAATCTTTGTCAGAGCAGGTCTCTGCTCTAAGGACCTCTGAATTGATACAGGCTGCAGTGGACTGAAAAATTTAAAGTGCCAAATCCCCTGGGGTAAAACATCTATCCACCTATCCTCCATTTACTATTATCATCATAATTATTGTAACAGCTTTTTTTCTTTTTTTTTTTGGCTGTGCTGTGTGGCTTGCAGGATCTTAGTTCCCTGACTAGGGATCGAAGCCGGGCCACAGCAGTGAAAGCGCCGAGTCTTAACCACTGGACCGCCAGGGAATTCCCTTATTTTTGAACTCTAAACTCTAAAGTGATTTATAGACAACTCTCCCAACTCAGAAAAGGTGCACCTGAATCTTCATGGCCAGCCGCACCCTCGGGACACCAAGTCTCCCATTAGCCCTGGCAGCCTGATTCACCCGCTTTCTCTCCCCCTGCTCTGCTGACTTGCAGCTCCCTTCCTTCCGAGCCCCCCTATTTAAGTACCCTACCTCGAAAGTTACACGTTCCCTGGACTGTTAGCAATACACCCTCTACCCCTCACACTAAGAACACAGGGAAATTAGTTCTCACTCAGATGTTGCAACCTTGCTCAAGACCTTAGTATTATATGCATCTTTTTACTTCTCCCTTTCTTTAGATACAGTTCCACGTTTCCACTGAATGGCACTTTTGAGGAAAGAGGTCTTCTGAATGCCTCTACACCATTCCTTCGTTCATAATCATTTATTAGAGCCCTGTGTCTTGGTTTGGAGGATACAATGATGAAGACCCAGTCCCTTCCCTCAAGGAACTTAGGATCCGTCGAGGAAGGAAGACGATCAGAGTGCAGAGTGTAAGTGTGCACAGAGCACTGCACAGAGCACTGCAGAGCACAGGAGGCTGGGCACTGGCTCAGAGGGCAGGCCAGAGAAGGACGCCAGGAGGGGACTCTTGAAAGGGAACGGCAAGTAAAGGTACCGCGGGTGAGAAATATCACAAAAGCTTAAGAAGCGGCATGCCGCTCTAATCTGTGCGGCTGAAGTTTATCATCATGGGTGAAAATGGCAAGAGGTGAGGCTAGATGATGGACAGGGGCCAGTTTTGCTGGCAACAGCATTAAACTTTATCCTGGAGGTAATGGAGAGCCACTGAAGAATTTTAAACGTGGGAAGGTGATGTGATCTCATTTATTTTACGAAGATATTTGCAGCAGTGTGGCTAAAGACGGAACGGACATGAGACCAGAAGGAGAAAGACCAATTACCAAGAGGCTATGATCATAAACCAGGAAGAGAGTGAGATTAATTGCAGTGACAGGGGCCAGATTCAAGACCCACTCAAGTGGTAAAAACAACAGCATCGATCGATTAGGTTGACTGATATGGGAAGGTAACAAGGGAGTGCCCTCTGAGAGCTTCAGCGAATTCTCTCAGATAAAAACCTTCAAATCCTACCTTCCCACTGATGATAACAAGGGTTGATAAGCTTTCTCAAGAGCACCAAAATCCTTTTTCCAAGTAAAATCTTAAACTGAACTTTAAGGGTGAAGGACCCAGAATCCTAGTGGCCTGCGTTCCCCATTTCCACACAGAAAACCTTCCTTAGAATCCTAGGGATCCGAGACAGACAATCTGAAAACCCTTGTCCAAGTCTAAATGCCAGAACCTGACATTCAAAGGATTCTAGGGCAACATAGCTATGTGGTCAACAGCACCTCTCACCTCTACATCTGAATCTTGTTCAGTCCACCTTCCCTACCTAGAAGATTCTTCTCCATCCTTTCTTTGTTACAGAATCCAACTTATCTTTCAGGCCAAGCCCCCAGCCAAGTACCAAGCCAGCTCAAGGGATTTCCTTCCTTCCCTGACTTCCACCTAACGTTTCAGCCTCACGGACTTGAGGCAAACTCACTGCCGTGAACTATTAACTATTAATTTCCTCTTCCATGTAGCTCTCTTTCCAATGGGACCTGGCCTTAGGCTCAGGATCTCCTCAGCATTGAAACCGCCTTGTACTCAATAGGCCCAGATATTTACAGATTGACAAACTAATTCATTACACTTAACCGACCTCATCAACCTTAGAAAGTAAACACAAACAACTGCAGGGCTTCCCTGGTGGCGCAGTGGTTGAGAATCTGCCTGCCAATGCAGGGGACAAGGGTTCGAGCACTGGTCCGGGAAGATCCCACATGCCGCGGAGCAACTGGGCCCGTGAGCCACAATTACTGAGCCTGCGCGTCCGGAACCTGTGCGCCACAACAAGAGAGGCCCGCACGCGGCGATGAAGAGTGACCCCCGCTTGCCACAACTAGAGAAAGCCCTCGCACAGAAACGAAGACCCACACAGCCATATGAATAAATTAAAAAAAAAAAAAAAAACTGCAATGACTATGAGAAAAATGAAGAGGAAAAAAAATACACAGAGACATCATGACCTTGAAATGAAAGACCATACACTACACAAAGATGTTGAACTGCATTTTACACATAAACCAAATAAAAATCTCAATGGCATGAGGACTTCCCTGGTGGCGCAGTGGATAGGACTCCGCGCTCCCAATGCCGGGGGCCCGGGTCCGATCCCTGGTCAGGGAACTAGATCCCACGTGCATGCCACGACTAAGAGTTCGCATGCCACAACTATGACCTGGCACAACCAAATAAATAAATAAATATTTAAAAAAAAAATCTCAATGGAATGGTTAAATGCGCTAAAGAAAATAATTCAAAAAGTCACATTAAGATACTTTGTAAAAAAGAAAAAAATAGCAAAACTATCTTTGAAAGACCCCATAAAAAATATCACACAGAGGCAGGCTGGAAGGTTACCCTGTAGACCTCGGTGGCTGCTGGGCATATAAGCTAGGCAATGGGGCTGTAGAAAAAGGGAAGCTTTGCCGCCAACTACTTCCTTTACTAACTTGGTCTTGACTATAATCTTCACTAGACTGAGAGCCCTGCTAGGGAAATATGAACTGTCTTATTCATCATTGAACCTCCAGCACCTAAGGGGAACTGGCATATGACAGGTTTTTAATTACTCTTTTAGGATAGTGTGAGGCTATAGAATGTTCTGGTAAAGAGTTGAAAATGATTAATTCTACCAGTTATTAGAACACATTATAAAATAAGAATTCACGAACCATGATTCTGGTATAAAAACAAGAGAGTGAAACCTGTAAAACAAACATCTTAGAAAAGACCAAATTTTTAGGATTTAATGGTTGATAAAGTAATTGTCACAAGACACAGGGGATGATACAAAAGGTAGTACTATGATAACTGAATAAAAATTTAGATCCATGCTTCATATTTGGACAGGCTACCAAAGACTTATCAAGACTATACATTTCTGCAAGTTTTTGAGACTTTTATAGTCTCACCCTGGGTTCATGTTGGCTTATGCCTATTCTATCTTTTCAAAGAATTCACATATTGATCTTAAAACCCAGGTAAAATCTTCTTCCACTAAGCTCCAACAAACCACATCAACTCTTCTGCTGAACTGAAACTGCCCTGACAAGCAAAGACCTACCCTAAATCCAGAGGGTCAGCTGAGTCAGTGAGAAATTGAAAATAATTTTGTCACACAGTTTTTCAATGGAGGTTGACCTATGGTATAAAGGAAGACAAAGAAAGATGCTACCTGCTCAAGTTTGCAAAATAAATTAGCAATTGAATTTTCTATTTATAGTAATCACATCTCTGATGATATGACACATGGTGGTATTTGGGCAACAGGGTATCACAGCAATAAATCATTACTGAAAGCATACTACCTGGGTGACACTACACTAGGGATATAAAAATCACCAACACTGTCATATCCTTTCAGGAGGTGACAATTTAGGGAGACAAGGTAAAGATGTGAAAAGTGTAATCAAATTAAAGATAATAAAAGATAAGCTATAAGGTAGAACATGTGACTGCTAAGCAGAGTACACAGACAATATTGGCACAGAAGCCCAGAAGAGGGAGGGCGAGGTCAATAGAAGTAAGGATGGCCAATCAGTGAGAAGGCATAATTCAAGCTGGATCTCTGATAACAAATTGATTTGCTGAGGCCAGAGTGGAAGAAGGAAGCAGAGGGTGAAGGGAAACTAAAGGGCAGAAAGTAGTGAGGTGGGGTAGGGGCTTGGAGTGAAGTCCAACATGAGAAATTTCTACTGAGAGGGCCCACTTACAGAAGGCCCCGTCCGGTTCAAAATAAGGACTCACCAATTTGGTGTCTGTTCAATATCATATCTGGAATGTCTTCCCCCAGCATTGTATTTACCAGTGCCCCTTTAGAATAGATCAGTAACTACCTTTAACATTTCCTCCATGTGTCAGGGATGTTTAAGATTTAAGAGGTGGCCATTCTGGACTTTACATACTTACCTAAATTTGCATAAATCAATCTCGTGGTATTGTCAGGACCTGGACTCGGCCACGATAATAAGACTGTATTATGTTAAGAGGGCTGGCTCTTGTAATTTAGCCATTATTTCTAACTCATGATCAAACGGGACATCCCGCACAGATGTGCTACTAGCACTAGCAAAGTCAACAGGTATGTGCATGCCAAGAAGTGCTCAGAATACATCTTAATCTCCGATCAATTTTTTGACCACAAGGAAAATTTCTGACCACAGGAAATGCTCAAACAACCCAACTATGCTTTGACTCACAGAAAGTTTCCAGATAGAATCTCCACAGCAAAATAAAGGAATCCTGGATGCTGAAAATCCTGGAGTCACACACCACACAAAACAATTCCTTGGAATCCACCACTCCACCACCCTCCTAAAGCAGGCCAGGAAGGATAAAACAGAAATCTGTTTCTTTTTTACTTTAAACAAACAATTTTACTGAAAAAAGCTACAATTATCTAAAATAGGGACTGACCTGAAAACAATCAGAAATAAGCAGTGGAAAGTACAGATTAGGTTGCAATGAGAAGAAGACTCAAGGAAAAGAAATGATGAGTGAGAGGCAGGCTGGAATGACAGAGAACTGCACTTTTCCTCAGCTGTAAACCTTCTGAGCTTGTCTTATCGACTGGGTGTGTGAGGCCTGTGCTAAAGGTACTCCCAAACAGAGCAGCGTGTGCTATAAAACCAGAAACTCCATTTGACACAGCAGCTGGCTCTCAGACACACCATTATTCTTCAAGGGCCTCAAGGTGAGAGACACTGTCACACATTCACAGCCTTTCTGAGTGCCAACAGCATCACTAGTCCAATATTGGCAAGACAGGTCGGGGCTCCAGAGAGCCAGCATGAGGCTCTCAGGAAACCTCAGCTACATCTGGCAGGAGACGGAGGAAAGCCTTCAACTCTTGGGGTCTTAATCTATAAAACCAAAGAGTTGGACTAGATGCTTTAAAAAACAAAAAACTCTCATTGAAGTATAATACACATTTGTTAAGTTTATAGAGAACTGTACAATGATAAATTTTCACACACTGAACACACCATGTAAACAGCACCCAGACCAAGATACAGAACATTTCCAGCATTCCAGAAGCCCCCTTCTAGTCTCTATTCCTCACCAAGGATAACCACTGTCCTGATTTATAATAGCACAGGTAAGTTTTTCTGTTTTTCTTCTTTATATAAACAGCATCATACAGTATATATTCTTTTGTCTCTGGCTTCTTTTGTTCCACACGTTCGTGAGATTCACCCATATCGCAGAGTTGAATTAGATGATTTTTTGAAAATAAATTTATTTATTTCTTTATTTTTGGCTGCGTTGGGTCTTCATTGCTGCGCGCAGGCTTTCTCTAGTTGCGGCGCGCGGGGGCTACTCTGTAGTTGCAGTGCGCAGGCTTCTCATTGCGGTGGATTCTCTTATTGCGGAGCACGGGTTGTAGGTGTGTGGGCTTCACTAGTTGTGGCTCCCGGGCTCTAGAGCGCAGGCTCAGGAGTTGTGGCGCACGGGCTTAGGTGCTCCGCACCATGTGGGACCTTCCGGGACCAGGGCTCGAACCCATGTCCCCTGCATTGGCAGGCGGATTCTTAACCACTGTGCCACCAGGGAAGTCCCTGAACTACATGATTTTTAAGGCATCTTGCAATTCTAACGTACGACCATTTTAAAAACGTGCTACCGTTATACACTGAACAGTTTTTTGGCAATATCCATCAAAACACAAAAACGTACCCTTCAGTCCACTCTGGGGTATTGATCCTATAGATATATTTGTACACCTGTGTTTGAGTGTGCATACACACGCCTATAGAGAGATATCCACTGCAGTACTGTTTATAATAAAAGACTAGAAACAATGTCCCTCAACAGCAAATAAATTATGATATATCCAGACCAAGAAATACCATGCAGTGAAAGGGAGGAGGAGGAGGAAGCAGAAGCAGAAGAGGAAAAAGAAGTAGTGGTGGTGGCAGTGATAAGTAGTTTATACCTACCAACATGGGAAAATGTACACAACATGTTTTTTAGGTGGAAAAAAATAGGTCATAGGACAGTATGTTTAGTGATGCTCCAACTGTGTATAAACACATTGTGCACGTGATGCTTATTATGTATATGTATATGCACAGAAAATAAATCTCTGCAAGGGAACCAGTCAAACTCCTAACAGCAGATATCTAAGAGGAATGAGAAAGCAACTTTACTTTTCCACTTCAAACAATTCTATACAGTTTAATTTTTTTTTAAGTAATATACATTTATTGTTAAACTTCTTTTCATACAATATAGCAATTATGTATAGAGTAAACAGTAAAAGCCCAATTTTCCAACACTACCCCTATCAAAAATCTCCCTCCCCTCTCAGAGCCACCTGGGAGGCACTCCTGAAACCCTTGCCATTTTCAGACATTTTTCACACCAAGTCATAAGCATATACCTTGACATAAGCACAGGTTTACTCCACCTTATAATGGGATCACACTACACACACACATAATTTTGCAACCTGCTCTTCCCACCTTACAATAAATCACGGACACACAATCCCATGTTGGCTAGATAAACCTTATCTTTTTAACATCTACCTAGAATGCCACTGTACAGATGCACTAGTCTATTAACAGACATCCTTGTACATACCTTTGTGAGGACATATACAAACACTTCCATAGGACGATAAATTCCCAGAAGGGCCAGTGGCTGGGACTGAGAACGTAAGAGGTTTAAATTTTTAACAGATACTGCCAAATTCTCTTTGTTTGTTTGTTTTTTTGTGCGGTACGCGGGCCTCTCACTGCTGTGGCCTCTCCCGTTGCGGAGCACAGGCTCCGGACGCGCAGGCTCAGCGGCCATGGCTCACGGGCCCAGCCGCTCTGCGGCATGCGGGATCTTCCTGGACCGGGGCACGAACTCGTGTCCCCTGCATCGGCAGGTGGACTCGAAACCACTGCACCACCAGGGAAGCCCCAAATTATCTTTTTTAATGGCTATGTCTATTTATATTCCCACCAACACTACACGAGTGCACCAAATTCTAAGCATTCTGCCTTTGATTATTTTTAACAAGGAGTACCTATTTTACAACAAGAACAACAAACGCTTTAAAAAGGAGTAGAAACCTTTAGGTTTAGGACCTAGCGAAAAAAGTCTTAAGTTTAACCTATTTTAAAAGCTGGTCTCCCAACTGCCAGATTTACTTAGAAGGCCAAAGAAAGCACCTGACTTACTGCTATGCACATATCCCCACCCACGAAGAATGCTGGCCCTCAACATTTTGATCGGAAACTATCAAGACTCCATGACTTCTGGCTGCCAAGGTCCATGCTACAATCAAGCAAGAGAAGTATAGTTTGTGTTGCCATGAATCGTGTTTCTCTGCCGTATCAAGACTTCCACTGTAAAATTATTTGGGCTTTGGTTCCTTGCTTCTAAGAAATGCCAAATGTTGTAAACAGGGCTAGCATTTCAAAGCACAGACAACCAGGGCTGTTATGCTAGTTTTAGGAAGGCAGGCATTTTTTTAAGTCAGCAAGGCCGCTGTAGACAAGATAGTCTAATAAGCCTCCCATTTAAAAGTTGGGGACACTCAGGTCTTAAGATATAAAGATTAAGAGCTTGAGTTCTGGAATTAAATAGATCAACATTTGAGCTGAATCTGCTCTTTATCGGTTAAGCCACTTTTGGGCAAATGACTTAATTTTTCTCAATACCAGCTCACCATTAAAAGAGGAAAATAATAGTCTCTGCCTCATAAGACTCTACGGGGATTAAGTAAGATCATGCAGAAGAGAGAAAAGCTCAGAACCTTTTCCCTCTGCAAAATCACTCAGGAAGTTCTGTGCAGAGCTGGGCACAGACATTCCAATCCACTGGTATGCTAAAAGAAAAACGTACAAATTCACACACCAGAAATTCTAAATGGAACACTTGCCAACTCTGCTGAAACAACTGACAGGTAGCCATGGCTGTCCTTAATTAACTGTCCAGTACTTCTGTCAGTGTCCCACTCTCCTTTCCTGGGAACAAGGAAGAATAAACTCCTTTGCTCCCCTTGTGGTTGGGTAAAGTCATGTGACCAGTTCTGACCAGTGACTTGTGAGCAGAAGTGAGGTGAAGCTGAAACATTTAATTGCTGGAATGAGATCCTCCAGAAGTTTCTTTCCCTTCGCACCTAGCCTCGTTCAAGAGGGTGGCTGCTCCATCAGCTGGGTCCCTGAGTGAGGACAGTGCAGAGCAAAGCTGCCAGAACAAATATCATAAATGAGTGGAAAAAAAAATCTTTGCTCTTTTAAGCCATTGAAATTGTAAGCTGGCCTCATCTGACTGATACACTATGGCCAGCTGGAAAAGAAGAATTTAGCTAAAGAAATGACAGTAATAATTAAGGCTGGGGTGAAAAATAAAATCTATTCTCTAAAAAGGATCTTTCTTTATGTAGACTAAAGAATGAAAACCTACGAAATTCTCCATACTACAAGACCTAAGGAAGCCACAAGGGTCTGTGTGGGTCTGTTACCTACAAACTCACAGAGCTTCCTGTCTCGGTGATGGGACCCGCCGGCATTTACTCCTGCAGCACACACTGCCGGATCATAAAGGAGACATAGCTTTCTCAAATTTCTCAGCAGAGTGATATATACACACAAGAAGATGGGTAACCGAGCACAGAGATCTAACTGAAATGCTCATAAAATCAGAGGGAGACAGAAATAGGCTAATAGAGAGAACACAGGAAAGGATCTAAACACATCCCCCTCACTAACCCCTCAAGCCGCTCCCTCAACAAGATCAGATTACCTTTAAATGACACAAAAGCAGCAATTTCCCAACCAATGGTAGTGAGGAAGTTCTCATGAGTAGGCAAAAAATAAGGACTGTTTGAAAAATGAGTTTTTCAGAAAGCTAAACTTATTAAAGTTAGAAGACTGTACTTCATTTTAATATGGCAGAACAAAGACTTTACCCTTTCTCCACTAGAGAACCACACAAAAGCAACCAGGAGAATGAGAAACAGAAACATCCCGTCTTTGACAAAACTAGAGACATCTGTGACCCCAAACCCCAATACGTGAGTAAGAACCACCAAATGTTGTAAAGGTCAAACAAGGGTGTGGGAAAGCGATGAGAGAGAACGCCTGTTGTTACAGATGTCAGACAAAGCATGCAAGTCCACTTCTAAAAAGTAAATGCTTCATTCTAAGGGGGCAATACCAGCAATCCATTGTTTCTAACAGTGGGAACTGGCTCAGGGACTGGTGACTGAGGCTTCCTCAGACCCAGTCCGGCATGAAGAATCATATACACAAGTCAAACCTACAGGAAGCAGTCTGTCAAGGAGGTAGGGTGACAGAGAATGCCTGGGGCATTACAACTGCCATTTCCAGATGTCTGAGGGCAAGAAAGGCTAGTAGAATATTCAAGAAAAAACCCTGCTAGGCTAGCCCCTTCCCAAAAGAATTTTCTACAGACTGCTGGACTGGAAGGAATCACCTCATTCAAAGATGAATGACAATTTTATAAAAGGATCTAGCACATATTGAACTGTACATTTAAAAAATGATTGATGGTAAACTTTGTTATGTATATTTTATCACAATTAAAAAAAAAAAGGAACCAGCACAAAACTACCAGCAAAAACACAAAACAAACAAAAAAGCCTCAAAAAAATCCACAAGAAAAACCAATTGCAAAGAACATTCATCCAAAAATGCTTCCATTAGGGACTTCCCTGGTGGCGCAGTGGTTAAGAATCCGCCCACCAATGCAGGGGACACGGGTTCGAGCCCTGGTCCGGGAAGATCCCACATGCCACGGAGCAACTAAAGCCCATGCACCACAACTACTGAGCCTACACTCTAGAGCCCGCGAGCCACAACTACTGAGCCTGCAAGCCACAACTACTGAAGCCTGCGCACCCAGAGCCCGTGCTCCGCAACAAGAGAAGCCACCGCAATGAGAAGCCTGTGCCCCGCAATGAAGAGTAGCCCCTGCTTGCTGCAACTAGAGAAAGCCCGCGTGCAGTAAGGAAGACCCAACACAGCCAAAAAATTAAAAACCAAAAAAAAAACCCCCCAAAATGCTGCCATTAGTAAATAAAAATATATTCCCATGAAATAAAAAACAAATGAACCACACAATCTCTTCTACGAAACAATGTGTAAAGCAGAGATACACTAAGAAAAGACAAGAGACAACAAAAGTAGATAAAACACTTAAGGGCAGAGGTAGGGAAGCAGAAGAGAAAAA
The DNA here is from genome assembly GCF_002837175.3 of Physeter macrocephalus. Taxonomy (NCBI): domain Eukaryota; kingdom Metazoa; phylum Chordata; class Mammalia; order Artiodactyla; family Physeteridae; genus Physeter; species Physeter macrocephalus. Next base: position 12,895,658 of record NC_041230.1, read on the forward strand.
TAAATCTTTTTCCATTACAGAAACCAAAAACACATGGAAAAGAAACGACATTGCTGAAAACCCTGTAAGGGACACGTAGAACCAAAGTTAGGATGACTTCAATATACAGATTAAAAGGGCTCACTATGTTCCAGGAAAAACTGACTTAATTCAATTAACAAGGTATGTCCTGGTAAACTTATTAAACTTTAAAAAGAGAGAGGGAGGGAGGGAAGGGAATCTTCAAGGCATTTAGGCAAAACACAGGCTGGCCTCAGATTTCTCCCATGCACAGCCCTGTACACTAGAAGATAGCAGAACTGTGTCCATAAAGTCCTCGAGGAAAGAAAGGCTAACCCAATTTTATATATAGCAATACTGCCATTTGAATATAAAGACAATTAACATTTTTGAACATTCAAGAGGAAAAAAAAATCTCTATAGAATGACCGCATTTACGAACACTGATACAAAAACTATTAGCAAATAGCATTCAACAGCACATTTAAAAATAATATTCTATAACCAAGGGACCTGTTTTTACTCACAACACTTCAAACACCAAATTTGTGTGGGTTTTTTCTCATACCAACCAATTCTCCAACTCTCTGCACACCAGCTAGACGTCCTCCAACAATTCAATTCAATTCTGACACTAACTACACCTGGAGTCAGTGCAGACCTCCAGGTTAAGGGTTCAGTCCCAGCAAGACTGGCCCCCACCTCGGGCACGAGTCACAAGTCCCAGGCCTCCTGTACTTCTGACTGACGGGCTATAAATCAGGAGTTCCCATGACACCCTCCTCAGGTTTGATAATTTGCCAAAACTGCTCACAAACTCAAGAACACTTTTTACTTAATATTACTAGTTTATTATGAAGGCTACAACTCAGGAACAGGCAAATGGAAGAGACGCATAGGGCAAGGTGTAGGGAAAGAGGCGTGGAGTTTCTATGGCCTCTCTGAGCACCCTCCCAGCACCTCAACCAGGTAGCTCTTGGAACTCCATCATTTAGGGGTTTTTATGGAGGCTTCATTACATAGGTATGACTGGTTAAACTTACTGGCCACTGGTGATTGAACTCACTCTCCAGACACTTGCCTCTTCCCAGAGGTTCAGGGGTGGGGCTAAAAATTCCAACCCTCTAGTCGTGCCTGGGGGGTCTTTCTGGTGACCAGCCCCATCCTGAATCTATCTAGGGGCCCTAAGTCACCAGTTACCTCATTAGCCTACAAAAGACACTCACCTGTCCAGAGATTCCAAGGGTTTTAGGAGCTGTGTGCCAGAACCTGAGGACGGAGACCAAATAATCTATTTCCCAGTATATCACACCAAGTATGATTTATTCTAGGATTCCTGGAGTGGGTCAACAGTAGAAAATTACTAATTTAATGTATTTCCAAATAGTTCAAAAGAGAAAAATTATAATGACTGCATCTTTACAAAAGCTCAAAGGATATTTGATATAATTTAACTCCACTCTCGATAAACCAAAAAACTCATAGTAAACAAGGAAGGATGGATAAGTTAAGTCCTTAAAAATGAAAAAAAAATTTTTCCCTGTCTCATCCCAAAGCCAACAAGGAACAAGGTAAGAATATCCACTATTACTAGCATTATATAATATTGTCCTGGAGGTACTACTGGCCAATATAATTAGTCCAAAGGCGGGAAAAAATCAGAGGAATCAACATGAGGAAAAGAAGTTAAATGATAAATATTTACAGGTGTCATGATTTACCTAAAAAAACCCAAGAAGCTCTATATCTTGACTGTGGCGATGATTACAAAACTATACACATTTGTCAAAACTCATTGGGTGGGACTTCCCTAGTGGTCCAGTGGTTAAGAATCTGCCTTCTAATGCAGGGAACACGGGTTTGATCCCCGGTCAGGGAACTAAGATCCCCTACTAAGCCCGCCTGCTGCAAGTAGAGAGGCCACATGCCGCAACTACAGAGACCGTGCGCCACAACTAGAGAGAAGCCCACACATCACAGCGAAAGATCCCTCATGCCACAATGAAGATCCTGTGTGCTCCTACTAAGACCCAACGCAGCCATCAATCAATCAATCAATCAATATTTTAAAAAAACCAAAACTCATTGGGTGTAAACTTAAAATTGGTGAGTTTTACTATATGTCTATTACATTTCAATAAACCCAACTGAATCATTTGAAAAACTATTACAAGCAATAAAATATTCAAGTAAGGAGTCTGGATACAAAATTAATATGCAGAAATCAAAAGCCTTCATCTATATAAACACATACCTATTAGTCCCTTTCACCATGCAACCAAAAAAAAAAAGCCACCAAGAGCTACATGAAGAAAAGTTTAACACACTGAGGGACAAAAAAGAAAATGTAACATCATAAAGATATCAACAGTTAATGTATGATTTAAGGGTTACAAAAGGCTTATTTTAAAAATTAAACAGATTCTGAAGTTCATACGGAAAATTAAACAAGAAAAGCCAAGATAATTCCAAAGTGGCTATCTATAAAACTCAGTCATTAAAACAGTGTAGTTCTGGCACACGGATGGATGGGTAGCTAGTTAACTAGATCAAAGAGATGAGAGGGTTCAGAAAGACACTCCAATACATACCGCAATTCAGTAGTGTATACTGTAATATATACAAGTGGCTTTCAAATCAGTAGAAGATGCAATAGATAATGCTGTCACATCGGAAATAATGTTGCATCTTCCACAAAATAAATTTCAGATAAAAATAAAACCATAAAACACTAGAAAAAAGCTATGGTAGACTTTCAAAAATAATCTTGGAGCGGGGTAACCCTTTCTAAGTGAGTGTATCAAAAGCCCAGAAGCCAAAAGAAACAATAAAAAACTCAACTGTAAAAACAAACAAATGAATAAATGAATTCTATAAAACACAAAGATTATATATAAATCAAACAATTAGATATCTGCAACTTATACACAGACAAAGGGAGTTCGCTAGTTTAGGGGAACTGGGATAGAAGGCTAAGAGGGAGACTTACTTTTTCACTGCATACTGTCCCGCATTTTACACCAAACACATGATAAAAAAAAATTAATAGAAGGCTAGCTTATATTTTGAAATCATCTTTCCTACTACTTTGAGGTTGATGAAGTATTCTCACTTTTATGAAATAACAGTCATAAAAGATATTTTGAAAAAATTTAATATCCTTGCTTGGCAGAATAAAAAGCTGGCAACCCTCTGTCACCCCCAAAATGCCGAGAGGGTAACAATACTGGTCCACCAAATCAAAAAGTCTGGGAGCTGCTGTAGTTCTGGTCATGATTAAACTGACAACCTCTTAATAGGCAAGATATGCAAGATGTAAGACCAAAGTTGTGATCACCCTGCTCCCCACCTGGGAAGGCACAGCTACCAATCACCTCTAATCGTTTTTTTTTTTAAAAAAACTCATTCATTCATTCAGCCATCTATTTATTTATTTATTTGTTTATTTATTTATGGCTGCGTTGGGTCTTCGTTGCTCCACTTGGGCTTTCTCTAGTTGTGGGCAGCAGGGGCTACTCTTCGTTGTGGTGCGCAGGCTTCTCATTGCGGTGGCTTCTCTTGAAAGAAGAGAACGGGCTCTAGGAGCACAGGCTTCCGTAGTTGCAGCACACGGGCTCAGTAGTTGTGGCTCACGGACTTAGTTGCTCCGTGGCATGTAGATCTTCCCGGACCAGGGCTCGAACCCGTGTCCCCTGCATTGGCAGGTGGATTCTTAACCACTGTGCCACCAGGGAAGTCCCCACCTCTAATCTTTATGGCATTATTAGATGGTCTACCTCACAAGGCTGCTGTAAAGATTAGATGAGATACAGCACCTAGCACATACCTATTCAAGAGTAACTGAAGGCCTTACTTCTACCTTTTGAATTGTAAGACCACACACCTCAAGACAAGAATAGCTGCAACGTTTCAAAATCTAAAAATACTTCTATGTGTCTCTTCTTTGATCTTCAATATCACACGCCATGTAGCATAGGTAAGGCAGATACTACCTCCATCCTGCACTGAAGAAATTAAGGATAAGAGAAATGAGGTGACTCCAGCTCCCCTGTTGGGTTCTCACAGTCTTGAACACAGGTATGTCCCTCCCCCATTCTCATTTCCTAACTCCTAACGGCAGGGGGCCATGTTATAGTCACTGTCTTCTGGATTACTGAACATGCTCTATCAACATCCTCACTGCCTGAACGAGTGAGCAACAGATCCAGAGCTCAGAGTCAGATGTTCTGACGCCTGCCATCTATCACCTTGCCACCGTACCAAAATGGTTACTAGGCCCAGCTTCACAAATGTGAAGTAACTGAGAAAGCCTATTTGGATGACTAAAACATCTAAGCTAGTTTAAATCAGACTTTTGGGGAAAAAAAAGATGAAGGATGGTACCATCTGAATAGCAATGTTAGAAGGTCTGTTTTAAGAACAGCTAAAAGTCACTGGTGATTAGTATGTTGAGAGCTATAAATAAGTACTTCTCAAATGCTCAGAAATAGTTGGTTAAATCTAAGAGAATATTTGGATATATCAAAATATTGTTTTTATCAGCATCCCCATTTAATAGATGAGGAAACTAAGGCTTAGATAGGGTAAGTAACCTGCTCCAGATCACAGAGCTGATGAGGTGGCAGGACTAAGCCTGGCATCCAAGCAGACTGACTCCAGGGGGTTGTTCTTTTTTCTTTTTCTTTTTTTTTTTTTTTTGGGCTGCGCTGATTCTTCGTTGCTGCGCGCTGGCTTTCTCTAGTTGCGGCGAGTGGGGGCTACTCTTCGTCGTGGTGAGCGGGCTTCTCATTGTGGTGGCTTATCTTGCTGCAGAGCAGGGACTCTAGGCACGCGGGCTTCAGTAGTTGTGGCATGCGGGCTCAGTAGTTGTGGCACACGGGCTTAGTTGTTCCGCGGCACGTGGGATCTCCCCGGACCAGGGCTCCAACCCGTGTCCCCCTGCACTGACAGGTGGATTCTTAACCAGTGTGCCACCAGGGAAGCCCCTGCTTATATTATTTAAATGCTGTGTAAGTCCTTCCCTTCAAAGATCACTCTGAGGATAGAGCTTCCTTACCCCAAACACAGGAAATATGAAATAGTGATGTTCAGATTAGAAAGATATTGTCGGCCGTACATAATTGCTGCCAAGAAGGCTGTTGAAAGGCTAGCTGTGTGTAGGTAAGGGACAACTCCTCACCGTGAGGATGAAATGAAATAATGCTTATAAAGAGCTTGGGACCGGGCCTCCTTAATGCTAATTATCCTCATCACTATTGTTGTTAAAAGAGCCACCACCACCACATTCCTTCCCTCTGGTGATGCGCGCCTCGGCCCATTTTCACGTCTTCCACGCTCGGCTAACACACCGTCAATGCCTACGCTTACTGTACTGCCCCACAATGCTTCCCCCAGTAGCTGTTACCACACAGGGGGCAGTTTAGAACCAAGGGGCTTCTTAGAATCTATAACTGTTATATTTAATTCAATTCAGATTGGGTATTTTCACCTTGTTTTTCTTCATTTGGTCTTAGTGATATTAGAACAACAACAACAACAACTACTACATAACCTACATTTTTCAAGGCTCAGAAGAATTTTGAATTTACCCAGATTTGGGGTCCTTCACTCCCTTCACGGGTTATAAAGGCATACATGCTCTTCACAGAGAGCCCAGGCCAGGAAGTGGAATAGCTCATTACGGATTAAGTTTCCACAAAAACACTCTCTTGCTGCCACAACCCAAACGCTGGCTCCTGACAACCATAAAAGAAGAAAGAGTTTTCTGTTGTGGCTTTTGAAACACAAAAAATAGATCACAAAACAGAAACACTGATTGTAGTTGCAGTTATCAGGAGCTACATGCTAGAAAGGTCTTGTTTCAACCAAACTGCAGCTTCCCCGAAAAGATAAATTGTGTGAGTTTGTTTTTAAACTGTTGGGAGGCCACCAAATTTAAATAGACAAAGGATTCCAGCCAAGGGTGAAAGAACGCAAACTGGGGTGAAATCACAAGGCCTTGCACCATCTCTGTCTGAAAAAGGGGGATTCAATTGTCTGATACCCAAGTCATCTTACATTTCAAACAAATAAACCACCTGAGAGCCAGGTACAACACAAAGGAGTGAGCTTATCTTTTTAGACCAGGATTCTCAAGTGATATTCTTCCACGTCTTCTTCCACCAGCTTCAGTCCTTCTGACTTTCTGTTGCCTCAATTCCCATTCCTACTGACCCAATTGTTCTGTCCTGGTCATGTGAACACAAAGATCCCTGACTGAGGTCTCTGGAGAGCTAGGCCCCATGGGGATGCATAAATGAAGGACGCATCAGCCCATACCTTAAGGATCTCAGGAGTTTTGATGCCTGCATCAATCACCTTGCCATCTGTATTCTTCTGCTTGGGCTACCATGACAAAATACCATAGACTGGGTAGTCCAAAAGGGAAAACCTGCTGTGACAAAGGCATGTTTAGAGAGGGAAGGTTTAGAAAGAGTGGGGAATTGTCAGGTGGGAGGGGAAACAACACATGAGTCAGTAAGAACAGTGATGAGCAAAGACATGGAGGCATGAAACTGAAAAGTGTGAAGAAAGATGAGTAACCCATCTGCTTACCATTTCTTGCATTCTTCCAGTTTTGGCTCTAATCCAGGCTGCCCTCCTATGCTGAGTTATATACCTCTACCCTTTCGGGTTTAAACTAAGGGTCTAGGTGAACCCATGCTAGCATAATGCAGGACTGGGTACATATGCAGAGAAAGGAAGGGCAGAATGGAGGGAGATTTGCAGAAAGGCAGCTAGATCAAGTACATTTCAGTCCTCAAGGGTCAGAACTGTTCTCCACACAGTGATCAGAGTTATTTTATTAAACAAAGGCCAATTACTGTCCCTTCACTCAAAACCTTCCAATGGCTTCTGACCTCACTCAAGAGTAAAAGCCAAGGTCCTTACCAGGAATGTTCCAGTCTCAGGAATTTTACACTTGCTGTTCTGTCTGGAAGATTCTACTCTGGGTAATCGCATGGCTCCCTCCCTCATTTACTTCAGGCTCGCATCAAAAGGCACTCTCCCCCAGCCCTCCATATCTAAAATTTTAACACTCACCCCAGATATTTCACATACCACTCTCCTGCTTCATTTTTTTCCTCTCAAGCACTAATCACTAAGATTCTTTATATTTTGTTTGTCATTGTCTCCCCCACGAGACTGCAATGCACGGTGCATGAGGGCAAGGATTTTTATCTCTTTTTTCCAATATTGTAACATCAGCATCTTGAACAGTGCATGGCACACAGTATAGAAGGTGCTCAATTATCTATATACTGAATGAATGAGAAAAGGACAGGATCCTCACAGTTCAACGCACTCCAGTCCTCTGGCACTCTGGAATCAGGCAGAGAAATAAATGCACAGAGTTATCTGAAGAGTGAGGTTATATGGAGGTGAAGATGGCTCTGTAGAAAAAAAGATTGCCAAGTATTTATCACAGGCCGAGTAGGCATGGAGAAGATCTAAAACATGTAACAAACATCCCTGACTGTAAGGGGTGAACATCTAAACAAGGAATCAAAACCAACTCATGAAATAATCAGAGGACAAGAAAGAAGTTAATACTGAAGATTTCGCCACAAGATGACAAGGTCTCCCCTTTCCTGAGTGTTTAGTACGTGTCGGGCCAAGTATCTTATACACGATCTCCTTCAACCCTCACAGCCCTAACAAGGTGGGCATTATCGTTAGCTGCACTTTGCAGAGGAGGCACAGAGCGCAGAGATGTGAAACGGTGAAACGAAGAAGAGCAGCAGCAGAGCTGGGGTTCTGAACGGGGTGTGGCCGCTCATTCCAAAGTCTATGCTTGACCCGCCTGGCTATCAAGCTCTTTGAAACTGAGAAAGGGGAGGGAGTCAACGGGCTACTCTTCCTGGAGGGAGAAGCCTGGGCTGGACTTTGAAGGTGAGGGGCCTCTGCACAGCGGGAGGGGAACCAAGCCTAGCGGACAGCAGGGCTTGGCAAATGAGGCTCCAGCAAGCTGAGAGGCCCAACTAGAGTGGAAGATGCACTTTAGTGTCAGTGCTAAAAGCAGCAGTAACAAATGCTAATTGATCATTTACAACCAGCCAGGTACTGTTATAAGGTTTTTAACATATTGAATCACCTCAATGATTCAAAGCACTATCATTATCCTCATCTTACAGTCGAGGAAACTGAGTCACAGAGAGGTTAAGCATTTGTTCATAAGCAGCAGAACAGAGATTCGAATCCAGGCAGTTTGGCTCCAGGTTCATCCTGTACAGATTAGTCAGTAGAAAGAAAAAAGGGGAAAAAAGGCCATCAAAACATATGCAACACATATGTGCCTATGTGCACAGTCCCCACAGGCACATGGCAAAAGTTCTCCCTTGGCTTCTCCGTGGACCGTCCCCCAGTTACTAATAACAGTTGCACTCTGTCCTCTCCCCATCTCCACCCCCTGCCTTAATCTGCCCTGATGTGCTTGTTGCCAGGCTGTCTCCCAAAAGGCCTCTGATCTAATGGCAAGCGCTTCTCTCCAAAGATGCTACCCTCAATTAGTGGTGAAATTTAAATCTGCCACGCAGAAAGCACTCTGTTCATTTACCCAGGCAAACGAGCTCAATCAGGAAGAAGGTCACAGCTCTAAGTATTCTGTCAAAGAGCATTTTTACAGAGGGCTTCCATTTGCACAGAGGAGCCGTGGGCCACCTCTGACCTGCGAACAAAGCAGACAAGCTGATCTCCAGCCACGGCTGCGGGGCTCCACACTCACACTCAGACACACTGGGGGAAGAGCTTCGCTTCCACACTCTGCCTCACCCTTCCTCCCCTCACAAACTGCCCACAGGGTTGAACCTTTCATTTTAGAGTCTCACTGGTAGGTGTCAATAAGAACACCTATTTATCTGTGCTACAAATGGCCAAAACTGAATCAGGAAGCAATGCCCCATGATAGCCCATCAAGTAAAAACCATAGGGTTATCAAGATCTGCACTAACCACAAGTCTCAACTCGGAACCACGAGGAGAGCCCCAGCAAAGAAAAGGGCTGGCTACACCACAAGGTATGGGAAGCATTCCAGATTCTTCCAGCCAGGTACACTTTGTAAACGGGAATGATCTAGCTGCTAAAATAATGTATGACACAGCTCTGTGCACCCACATACACCCTTGCCAGAACGACCCCCTACCCCTTAAAAGATAGGAAACACAAAGTCATAAATAGGTAGCAAAGATCCTCTTACTGATTTAGCTCTCAGCCTCATAGACTTATTGCCCCTTTAGGAACTGATATGTGCTTCAAGACATCTTTTAAACCAACATGTTAAAATTAATTATTAAAAACTGCCTCACTCCTGGGTATACACCTGAAGTAGATGAGTGCACATACATGCACCAATATTCATGTACAAGAATGTTCATAGCAGCACTATTCATAACAGCCCCCAAACTGGAAAGTGCCAAATATCCACAAAGAGTAGAATGAATAAATAAATTGTGGACTAGTCACATGATGGAACAGTATACAGCAATGAGAATGAATGAATCACACAACCACGAGGGAGTTTACAGATGAATGTCACAGACATAATGCTGAGTGAAAGAAGCTAGACCACAACTATGCATTTGGTATGAGTCCATTATTAAAGTACAAAGGCAGGCAAAACTATTCTGTAACTGTCAGAAGCCAGAGGCAGAAGCCAGGGTAGTAAGTTTTGCAGGCAGCTGGTCATCTTCTGTTTCTTGGTCTGGGTACTGGTTATACAGGTGTATTCAGTTAGTGGCTATTCATTGAGCTGTACTGATGATGAGTGCACTTTTCTTAATGGATGCTGTACTTCAATGAGAAGTTTTTAAAAACTGCTTACAGGGAATTCCCCGGCGGTCCAGTGGTTAGGACTCCGTGCTTTCGCTATTGAGGGCACGGGTTCAATCCCTGGTTGGGGAACTAAGATCCTGCAGGTCGTGTGACCAAAAATAAATAAATTAAAAAATAAATAAAACGCTTGATTCTGTTGCCTCCTCACCCGGTTAAACAACAACAACAACAACAACAACAAAAAAACCCCTGCCTACAGACATTGTCTAATGTCCTCCATTACTGTTCTGGGTAAGTGTCCTATTTGGATTTCCCAACAACAACAACAAAACCCCTGCCTACAGACATTGTCTAATGTCCTCCATTACTGTTCTGGGTAAGTGTCCTATTTGGATTTCCACAACCGCAGTAAATCAGTAACATGAGCCACCAAAATAATGGCCAACATGGACTGAGTGATTACTACGTATTAGGCATTATGCTAAGAACATAACAAACAGGAGTTCATTTAATTCTAAAAAATTCCCTTTGAAAGAGCTATTATTTTTATTCCCAATTTGAAGGAACAGGAAAATGAGGCTTAGACAGTTTAAGGCCAGCTCCTGCGTGGGAAGGTCAGGACACTAGAGGTGACTCAAAAGCTCATGGACTCAACACCTGGCTACTTGAATGGGAAAGGGGTTCGGGTTATAAACACAGAAGTTGCACCAGGCCCACAAACTTTTTTCTTTTTCATGACACTGACCTTTTTATTGAGTCTAGGACAGTTGTCTTATAAAATGTATCACATTCTGGATTTGTCTGATTATCTACTCACTCATGATAAGATTCAGATTAAATATTTTTGGCAACAAGGCACATAATGTTAGGCTGAACAGCTACTGGGGGTGCCAGTCCTGATCACCTTTTGTTAAGGTAGTAACCCCCATATCTCTCCATTATAAAGGCACATTTCTCCTTTGTAATTAGTAATTAATGTGCTGGGTGGTATTCTGAGAACATGCAAATATCAAGTTCCCTCAACACCTTTCCTCAGTGATTTTTAAAAAATCAACCATTGAGGCATAATTTATATACAATAAACCGTATCCATTAAAAGCATACAGTTTGGTAATTTTGAAGTATGTGCACATGAGTAAAATCATCACCACAATCAAGATATGGAATATTTCCATCACCCCCAAAAGTTTTCCCATGCCCCTCTGCAAGCAATTTTTCTTGCCACTCCCAGCTCCTAGGCAACCATAACCACTGACCTGCCTCCTGTCACTATAGATTAGTTTGCATTTTCCAGAGCCATGTATAAATGGAATCATAATTTGTAGTCTTCTGTGTCTGGCTTCTATCACTCTCAGCATATAATGATTCTGAGACCTGACAATGTTGCTGTGTGTAGCAGTAATTCATTCCTTTTGGCCCCTGAGTAGTATTCCAGGGGATGGACGGACCAGTTTGTTTATTCACCTGAACAGCAGCGGTGAGGGGTCTAACTGCTCCATATCGTCACTTGGTCCTGTCAGTCGTTTTATTCTCCAGTGATTTTTAAAATCCAATAATGTTCCTTGCCTGAATTAATTATTCATTCGTGTGATTATGTCTATTTCCCCCACCCCTGGTCATCATGAGGGCAACTTTAGTTCAACACAATGCCTAGCATTAATTAATATATTAATAAATTAATCCAATAAATATCTGCTGAATGAATGGAATCTGCCATCCATCCATCCCCCCCACCAAAAGATGGTAAGCTAAATATTTTTAAACCTACTAACGACTCATCAGGACATTTCTTTCCTTCTACAACCACTTGGTGCTGTATCTGGATTTTCCCACTCCATCAGAGATGAGTGGTCAAGCTTGACCTGATTCTGCTGCCCATCAAGGAGTGCCCCTGGAAGGCAGACAGAAGTCCCTCTCAGGACTTCCCTGGTGGTCCAGTGGTTAAGACTTCGCCTTCCAATGCAGGAGGTGTGGGTCTGATCCCTGGTTGGGGAGCTAAGATCCCACATGCCTCGCGGCCAAAAAACCAAAACAAACAACAGAAGCAATACTGTAACAAATTCAATAAAGACTTTGAAAGTATGGGTTCCATATCCCTGGTTGGGGAGCTAAGATCCCACATGCCTCGCGGCCAAAAAACCAAAACAAACAACAGAAGCAATACTGTAACAAATTCAATAAAGACTTTGAAAACGGTCCACATCAAAAAAAATCTTAAAAAAAAAAAAAAAAGAAAGAAAAAGAAAAAGCCCCTCTTGCAATACAAAGCCTGCTAGGTGCAGGCACTGAAACCCCAATGCAGGGTAGTGTGGTTCGATTCCAGGCCCTCCAGCAAAGGGCTTTTGAAAATAAACGTGAATTTCAGGGGCAATGTTGTGCCCAGGTAGGCACTGCCTCGAAAGGCAGGGCCCTGGTTCTGTTACCAGACTGTGGGGTAGGATTCCTCCCAGAGAGCAGGGGAAGAGAATATAAATGCTGCCACCTTCTCCCCAACCAAGCCAACCCTGCACTTTATTGACACCGAGGTCCTCCCTACAGTGATAAAAGACCGTGATGTACCCTGACTGCCTCCCAAGGGCCACCTTCCCACATCTGGCTTCTTACAGCAACAAAACAATCTCTTGTGAAATGAGATCACACATGCCAAGTGCCCAGTACAATGCTTGGATCATAGCAAGCACTCAATAAATGTGTCAGGAATAGAAAATGGGGAAAGTTAACATGATGGCAGACCATCTTTGGCATTATTATTTTAAACAGCTGCAGGCCTCCTTGACTACAGGCACCAACAGAAAGTAAGATGCACTAACAAAACCATGGCCTACCAATTATTTATATGGTATGGACTGAATACATTGTAATTTAAGATGCAAAAGAGGGGCCTTCTGTCCAAATGAAACTACTCCCTGGGAACAATTCCTATATCAGCCCTCTGTGGCACTTGCCAGAGGTGCTGGGGATTGGTCACCTCTCAGTAAGCAAAGCAATTAAGAAAAGGATGGCTGGATGTGAAATGATTTTTGCCACTGTCACCCGGCCCCCTCTCACTGCCCAAAGAAAAAGGTTAAAAATCACAGAAAGAGGGAGCAAGGAGGTTTGGTCTCACACATTATTCAAAGAAATCATCCCTAGAGAATGCTATTCCTAGTTACATGGCTGGCAAGTGAGGCTGCGGCCTGGGGAGTACAGGCGGCAGAGCCCAGATGAGCAGGGCACGAGGCATTCAGCCTCCAGGATACTAGACCTTCTGGGATGGGGAGGAGTGACACTTGGAAGAAGCTCCTTCAGGGAGTTTCTATGCTGTAGGACGTGGATACTTCCCCCCAGCGTCGGGAAGGAAGCCTTGACTCAAAATTGGCCCAGAGACTCGGGGTATAAAACCTTAGTTTTGTGACCATAGTGAAGTGTAAAGATAGCGTACTTATCCTGAGAAATTATTCTCAGGAGGACTGTGAGTAGGCTCTAAAAGTAAGTCCTCACCCCAACTCCAGGGAGATAAACTGTCCAGAATTGAATATTCCTACTTCCCGCCACACACCAGAGATCTCAGATTAGCCTGGCCAACGCTCTCCTTCACCGAGGAGTCACACTGCTATCGAAGGGGAGCAGTGACACTCTGTTGCCCTGACCAATTTTCCACATGGATGAAAACTGGAAGAAAAGGCTTTCTAACCAGAAATACGGAGTCAAATCTGACCCCCAGTCAGTCCTCCCACCCTGCTGCCATGGTGACCCCAGAGCAGCTGCAGTAGCTACATGCCCTTTTCCAGCCTTCCCATGTAACCAGAGCTGAGAAAGTGAAAATCTAATATCCTATTAGCAAAGAAAGCACAGAGGCTGTCCCTGGGCCTGGGCTGGGCTAAAAGCATCTGCAAATCAATTTGAAAGCTGTTCTACCTACTGGCCATTTCTTGCACACATTCCAATTTTAGAAAATATACGGAAAAAGGATAAATGAACTGGTCAGAAAGCTCAGGAAAAAAAACAGGTGCAGGGACTTCCCTGGTGGCACAGTGGTTAAGAATCCACCTGCCTGCCAACGCAGGGGACATGGGGTTCGAGCCCTGGTCCGGGAAGATCTCACACGCAGCGGAGCAACTAAGCCTGTGCGCCACAACTACCGAGCCTGTGCTCTAGAGCCCACGAGCCACAACTACTGGGCCCACCGCGCCTAGAGCCCGTGCTCCGCAGCAAGAGAAGCCACCGCAATGAGTAGCCTGTGCACCACAACGAAGAGCAGCCCCCGCTCTCTGCAACTAGAGAAAGCCTGCGTGCAGCAACGAAGACGCAACACAGGCAAAAATAAATAATTAAAAAAAAATTTTTTTTTAAAAACAGGTGCAAACTAGAACCAATCTCCACCCACAACGTTATGAGCTAACCTAAGAATATGGGGGAGGAGCTCCGACAGAGCCCTGGTAACAGCAGGAGCAGCGCATTTTGAGGCGAGAAGGCTGCGATCCTTTCTTTGTGATTCGTGTTTAGGAGGAGTCAGCAATTTACTCACAAAACATGGGACAGGAACCTGCCGCCCCTGGAAGGCAGAACTGGCTGCAAACAAAGCTTCTCCTCCCATACTCCCAGAGACCCCCTTTGAGCCCAACTCTTGCCACCCTCTTCTCAGGTCAAAGGTTAAAATGCAGTTGGCTTGGAGATGAAATTTTAAAAGATGATGCACAAGACACACAGTGTTAAATTAAAACAAACAAAAAACAAGCTGTGGAACAGTAGTACATGATCTCATGCTTTTAAACATTTTGGGGGAGAAAACATAATCCAACTATTAATGCAGATTACTTCTGGAGACTTGGGATTATAAGGGACTTTCACTTTGTTATATACCTATATAACATCTACCTATGTTTATAATGATTAAATTTTTTACAGTGAGCACGTATATTCCTCTTAAAATAAGTTGTTTTTTTTTTTTTTAATTTTTGCCTGCACTGCGCGGCACATGGGATCTTAATTCCCTGACCAGGTACTGAACCAGTGCCCCCTGCATTGGAAGCACAGAGTCTTAACCACTGGACTGCCAGGGAAGTCCCAGAAAAAATATTTTTAAGGTGATGGGATGGTTTAAGTCGTCCCAATTCATAACGGTCACACCGTCTCCTCTCTACTGCAAGGTTCGGGTTCGGTTTCTACTGTGACGCTGGCTGTGAAGCGGCAGGTGGGTAGCAACACAGGCCCTGAGGCATGGAAGGCCTAACCATGGCTGGCAGGACTATGAACTCCCAAGCACTGCCCTTGAAAGTGATGATGCAATATTTTATTTGCCAGGATGAGCACAGTGCCAAGGTGCACGAGATGGACACAAAAACAGGGACACGATGACTTCTGACTTTGGACTGCGTGGGGCAGTCCTGACAAACAAGTTTTATTTGGAATATCATCTCTAATTGGTTAGAGGTGACTGCCTGGACTACCACATGGAAACTGGGTCATGTGGCAATTCTACCATGAGTAAGAGAGGGAGAGATGGGATGGGGGTGGTCAGGTGGCAGCACAGGCTTTCCCTAAGAAAAGCACAAGTTCAGGAGAAAGCAGCCAGAGCTGGGGAAGACAGCTGACTGGCTAATTCACTCAGCCAGTCACCAGAATCTCAGAGTCCCGATGCCCAATTCACAGACGTGCTGTGTCCAGGGAGGGAGGCAGCAGTCCTGCTGCCCTGGGCACCGTGCCTGCAGCACCAGCCCTCGGCTCAGACAGGAGCCACATGAGGAGGTGGCTACGGGTGGTGTCAGAAGGGGGCTGAGGACACTGGAGAGGTACAGACAGCACACCACACAAGGGTACAATCTATACGACAACTGTCTAGACTCTTCAAAAAAGGTCATCACTAAAAAAAAAAGGCAGAGAGAACTGTTCTCGACTGAAAGGGACTAAGGAGGCAATAGCTAAATGCACTGTGAATATTGATTGGATCCTAGAACAAAAGACTCAGCTATAAGAGACAGTTGTAAGTCAACTGAGTACATTTAAACATAGATCTATATGAAATGCTCTTGAATTAATGCTAATATTCTTAAAAGTGATAATGTTATTATAGTTATAGAGGAGAAAGTCCTGAAGCTTAGGGATATATGCTGAGATTCTTAGAAGTAAAGTGACATGGTGTCCGCAGCTCACTTTCAAATGGTTTAACAACAATACAAATTGTGGGGAGAAAGAGCAAATGTGGCAAAATGTTAACCACTGGTGAATACTGGGTGATTACTGTAGTACTCTTTTAATGGATTTTACCACTTTCAAATTTAAAAGTTAGGGAGAAAAAAAAAAGGTCATAACTCGGTAAAGTCTGACCGGCAATAGGAAGGAAGACCGGATGTACCACGGGTGAAGCTAACCGCGACGACCAGCACGCACTGAGCGCTTCCGCGTGCCAGGCGCCACACTCGGTGCCCGACGTGCAACGCCCCCCGAACCCTGGCAGCCCAAGCAGGCAGGTCCTGGCATCACCCTCAGTGTACAGATGAGCAAATGGCAGAACAAAGATTCTAAATGCGGTCTAATTGCAGACCTGAAGCTCTGTATCACTCTTCCCAGATGCCTCTCTTAGTGAATCTGTTTTATTTTAAGTACCTCAGGAGAAAATGCTACAGGGGCCTAAGAACAGGGAATGGTTAAATAACCTGTGATACAGCCATTTAATGGAACATTGTACAGCAATTAAAAGTCATATTTTCACAGAGTATTTAATGACAGGGGAACATGCTCACAAAATAATGTCTGGTTTAAAAAGTAACGGTTCTCAAAAAATGGTCCTCCGACATAACTCTTAGTTACCGAGTTCTTTTTTCTGCAGGAAAACGGGAGTAGGTAAGCTGGTAAACTCAGGGCTCTTTAGCCTCATCTGAGTTATGCTAAAATTTTTTTGAGAGCTATAATACCACATATTCTGAATTACGTAAAACTAAAAACCTATACACGTGCAGAGAAATAAGACTGTAAGGAAATACATCAAAAAATATCAACAGTGGTTTTCATTAAGTGGAAGATAATGAATCTTTAAATTCTTTTTCAGTTTTTGCCTTTTGTTGAATTTCTACAATGAACATGCTTTAACTTTATGAAGAGGAAAACAAGTTCTTTTAGGAAACTGAGTACACAAAAGACAACTGTCCCCAACATACACATTAAGCTCACAGATACCACATCTAATTATTTTCCTGAAATTCTATAAAAGTACAAACTAATGCCAATGAGGGGAAGTATATGACCAGAATTTAAAAGGAAAAGGAAAGAAAGAAGAAGAAAACAATGGAATTAAGGTATTCCAGCTTGAAAACCAATCATTCCATCAACAACTAATGTGTATCGTGTGCCAGGTTCTCCGAGACAAGGGGAACAGAGAATCCTGTTCTCAGGATTGAAATGTGCCGGGAAGAACTACCAGGAAGGTTACATTCAAAGTGCTGCTGGGGGTGGAAGAGTCCTGAAGAATGAGGACAAGTTCCAGAGGCAAGGAGGAATGTGGGACACATTTCAAACCACACGAAGGGTACACGCAAAACAGAGAAACACAAAGAAATTCTGCTCTGGCCATATCCTTCTAATACATGGTATGTATTCCTGTAAGACAATTTTAAAATTAATGCCTGTGGTAATATAAAACAGGAAGAATGGGGAGGGAGGGTCGGAGGGAGGGAGAGAAGGCAGGCAGACAACCACAGCGTAACAGTACTGCAGTAGTGCGCGTAGGAGGGAGGAGTCAAGAGTGCGCCGGCATCTGGTAGGCAGTGAGGAAGCAAGAAGAGGTTTATAGTAGAGGAAATGCCACGTAATCAGGATGGACTGAGAAGGAGGGTGACAGTGGGGCAGTGGAAATGAAGTGGAGGAGACAGAGCCAAGAGATGACAAAGGACAGCGACACACTTGGGAACGGATTAGATGAGTCAGAGAGGACCCTGAAGTTCCAAGCTTTTGGGTGTCAGGGTGAGCAGTGGTGCAATCTAACAGAGCTTTAAGAGAAGCAGCAGCTCAGGAGTGGCTGGTGGTGAACTGGGGGCAGGGTTGAAGAGGTCTTCGCACCTGAAAGGATTCACAGGTAGAAGAACACCTGTAGAAGCACAGGTAGAAGAGAGGCAATGGACATAATAAAAAGCTAATCACAGTCTTAGAGTCAGAGAAGCAAGGTGGGTATGGTAGATCAAGCCCACAGATGTGCTCAGCGAGAGGGCATGCGGGTAAAATTCAGGCATTTGGTGCTACCACAGGTGAGCCAGTCAAGGAGCCCACTGAAAAGGGAAGCTCACCCTGACAGGAGAACCCTAACTAATAAATGAAGAAGGAATTAGGGTGATCATTGTCTCAGGGAAGAATCATCAATGGATGCTAAAACTAGTGGGTGAAAATATTAGGAGAAAACAGATACTTACACAGTCTGAAAGCGTTTCCCTACAAAACACTTATTCATATAATGGGGGAAGAGTAGCTTTACAGTGGAGAAGCTTGGCAGACACCACTACCTTAATCAAGGGATCAAAGAGAAAATCTCCAGCGATGGGACAAACTGACAACACATGCCAATTGGTATGATGCACCGAGAAGGACACAGCCTCGCTTCCCTGCTGTTACTGCCACAAGTGCAAACATGAACCTAACCGTGAAGAAACATAAAAAAAAATTCCAAGTTGAGGAACCTCCTACAAAATAACTGATCTGTATTTTTTAAAATTATCAAGACCATGAAAAACAGATAAACTGAACTGTTCTAATTAAAGGAGACTAAAGAGACTTGATAATTAAATGTACCATTTAATGTGGTCTGAGATTAGCTCCTGGACCAAAAAAAATTTTGTCTTTTGCTATTAAAGGATGGTAATGTGACCAATGATGAAATGAAAACGTCTACAGATTAGATAGGTTAGTACTGGGTCAATGTTAATGTCTTAATTTTGATAACTGCATGGTGCTTACATAAAGGGAATGTTTTTAGTAAATACCCACTGAAGTATTTAGAAGTAAAGGTGCATCATATCTGCAACTTCCAAACATTTCAGAAAAAAAGATACACACACACACACACACACACACACACACACACACACACACACACACACACACGATACAGGGAATGTGGTAAAATGTTAACATTTAAGGACACACACACACACACACACACACACACACACACACACACACGATACAGGGAATGTGGTAAAATGTTAACATTTAAGGAACCTGGGAATTGTAACTTTCAATTTCTTACAACTTAAAATTTTGGTAACTTTCCTATAAATCTGAAATCACTTCAAATTAAAGTTAGGGACCCCCCAAATGATATAAACTATCTCTCTGAAGTGCTAGGTCAACAAGGAGAGGCTTGAATCACTCAAACTTGCTTCCTGAAGATTTCCTCCTTGCCCAAGGCAGAGGTGCCAGGAAGAAACTGATATAAAACCAATGTCAAGAAGATGGACACTGACAAAAGGCTTTGGGTACAGATGGTCTAAACAAACTACAGAACTGCTATGATTATGGCAAGTGCTCACTGTGATTCAATCCTGGTGTGCTACTGAGAAAACCCTGGAAATAACTACAGAGTCTTTAGAGAGCTTCAATTTGAAACCCATTTGCCCTGATTTGGCACATCCTGAGTAAATATGAACACCACCACTCAGCTTAACATGATGCTGCTGAAATTATTAGCAGAGCTTGGTAGGCTGTCCACACCACACAATACTTAATATCATTGCAGGTAATACCGGAATTAGAAAGAACACATAGGGAGGTTATAATCCCTACCTTGGTTTCAAATTAGTAGCAGCCTATATCCTTGAGCTCACCTCTTAATGCTCAAGGGTCCACATAACCATGTGCCCACTATACCACCTCCTCAAAGCTCATCAGCTTTGCAAGTATCCAGGAGAAAATCAAGGGAAACAATGACATGAAACTGGAAGCTCCAGGGGTTACAAAAGAAATGCCAAGGATGGGAATTCCCTGGCAGTCCAGTGGTTAGGACTCTGAGCTTCCACTGCCAGGGCCTGGGTTCAATCCCTGGTCAGGGAACTAAGATCCCACAAGCCATGAGGCATGGCCAAAAAGGAAAAAGAAGAAAAGAAAAAGAAATGCCAAGGAAACACGTTATGGGAGCTCTAAATGAACAAAATAAATGTTTTTAACACAGGTAAAATTTTAACATTTCAAGAGCAATACAGAAAATTTTAAGACAGTCGGCCTCTGTGATAACACCAAGTTGCCAATGGAACTGAAATGCAGCTGCTTGACTAGATGATATCTAAGCATCTTAGCTGGTTTTTTTACTGCAGGAAAAAAATTCTATCAATATATGAATTTCAGGCACCTGATCGATGGCCACCTACACATTCCTTTTATTCAACCAAAATGTGTTACCATTTGGGTCCAGTACAGCGCCGAAGTCACTGATAAATAAAACCCTTTCCCTGCTGAGAGACCTGTAGGGGACAAACAGGCTGCATGCTATGACAGGGAGCTGTGGGAGCACAGAAAAGGTATTCTAACCAGCCACAACTGCAGCCCTGACAACAGGACTGCTCCCACACACTGAAAGGCCTAACATATCTTGCACGACAGCCTCAAAACCACATGAAGATGGAGGATCCACAAGTCTGACAGCTGTCAGGATTACTCAGCTCCTTCCCAGAAAGCATCTCACGGAAACAAGAAATAATTCCAGAATCTCCAGATGGCATAGCCCTCTAGAAAGCGTCCTGTAAACAGTGAAGGCTGTGATCGGCTCTGAGGTAACACTTACCTGTGGCTTCAATGTACTCAATACATCGCTCAATAAATACAGGAATCGGTTTCTCCGGAGTCACCACGGTTGTTAAGGGCACCCCAAAATAGTTACTCTCCCAGGTCGCCTTTGTGATGGATGGCCGGGGTTTGGGCTTTGGTTTCTGTCCAGGAAAGAAAAAAGAAAGCACAAAAACAAAGTGATTCTCAACATACAACTCAAACATCAGTAAGGCTTCCAGAGGGGAACTCTCAGTGGTGTGGAAACTGTCAGAAAGATTCCAAGCAAGATAAAGAGACCCACTTACTCATCTCATTCCTCCAAGTATCACACAAGATGCCGGCAAGTTGCCACATAGTCACACCTTGGGTGTGAAACTGCATTATCAGAACAAAGGTGTTTATAAGAAGCAAGCCACGTTTATTTAATAACAATGAGATGACTGTCCAACATCCTTAATCAGGGGTACAACGGAGTAAACAGGAAACTTTCCAAACATTCCATACAGTTAATAGATATGATACACTCAAGGATGGCTAAAATCTTTTCAAAAGATTGAAAAAGGGGAATTGAAAACTAATAATTTCCTCCTTCGAGAAAAGAGAGCATGCATTCTGCTGAAAGCCCAAGAGAAGAATTCCCTTTGATCCATCAGCCTGGGGTTAATTCCCAATGGCTTCTGCATTAGGAAAGGGTAAAACCAACTAATCAGACGTGACAAATAAGAGAATTCTTTGTCTTTCCCGTCCCAGCACTCACCTTCCTCATGTAGCAGGAGCAGCAGCAGCAGCAACGACTGCTTCAGAGCTGCTATGTACCAAGCCAAGTCCCAGATACTATTTCTATTAAACCTTATGGCATTCCATTTTACCAAGGAAAAATGTCTCACATGACACAACTAACAAGTGACAGTGCGGGGATTCAAACCCAGGAGGGTCTGCCTCCAAAGCCCACGCTCATAAACATTACTGAGATATTTTGCTCCAAAACTATTCAATCCTTTTATTTTGAACATCACGTGAGGAGGAAAAAATGCTCTAAACCAACGGTAAATTTCCTAAAGCTACATTAGAAGGGCAGGTTTATTTACAAATACGCCCGACTTAAAACGTAAAAGTATTTAGGGATCTCTGCATAAAACCCACTAAAGAGGACAGCTAACCAGCTTCTAGGTCAGGGTCAACCATTCCCTTTCCTTATCCTGCTCATCCTCATTGCTTTTGGTACCCCCTTTATATGAGAACAAATCACTTCCTGTTTAGTCTGAAATTCGCTGAGGACTTCCTGTGCAAACAAGTGGCAAAAAAAAAAAAAAAAAAAACAGCTGAGAATAAACTGTACATGAAAGAAGGAACGAGGCCATGTCTGGACTGCTGGTTGACACTATCTGAAATGACAACCCAAAGGCAAAGATGATCCAATCCTCACACAGCCCGCTAACTGATCCGGTACGGAGCTCTGTAATGCGATGTGAATGGATCCGAGGGTCCCAGAGAAGAACATGCACTCCACAAAGCCTGTCACTGCAATATGCCTGCTCCTGGTAAAACCAGTGACACAGCCTCTCAGGCTGCAGGGAGCAGCTGCTGCTCTCTCCCCTGTATAGACTGCCTGAGGCAAACGGGCTCTGATTTCACACTTTTTACCAAAGAAGTATGGAAAAGCAAATGTATGATTTATCTTTACACGAAATAATTTAACCAATCTAGACTCTCCCCCCTAGCATCTTCTACTTACATGAAGTACAACATAAAGAATTTAAGCTTTCAAATCTAACAGACCTGGGTTTGAATCCTGACTGAGAAGTTCTGTGACTTTGGTCAAGTAATTTAGCACCTTGGGGACGGTACCCTCCTCACGAGGTGGTCCTGAGGGTGAAATGATATGATGTACTGGAAGTGGTTCAGTGCCTAGAGCGCAGCAGTTGCCCAACAATGTGAGAAGGGCTGAGTGTTTTCCATTGTTACGCACTGTAGCAACCGGTAACAATGCATCAAGTGAGGCTCTCCCTTAAAAATGCCCTACCATTTAAACTGCTGAAGAATCTGAACACACAAGGAAGACCATCCGGATTTAAGCGACTTTCTTTTGGCCGACCCCAACCAGGCAGCATTTGCCAGTCAAAACTAACATAACAGGGCCTTCCCTGGTGGCGCAGTGGTTGAGAGTCCGCCTGCCGATGCAGGGGACGCGGGTTCGTGCCCCGGTCCGGGAAGATCCCACGTGCCGCGGAGCGGCTGGGCCCGTGAGCCATGGCCGCTGAGCCTGCGCGTCCGGAGCCTGTGCTCCGCAACGGGAGAGGCCACAGCGGTGAGAAGCCTGCGTACCGCTAAAAAAAAACTAACATAACAATAGCATTGTTCGTCAATAAAACCTTGAAGCTTCCAAATAAACTGCTGTTATGGAATTTAAAAAAATGGAACTTTAATAAGAGAGTTGCCAGGAAGCTACTTCCAATCACTATAATGCCTTCTGACCATAGTTCTAGTAAACAGACAATAAATTTTAATCTCATACTTCCTCCACCCTCTCAATACTAGAGCAAGATGATGAAGTGTGTTCTAACAGTCTAAGTTAGCTAGAAAATTTAGCCTCCATCAACTGAATACTTACTAAGCACCGGATCCTTGCTTAAGTTCTTTATATGTATTATTTCATTCCAGATTCACAACAGATCTGTAGATACGGGTGTTAAAACTCCATTTTATAGATGAAGAAGCTGAATCCCAGAAAAATTCAGTTACTTGCCCAAGTCAGTTCTGACTACAAAACCTGCATTCTTAACCGCTATGGTTCATTACCTTCCTCTGAAAGTTCTTGGGATATGCGGAATAAATAAATGGATGATTAAATAAATGATTAAGGGTACACTGACAATCTGAAGAACTTCTAAAGGTAATAAAGACTCACATAAAATACCAGGGATCTTTAAGCTGGGCAAGGGAAGAATGGGGCATGATGACAGCTATTTCAAATAGCTACAGGACTATCTCATGAAAAGAGAGCAGATGATTTTGTATAGTCATGTTGGGAGAGATAAGAGGAAGACAAAGAGGCAATTTGGGCCAGAGAAATTTAAAAAAACAAAAAAACCCCAGCTGTTTAAAAAGGAAAGGACTGCTCTGTAAGTATTTGAAGCAGAGGCTGCAACCTACCTGCCATACTCATTGTCAAGGAGATTCTGCTGTCAGACGGAAGGCTAAATAAGAGCTGCTCTTTTTTTTTTTTAAGGTAACTTAAAAAATTTTTTTTACATTTATTTATCTTTGGCTGCGTTGGGTCTTCGTCGCTGCGCGCGGGCTTTCTCTAGCTGCGGCGAGTAGGGGCTGCTCTTCGTTGGGGTGCGCAGGCTTCTTGCTGCGGAGCACGGGCTCTAGGCGCGCGACGGGGGCGGGGGGGGGGGGGGCGGCTTCAGTAGTTGTGGCGCACGGGCTTAGTTGCTCCGCGGCATATGAGATCTTCCCGGACCAGGGCTCGAACCCGTGTCCCCTGCATTGGCAGCAGGCGGATTCTTAACCACTGCACCACCAGGGAAGTCCCAGAGAGCTGCTCTTATCCCTCTCACCTCAAAGAGTCTAATAAGATCTAACCTAGTTCAGCACTTCAACTTAGAAAAACAGAGAGTAAGCTTTGGCAACGGCGTCAACTCCCGTTGTTGAATGACATGGATATTCATTCTCATTCTCTCTAAGATTTAAACAAACTCTGCTTTACAGAATGTCAAAATACTTCCTTGAAATAACTGAAGGCTCTCTAGGGTGTCACAAAATCAGGCAGGGATTCTTGCACAACTAATTCTAAACCTTCCTAGGAAGGAAATCTGACTTTGTGGTGCATGCCAAGAATTGGACCGGACTGTTGACATAACAAGCAACACCTCAGGCATCTGAAGGGTTACTGGGCACATGTCAAGATGGAAATGCCATTCTTCTGAGTGGCCTGCCAGATGTCTCAGTCCCAGGTCAGATATGTGTCACTCATTAGGGAGTCAGTGGAGCACTCTCAGCAGCAGGTCCTTGGAGAGAAGAAAACAACACCATCCCAACATCTATCTTCTTTTGGGCTCACTCATTAGCAGGCTGAACTGAAAAGAGCATCTAGCCAGAGGAAACCAAGCCCTGAGAACAAACTACACATCTGCACGTCTAAAGTTTAGAGTCTGACTGGGTCCGAAATGGAAAATAACTGTGATTAATCACAAGTGGCCATGTGCTAGACACACCGTGCTAGGTGCTCTGCACAGTTATCTGAAACCTCACAACCACCCTTTGAGGTAAGGTTTATTAACCCCATTTTACAGATGAGAAAACAAAGGCTCAGATAGATTCACACCCAGCACTGAGAGAGCCAGGATTCAGAGGCCAGTGATGTATGAATGTCAAAGCCCCATGTTCCTTCCCCTACATGAACTATCTATCTCCGTGATGAAACACACCGCTGACATAAAGGGCTGGGTCAGCTCAAATCATCTTCACCTTGTCCTCTGGATAGATATTTTTTGAATAAATAACATAGTCCATTGTTCTTTACTTCACAGTTTCCTTAAAAACATGCCTGATTCTTAGTCTTGATACTAACCAGGTGGCAAAGGAAACAAAGAAATAAACCAATAGCTTATGCCAGTGTTGCACTGGGGAGAAATGGTGATTGGAATTTGCCTCTGGCCTCTTGGCCTTTCTGAAACAAGAAAAGAGCATAAAGGGGAAACTCCTGCTTATGGGACAGTACGCCCACTCCACAGCTCCTCCAACTCCCCAGGGCAAGAAAATGATTAGAATGCCAGCCAAAGAATAAGTAACAGCCAAGAGAAGGACCCCTTCTATCAGCCTGTAAAATGGCTGGGTTCCAGAGCCTGATGTGCAATTGACACTCAGTAAATTTCCTGAACAAAAACAGTTTCCAATAATGTACAAGGCCAATGTTTCCTTATATTTTTTTTCAAGTTTAGCTGAGATGACGACTATCTCTGTGGGTACCAGAGTATTTTTTTCGTCTTCTAACATTGTTCTTGCTCTTACTAGGATGTGAGGTGAGGTTCAGAACGTCACGTTCATCCTGACAGTAGTATACCACAGACTCTGTTTTAAAAAAACAGATGAGGTCATGAATTCCCTGTATCACTCTGTGAGCACTGAACAAGGGATAGTCATCTATATACACATATGACCATTTTTCTAATGGGCTAAGTTTCCAGTGTGCAGGAATCTAAGCATTTTTCCTTTTTAATGAATTATACCCAAAGTCACCTAACAGACTAGCAGCAGAGCTAATACTAAAGTCATCTCTCGCCTCAACGAACTTACAATCTAATGGGTATTAGAGAAGATATATGTCTACAGCAAGCAAAGGTGATCTAGATATCAGATAAAAACCAACTGAGCCACAAAGACAAAAA
The DNA here is from genome assembly GCF_002837175.3 of Physeter macrocephalus. NCBI lineage: Eukaryota > Metazoa > Chordata > Mammalia > Artiodactyla > Physeteridae > Physeter > Physeter macrocephalus. The sequence goes on from NC_041230.1 coordinate 12,921,589, forward strand.
AGTCTCCCACAGCCTCAATGGAGAGGTCAGCCACGCTTTCTGGAGAAAGAATATTCTATCTTCTATGGAAACAGCAGGTACAGCTATTCAGTGATCCTAAACTGCCAACTTCAAATATTCTCTCCCCGTCTCCATAAATACCCTTATCCATGTCAAATTACTTATCCAGATTTTAGGGTCAGAAAACGTGGTCATTGGAGTTGGTACCACCTAGCACAGCCTTTTAAATGCTTGGTAACATACCTAGTAGAGCAAATAAAAAACAGAATCCAGTCTGCGTTTCTGTTTTTAAGGAGGAATGCCATATACAGAATGTAGTCTGGAACAGGGACAGTGTCCTCTGAATGGGGCAATTCTCTCCCTTGAGAGTGAAACTGATATAAGCAAAGCCCTAGAGGGTCACACACACACGTGGTTTGCCAAGTTGTACAGTGACACACCCTGAACTAACTGTAACTGGTAGGAATCTTAGAAAAACTAAAAGATTCCAAAAACTACATTACTCTAGGTTTCCCCCAAAGTGTTTTCTTGCATTCTATATTCAACATTACAGCTTTTTGATTGGTGATGATTCTCTCGTATTTCCAACACAGCTTCAAAAGGACCTTCTCAATTAAGTTACTCGCTCACGCCCCAAGTGCATTCTTGGCTGACTGGTGCTCCCCCTTCTGGCTCTAAAAAAATCTAAGCCCAAGTTCAAGAGAAAACCTGGGGATGGATCTGTTCTGACTGGCAAAGTCTATTATGAAAGCACAAATGCTTAGCCTTGCCTCCTTCAAGCTGGCAGTTAGTAATACGACCCGGTCACTCTCCAACTTGGAGCATCTTTATTTAGGGATGAACCAGGAAGTAGCACGAAGTCTCCTAGCACCCCTAACCCTCCCTCTTGCATAGTGGGAAAAGAAAGGCATGTCATCCCCTCATAGGCACCAAATAAACTGAGACCATAGCTTTTTGCCCTATAAAGGCATGAATCTGGGTCAATCCCTGTTGCCTTCTCAGGCTGAATGGCCAATGCAGTAGGGGGCTAAGCAGGGAGGAGGGTCCACTAGTTCCAGGAAATGTTTATAAACATTCCTGCCTGGTTCAACACCCACTGAATCTGGACTTTCCAGAGCTGTGGGGTCAGTTTTTACCTGCTAGCCTCCTTTCAAATACTGTATAAAACGTATTCAGAAGGCCTTTCTCTATGGAAGTAGAGGTGATCCCTGACTCGAGCTGAAATAATCTGAGTTCCTACAAAGATATTTCAGTATCACTAGGTGGTAGAGGAGAACAAGTTGGCCCGGTGAAGATCAGAGCAATTCTCTGTTCTTTGAAAAATAGATTTGGGTTGCCTATTGTAATTTTTTTTTTTTTTTTTTTAAAGAACAGGTGTGCTCTAAGCTAAAGCAGATAGTTAAAGATAGCCTATTTCTGTCACCAAAAACAAACTACAGCAGTTCTTTGGGCTTAAAATAAACTGAGAACCGAGTGACACCAGTTCAAAACAATTTCTCAAAGTTCCAGTTGCTATTTCAGTGTCTCCATGCCTTTTTTGTCCTCTACTCAAGTAGACACTGAAGCTAGAAACAAACAGCACCATGCTGTTCTTAGGGGGCAGTGTGGGGAAATAGATGTTTTTAGATAATAACCAAAGTCCTTTGTCTAAAATGAACAAATTGACTGGATTGAGTACTCCAACTGTGTGCCTGGTTATTGAATATTACCATCTTTCTTGGAGACGGGATTCTAAAAACCCACTGGAAGGAGAAGTCAGAAGACGGGGGTTCCAAAATCTCAACTCCTCCACTCAGTAACTGCACTCACTTGGGGGCACTGAGACTCAGTTTCCTCATCTCTAAAACCAGGATTTTAAAAAATCACTTCCTTAAGATTGTTAAGAGAAACAGATGAAAAATCGATGTGAAAATGCCTGTTACTGTACCTGGCATACAGTAGGTATTCAATAAATGTAGGAAAGTACAAAATCTTTCACATGGGATCCGTAGCTCTCTGTTATTCTGCCCAGTTCTCCCTCACCCTCTACAGTAGCCACTCTAGGTCTCTTTCAAGTCTTAGCACATGCCACATGTTTTTCAGCTCCAAGTTCCACACTGTTTTCTCAAAAGCTTGACCCAGGAAGCCTCCATCTTCACTGACTTTGCCTGCTTCACCCTTTAAGTCTCAGCTTTATATATCATTTCCTCTGGGAGCTTTCCCAGATATCCTAGGTGAGGGTAAAACTCCTTGTTATTCAATTCCTTAGCACCCTGTACCTCCACTCCGGCAACATTCAAAATGCACGTAAACACATGTATAAAATCTATCATTCTCTGTTACAGTAAACTAGATGAACGCAACTACCACACATAAGATACGAAGCACAACACCAGGCATACAAGCGCTCAGGAAATGCCCGTGCGTGAAGGTGAATGTTTCCTTCCTAAAATAATGAATGAACATGTGCTTTGGAGCAAGAGTACTTCTTTTTTTTTTTTTTTTTTAATTTTTATCTATCTATCTATCTATCTATTTATTTATTTATTTATTTAATTTTTATTTATTTATTATTTTTGGCTGTGTTGGATCTTCGTTTCTGTGCGAGGGCTTTCTCTACTTGCGGCGAGTGGGGGCCGCTCTTCATCGCGGTGCGCGGGCCTCTCGCTATCGCGGCCCCTCTCATTGCGGAGCACAGGCTCCAGGCGCACAGGCCACAGTATCTGTGGCTCACGGGCCCAGCTGCTCCGCGGCATGTGGGATCCTCCCAGACCAGGGCTCGAACCCATGTCCCCTGCACTGGCAGGCAGACTCCCAACCACTGCACCACCAGGGAAGCCCCAAGAGTACTTCTTTTAAAAGATAAACTTCTTTCGAGAATCAGAAAATACAAGGTCAAGTCAGCGCCCCTACCCCACTTTTAAGACTAAGGTATTTATCTGGACTTAGAGCTCATGGGGCAGGGCTAGCCTTTTCTGAGGCACACACTGAGAGTCTTTGCCGAGCAGGTTACAAAGAGCTCATATTTCATACCATTCAGCTTGTCAAAATGCAACATCCCTCCCTGTGGAGCGAGCAGTCCAATTCCCCAGCTGGTTTTAATTCACACTAGAAACTTTAACTCTGTTCTAGGCCTCACAAAATGTGAGCTGTGTCCACACAAAGCCACAACAACTAGCCAATTCACTGAATCCAATGAAATAAGCCAATTCACTGGGGGGGGGAACGACACAAACTGTCAAACTGGTTACTTGGTGCCTTATAGACCAAACAATGCATGATTGAATTGGTTTGCTTTTCAATAGGTTGTCTTGTCATGTGGTAGCTAGAGTGAGTGAAAGATTTTCTTTATCATTGTTTTTGTCTTAAAAAAAAAAAAAAACACAAAATAAGAGCACATCAGATAGAAGGGTAAAATAGCCAATAATGTCTTCTCTAAATCTGTGGTCAAGCACAAGGAATTCAGCAATTTGAGCTTGCCCAAACAGCACATTGTGTGGAGCAAGGCACCCCAGCCTGTTTTTTGGCTTTAAAATAAGACCCTGCTGGTCCTGATCTCATCTTTGCAAACGCATGGCACTGGGAGACAGAGACCATGTGCAACGACAACTCTTTACAGACAAAGCATCTATTCATGGACCCCACTGAAGTGCAAGCGTAGATTTTCAATTTCATTCAGCTGAGTGCGGAAGGCTCCCACTATGAGGGTGGGTTACTAAATGGTTCAGCTGGGAAAAGGACCCAGAATGAGAGTCAGCTGCTTTACAGTTTGCACTTTCATTAGTAGAAATGAAAGCCATTCCCTCACTCCAACTCCAATTTTACAGTAAGGAGCTAATCTAGCATATTAGCCAAGGGCGCTGAGCAATTTCTCTTCCTCCACATCACACAGGTACCCAGAGCATAGCTTTTTTGGTTGTTGTTAGGGCTGTCGCTAGGGTAAGGGCGGAGAAAGCAGCTAAGTAACACACAGGGTTAAAACTTATACAAAAGGGAGGGACAATGTTGGTCCCTCAAGCTCTCAGCTAGACCAGACCAGTTTTCTTCTGTCCTTGAATACACATTTTCACCTTCAAGCCTTTCCCTACCTCACACCACTTCTTCAATTCTACTCATTCTTCAAGGTCAAGTTAAATAATAGTAACTAATGCTTATCCAGCATGCACTATGCTCAGTGTTTTACAGGCACAATCTCATTCCATCTCTCACACCGTATGAGAAAGGTGCTACTAAGTTCGCCCCTTTTGCAGAAGGGACGTGGAGAGGTGAATCAAGTGCCCAAAGGCCCAGTAAGGAAGAGGAGGAACTGGGTTTTGACTTAGGCCCCCTGGTTCCCAGAGCTCCTGATCACCACACACTGCACTACCTTAACCACCCCCAGCACAGGATGTCTGCTCTGCCCCACACAGACCCCCTCCCCTTACCCTTTTAGGCAGACCACCTATTTTCAGAAGCTGTGTAGGTCTTGCTGCCTCAACTGGGTGCTAAGGTCTGGGCAAGAAGGGTCTGTGCCATTTCCCTAGTGGTGTGTGGCATGCAGGAGGAACTAAGTGTGTTTTCCATTACCAAATGGCTCGCCCCTCACTTCAAATAAATACTGTACTGCCTTGTCATGCCAATAAAAATCAAAGGCCAAATCCCCCATGTAAGGGCTGGCTTGGCATTCTCTGCCCCATGGTACCTTGCTTTTCCAGTAAACAAGTGTCAGTCTGATTTCTTAACGGCAGCAAATTTTAATAGGAGGTTTGCTCCAACCAGGAACAGAATGAAAACTTTGTTTATCTCTGCACTCGGATGACAAAGCAGCTATGCTCATTTCAAGGCACCATTTTCCAAGGCAGGAAAAGACAATTTCACCTTTTACTCACTCTTTCCAAAGGATACTCCTAAATGACTTCTGGCACGCTATTGCTCTTGGGCCAGAGGTATCATTTTTATTTGACTAGGAGAGGTGTGGCCCACATAACCAAGATAGACGGGAAGTCGATCACTTCTTGCCTGCTGACCCAGCAACCCAGCGCGAGGCAGTTCTAGGTTAGGAGGCACTCATTACCAGCATGGAGGTGGCTATCTCAGAGGCTCACTGTAACCAGCTGTTCTCTGTTGAGCCTACTCTTTAAAGCACAGCTTGTTTGGGAATGTGTTTTAAAAGCTTTATTTTCAATAGTATTAAAAATGTAGCTTGGGGCTTCCCTGGTGGCGCAGTGGTTGAGAGTCCGCCTGCCGATGCAGGGGACACGGGTTCGTGCCCCAGCCCGGGAAGATCCCACGTGCCGCGGAGCGGCTGGGCCCGTGAGCTATGGCCGCTGAGTCTGCGCGTCCGGAGACTGTGCTCCGCGACGGGGGAGGCCACAACAGTGAGAGGCCCGCGTACCGCAATTAAAAAAAAAAACAAAGAAGAAAAAAA